>NC_086330.1:182156593-182756593 GCF_032445375.1 Bacillus rossius redtenbacheri | reverse complement strand
TTGATAGCTTATTGACTTCATAACATATTTTTCAATTGTTTTTAATAAAAATTAGAATTTTATAATGTGAGTTTTATAACAACCAACATAACCTAATAATTATTTGGTAGCTTATTGACTTCATAACATATTTTTCAATTGTTTTTAATAAAAATTAGAATTTTATAACGTGAGTTTTATAACAACCAACCTAACCTAAAAATTTATTTGTGTAGCTCATTAATTTCATAATAAATTTTTTAAATTTTTTTTTATTCATGTTTTAAATAAAAATAAATATTAAAAAATTAGAAAAAAATTCTATTAAAAATTACATACTTTAAATCGTTTTCGGTGATAATTAAAAATTTTATTTTTATAATTCACTCATATTCGTTTTGGATTACTTGAGTTTATTTCGTATAAATTTGTTAACAACCACCCTAATATAAAAATTATTTGTGTAGTTTATTGATTCCATAACGAATTTTTTCAATCATTTTTAATAAAAATTATTAATTTTTTAAATAAAAAAACTATTTAAAATAAAACTATAAAAAATTTGAAAAAAATTCTATTAAAAATTATTTACTTTGGAAAAAATTATTCATTTTAAAAGTTATCAAGCAAAAAAATAAAATTACACGTTTTTTATCTAAAATTTGTTACAATAAATCTTTTTTGTTAATTAATTAAAATTTCATTCTCAATAAAAAAAAACTCACATTCGTTGCGTATTATTTTACAGTATTTTTTTTTTCTTCAGAAAAATGCCACGTCTTCGAGGAAGAGCCAGAAATATTGGTCGACGTACTCCGAACGCGCAATTGGTCCATGATCGTCGAATAAATAGAACAGATGAAGAACACTCGGCGGATAATGCAAATCTGAGAGATCAAGTTGCATCTACACGTGCGAATGAAAATTCAGTACAACGCACTCGACGTCTTCGTGCTAATGCAGTAAGACAACGAGAGGCACGTCAACAAGCGACGGATGCACATAGAGAACGTAACCAACGCCGGATGCAAAATGATCGAGCATTGACAAGAGCATCACTCAATCGCCTTGCGTTTGAATATGATCCTGAAATCAACTATTCGTCACATGCATTAATCTCGATTGGTAGTATGGACAAAAAGTGTCAACATTGTCATGCTTTCAAGTACAAAGGTGAATCATCTGGTTTATGTTGCGCATCTGGAAAAATTTCACTGCCATCGCTAAATCCACCGCCGGAACCTTTAAAAACACTTTTATCTGGCACCACATCTCAATCGAAATTGTTTTTGCGAAAAATTCGTAAATTCAATTCATGCTTCCAAATGACATCATTTGGAGCAACAAAAATTGTTCATAATGAAGATGGTCGTAATTTCGAATCTACATTCAAAATTCAAGGTCAAGTGTACCACCAAATTGGTTCATTGCTCCCAATGCCTGATGCCGATCCAAATTTATTTTATGGGCAATGAGGAGCAACAATCACACACACGCTGCGCTTACAACTATATAGAGCAGATGGAGGAACGAGAAATTGTGGACATTTTGGAAACGTTTTTGCAAAACCATAACCAGTTGTTGCAATTGTTCAAGACTTTTTCTAGCAGACTGCAAAACGACAACTACGCCATTATTATTAAAGCAGACAAAGTGCCCTACGGAGAGCACGCAGGCACATATAATGTTCCAACTATTAATGAAGTTGCAGTTGTTATGGCTGGTGACCCATGTGAACGTCGGGACATTTGCATTCAACACAGAGATAATACGATGCAATTAATTCAAGACAATCATCGTTCTTACGATGCATTGCAGTATCCGTTGATATTTTGGGAAGAAGAAGATGGATACCATTTAAGTATTAAACAAAGGAATCCAACTACAGGTACAACTTATAGACTATCTTACAGATTTTTTTTTTCCAAATAATTTCTGTATCTCTCATATATATATTTATTTGCAGGTGAAGAACTGATCAAGAAAGTTAGTGCTATGAACTTCTACGCATATCGATTGATGATACGTGCTAATGAAGACAATACCATTCTCCGATGCAGACAGCTATTTCATCAGTATATTGTCGATATGTACGTGAAAATCGAAAGTGAGAGATTACGATATATAAAATTTAATCAAACAAAACTTAGTGCTGAGGAGTACATTCATTTGCGTGACGCCGTTATTGGTAACGTAGATGCATCTAATGACATCAACAACATCGGTAGCGCATATATTCTCCCATCATCATACATTGGTAGTCCGCGTCATATGCAAGAGTATATTCAAGACGCCATGACTTACGTACGTGCATATGGCCGACCAGATCTTTTTATCACATTTACGTGTAATCCAAACTGGGATGAAATTCAAAGTTTGTTGTTGCCAGGTCAAACATCGATGCATCGCCATGATATCACTGCACGTGTTTTTAAACAAAAATTAAAATCTTTGATGAATTTGATTACACATCACTCGGTATTTGGTGAAACACATTGTTGGCTTTACTCTGTTGAATGGCAAAAACGAGGTTTACCTCATGCGCATATTTTGATTTGGTTGGTGGATAAAGTACGCCCAGAAGAAATCGACAAAATTATTTCAGCCGAAATTCCAGATCCGAATGTTGATCAAGAATTGTTTGACATTGTAACTACTAATATGATCCATGGTCCATGTGGTACTCTAAACATGATGTCACCATGTATGGACAATGGAAAATGTACGAAACATTTTCCAAAACCATTCCAATCTGATACTATCACCAATATTGACGGTTATCCATCTTACCGGCGTAGAGACGTAGACAATGGCGGTCAATCATATGAATTGCGTCTGTTAAACGGTGTGACAGTAGATATTGATAATCGCTGGGTAGTTCCATATTCACCATTGCTGTGCAAAACCTATAAAGCGCACATAAACGTTGAACTATGCAGTTCAGTGAAATCTATAAAATACATTTGTAAGTATGTTCACAAGGGCAGTGATAAAGCTGTATTCGCTGTTCAAAATGTAAATGACAATGACGAAATTACACGTTATCAAATGGGTCGATACATAAGCAGTAACGAAGCTATTTGGCGCATTTTTACGTTTCCTATACATGAAAGGGATCCTGCTGTTATACATTTGGCTGTGCATCTTGAAAACGGACAGCGTGTTTACTTTACAGAACAGACTGCACTACAACAAGCTTTAACGGCTCCAAAAACAACTCTTACTGAATTTTTCAACCTTTGTTGCCGACAAGATGTTGTTGGTAAATTCGCAAGGACATTAATGTATACTGATGTTCCTAAAATTTTTACGTGAAATAAACAATAAAAAAATTGGGAACCACGGAAACGAGGCATTCCAGTCCCAGGATTCACCGACATATTTATGACAAATACTTTAGGTCGAGTATATACAGTTCATCCTAAGCAACGCGAATGTTTTTTTTTGCGTTTGTTATTGGTTACCGTTCCTGGACCAACATCTTTCCGATATTTGCGAAAAGTCAATGGTACTTTACACGACACTTTCTTTGATGCGAGTCGTGAGTTACATTTATTGGAGGATGATAACCATTGGGATCTCACACTTGCAGATGCAGCACTGAGCTCATCTCCACAACAAATTCGTCAATTATTTTAAATAATATTGACAATGTGTTTTCCGTCTGAAGCATCTGCTTTGTGGGACAAATATAAAGACTCAATGAGTGAGGATATTTTACATCGGATTAGAATTACTAATCAAAATCAAAATATCGAATTCTCCTCAGAAATATATAATGAGTCATTAATAATTATTGAGGATATTTGTATTCTTATTTCGAATATGCCGCTCATCCATTTCGGCATGCCAGCGCCGAACCGCCCAGCAGTAGATACCATCAACAGCGATGTTCAACGGGAACACTTCTTCGATAGAACTTCTTTGGCTACTTTTGTTGCCAATAATGAACAATTGCTCACTGCTGAGCAACGAAATGTATATGATCAAATTAATGTATCAATTGCAGCGCAACAAGGTGGATTCTTTTTTTGGATGCACCAGGTGGTACTGGTAAAACATTCCTCATTTCATTGATACTTGCGCGCATCCGATCATAAAATAATATTGCATTGGCTATTGCTTCATCAGGAATCGCAGCAACGTTACTTGATGGTGGACGGACGGCGCATTCAGCGCTTAAATTACCTTTGAATGTTCACACAAATCCCGAAGCAATGTGTAACATAAAGAAGCATTCAGGCATGGCTCAAGTTTTGCGAAAATGCAAAATTATTATCTGGGATGAATGTACCATGGCCCACAAGTATTCGCTTGAAGCTCTCGACAGGTCCCTGAAAGATATCAAGGATAATACTAGGCTTTTCGGTGGTGCTCTATTGTTGCTGTCTGGTGATTTCAGACAAACATTACCAGTCATTCCACGCGCGACATATGCAGACGAAATAAACGCATGTTTAAAAGAATCTTATCTATGGCGAAGTGTCAGAAAATTATGCCTTACTATTAATATGCGCGTTCAACTTCAAAATGATCCATTAGCGTCAAGATTCTCTGAACAATTGTTGGATATTGGCAATAGTAAAATTGAATTGTATGAAGATACACAATATATTCGACTTCCAGAGAATTTTTGCAACATGGTGGCTACCAAAAATGAGTTAATAAACAGTATCTTTCCAGATTTGAGAAATAATTGTACTAATCATGGATGGCTACGAGAGCGAGCAATTTTAGCTGCGAAAAATTTAGATGTTGATGCCATCAATTTCAAAATACAGCAATTACTGCCTGGTAATGAAACTGCATTTAAATCGATCGACACTGTTGTTGATCCTGATGAAGTTGTTAACTATCCTGTAGATTTACCTGGAATGCCACCACATAATTTGCGACTGAAGGTTGGTTCACCTATAATTTTGCTTCGAAATTTGAATGCTCCGAAATTATGTAATGGGACGCGATTAGTTATAAAAAAAATATCATGGGCAACATTCTTGAAGCTACTATTTTGAGTGGAAAATTTCAAGGTGAGGTTGTACTTCTACCACGGATCCCAATGATTCCTTCAGATTCACTTATACCATTCAAACGTTTACAATTTCCAATCCGCTTGGCATATGCTATGACTATAAATAAGTCACAAGGCCAAACCATGACAATTTGTGGCTTAGATTTAGAAAATACGTGTTTTTCACACGGTCAATTATATGTTGCGTGTTCCAGAGTTGGAAAACCATCGAATTTGTTTGTTTATACACCTCAAGGATTAACTAAAAATATTGTACATCTAATAGCATTAAGATAAATTAAGTTTTTGTAAATTAATAAATAAATGTTATAAAATAGTTTCATTATAAGATTGTTTACCTTTACATAAAACAAGTTAAAGTTTGTATTTACGATGCTGTTATTGCCACACTCCACGGATAATATCCCAACCTGTAATCAGTCATTTCATTCACTTAAAATTTTCGGTGACGCCTAGAAATATCCATGTCAATAATCATAGACAGTGGCTGCTATTATCCAGTCTACAAATTTCATCCGTGGAGTGTGGTAATAGATGCATATTTTTAGTTAACACAGCTTCTACATTTCACTTCACTCATACAGTATATGCATACTTACACACACAGTATATACTCACATGCTACCGATCGGTCGAATTTGTATAAGTGTACATGTAATGAAGTTAGATATTAAAATAACTCTTGAATTATAATTTTCATCAAAACAGTCCAGATTGTTACAGCTTATTGAAGAATGTTTGAAATTTTCGAATTAACGACGTGTGTACAGGACAACGTCTGTCGGGTCTGCTAGTAATTTTTATAAATATTGAGGAAGGTCGTATTGAGTGACGAGAAGAGGCCGCAATACACTAATTAAGATGTCAACGATGTATGGTATCCTGAAAACTTACACATTACACCAAAAAATTTAATAAATTAACATCAAGCAAATTTTTTGTATCAGTCATTGCATTCGTTATCGATTTATGTTTATCAACAAAAAAAGATACAAAAGAAAATAATTTTATTTAGCTTAAACAGTTTTATGGACGCTTTTACTTGCTTACAGGCTTTTTAAGATTTATTATTGTAATATTTTCTAAGAATACACATATAGGGGCCTATGTTCATTTAAACATATTGCGATATGTAGTAGTTTTTGCCATTCGGATATTAATTACACCTGTTTGTAATGGGCCGTCAGGAGGGGAGGAACGAAAGGGGCAAACGCCCAGGCGTCCAGTTATATGAGCGGTCCAGTCAAGATATGGAGATAAATAAATTGATTTATTAGTTACTTAGGGTAATATAATAACATCCAAAATGACATGAATTAGTTATACTTCAAGTGTAAGGCATTAAATACCAGGTTTACTAAGCAGTTTAATTATAGTGACGCACTGTGAAAGGACGTTTTTCTTTTGTAGATTTTCAACTGACTCGATTCATTCTATACACCATATTTCAAAGTGAGATACAATCTTAAATATGTTAATGCAAAAAATATTTGCAGCAAATTTTATCTGTGGCAATGCATGAAATAAGTTTGTTCTTTATTGAATACATTGCGCTTAAGGTTTGTTTATGAAAAACGTTTAATACGGTGATGGGAGTGGGAGGAATTGGGGAGTAAAGGAAGTCAATGTAACGTATTGGTGTAAAAAGAAAATTATTAATGACTTTCATTCGAACGAATATTAAAATATTTAGTACTAAATTAATAGGGCAAAGATATAAGAAAGTTCGTGGCTTATGCCATTAACGTATTACGTCACACACCACCGAAACATTGTCACTAATTTTTAGATGAATATTACCAACTGGGTGAGCGGAAAAAAATAACTCAATAACGCTTAGGCAAAGGGTTTGGTGAAAGGTGTGTTACAACGTTTGACAAATTGTAGGTTGTAATATACTAATGACAATAATGAAAACCTTTTAAAAATTGTTTCCGTAAGAGGCCTATACAGACAGTCTTCAGGGCGTGATTGTAGGGCCTTTTGCTAAGAAGAATTTGCAGCTTCCCATTACAGATAACACTGTAATTTTTTTTGCGTGTATAGGGAAAGGATGAATGGGTCGATCTATGATTTTTATAATGATTTTAAAAATTCGTAACATAGGTAAAAATATTTCCGAATGTGTGGTTTTACGCAGCTGTTTTATGTATCGTGTGTAATGCATACAAAAAAAGTATAAACACACAACGATAGAGTATTAATCGTTGATTAAAATGGTGTAAAAAAATACATAGGTCACCGCTGAAAAACTCCCAGAATTCTTCTACGACGAAATGCATTTCCGCACATTTATTCTGCCGGGAAGTGTCTCCCTCGCGCGGCGTATTCTTCAGCCGGCGACTGGAGCCGAGGAGTGGGGCTAGCGGCTGCTGTGAAGGCAGCGGAGGGGAAGTTCGTCTGACGGCTGCTCGGTCGCCTTATCAGCGCGTCGGGGTATCGGATATCGCGATAAGCACATGTGTTCGCAGGAATAGTGTCTACCGCTGAGGCCGCCTGGTCGGGAAGGGCCATTCCATGCCAAATCAACCAGAAAATAATAATTTTTGGCATCACCATCTCATAATTAAAAAAAACTCGGCAAATTAGCAGTAGGTGTGCAGAAAAGTGCATTATCAAAGTTACAGCCCCCTGTGAATAATACTTTTTATACAGCAGGGCTACCAACTTGTCGAAAAAGTGGAATTTTTGCTGCGCGAGGTCCAATAAATATATTTGTAACTTCCTTTGTAGTTGAGTGAGAACCTTGAAGTAGGGCTCAATAGAAAGCTAGAAAAGTGTCCTTTGAGATAAAAATAAGTTTTACGAATTTTAAAAGAAATTTGTTTCAAGGTCATGTTCATGTAACCTGTGACCTTGAAATTTTTGAAAAATGTGAAAAAATTATATGTTATGAAGTGCGTTATTGGTCTAAGTGACATAAGTTTCATTTTGGGATGGATCTGGGATCAAACACTAGAACATTGTGAATTAGGCCATGTTCACTAAAACTACTCTAGTAAGGCATTAACACAATTCCACTTTTTCCACAAATTGGCAACCCTGCTGTATAAAAAGTATTATTCACAGGGGGCTGTAACTTTGAGAATTCACTTTCCTGCACCTGTACTGTTAAAGCCCTAAGTTTCATTGAATTCGGTGATGGTGATGTCAGCAGGTGTGTGAAATGGCATGGAATGACCCGGAAGTAATAAATTCTAGGATTCAGGCAGAGGAAACCTCAACCATTCTACGCCCACCATATCGCGCGGCGAGAAGACTCAGTAAGGCATACTCGGAGCCAAGTGGAGGTTACCTGTAGGTGGAAAAAGTAGAGCGACTGTTATTTTTACCCCTTGTTAGATCGATATTTGGCTTTGTAACAGCATCGAGAAGTACTATTATATGCACGATTTCTTTTTCAAGAATGGGTGAGAAAAGAAACTGGAGAAAATAAAGAAGAATCATCTTTATATTTATGCAACAAGAAAGAAAAATGAAGCTACTCATCTCAAAGCATACTGGAGTCAAAGGTCAGTTTGTTTTGTAATATGTCATACAAAATACAGATGGCGTTCATTAGCCTGCGTAGTCGAAACTTAGTCTACCTTGTGATCTCTCACCTCCAACACCTTCCCCACCATAATGTTGAGTTATCTTAGATGAACAGTCGCATATTGAAAAGTTTATTTAAAATATATAGGTTAAATATGTATGTTTATGATATGTAATGCATCCTTAAGTTATTAGTTTGGACAGACAGCTCCCTGTTGGGAAGGGGGAGGGGCGGAAACAAACTCTGGCTCCTCACAGTCGAAGCATATAATATGTGTTTGTATTAACGTTGTAGTATTAACCTTTAAAATGTGTAATGTGTACATTTTTTTATTTGGCACTGAATTATCAATTTATTCACAGGAAAAAACTATACCTAAACAAAACCATGTCAATGAAGAATTGGAAAACCAGAGCCTATCAAGAATTCACTGCAGCCATCAAGGACTGATTGAAAACGAAATAACTTCCGGAGTGCATGAAGTAGTGTACTATGAAGAAAGCTATCGAGCAAAGTGAGTAACTGTTTACATTTTATTTAAAACAAATCTAAGTTATTATTTTAGAGAAAGTAAGATTGGCAACACAAACAGTTCTATTAATTTAAAAAATATGTTTTGGCCAAAATATACATAAGATTTTTGGTCTGTTCAGTGTAAGGTCATTTATTGCACAAAAATAAAGAAGTCGGTATTAAAAAGGATAAATTTAATGCATTGCAGGAAATAATTTAAACTTGATAGCTGCAGTTATCAAGTTCCGGAAGGTAGAGACTCACAATGTAACCTTGGCAGCCAGGGAGTAAAAACGGCACAAGAAATTTCTTCAAGAGAAAATGACACATCAGTTGAAGAGAATAACTACTCTGTAACCAATGTCCTGCACAATGAAGATGGGCAGTAAGTCCCTTAGCCCACTTTTGAAATAAGTTAATTACAAAGTGTTTTTAATACATGCTATTTTTCTTTCTTGAACTATTTCCTGAAAAATTGTTTACTTTTTTTCCTTTGTATCATTTGCACACGGTTGGGTAGTTATAATATTACACGAAACTAGACATTCTTTCGAAACTATATTTCTATCTAAATAAATCAATATAAATAGTTAAATGTTATTGCTACTGTAATGTGGCTCTTTCAGCTCTACAGCCATGTCTTACACAGAAATGCAACCGCCTCTGAAACTATTTGAGATGGAAGCAGGATGTTCTTTCTGGTCAACCACCGAAGGAGCCATTGACATTCCATACGAGCTGGTGGACAGGAATGAGCCAACTGTAGACAGTAGATGTATCAACAATTCATAGACAAGCAATCAGGTTAGCTGAATAACAATTATATTGCTTTTAATTATATTGACCTGTTAAAAAATTACAGTTAAGTTATAATTTAACTTTACGAATATACTTCAATTGAAAAATTACACAGCTACTCAAACTACATAAATGTTTTTTATCAGAAATTTCACTAAAAACAGGGCAAAAAAATGAATACAGTAAAAAATCTTATCCCCATTTAGTGACAATAGACAGCATCTTTTACTAACCTTACTTAAAAGTGATACACCATCCCCAGTTAAAACATAAACATTAAAGATACTACAGATACTATAAGTACTTTTACTGCTATCAATATTCCTGTTTTATTCGTAACTTGGGAAAAAATAATATATACATCTTTTATGCACATAGAAATATAACATGATTTTAGGTACATTAATAGATATAAGTTATTCAAAAATTATATATTTATGAATGATTTCAGCCGAACAGTTTATTCATTACTCCAAGAAAATATCAACATTTGGATGAATATATTTTACATGTAAAGGAAGACAACGGTTTGATACTCTCAAAGCATAAAACATCCACTATGGTCCTCAATGTCAACAGCCTCACATGGATCCAGAAACATTTGAGGAACAGATTCAAGCTTTCCTCAGTAGGTTACAACTAACACAAGAGGACCGTCAACAGTTAGAGAGAGACACAATTATTCTCCAGGCAGGAAGCGGAAAATGGCTTGAAACACGTAGAAAAATTCTAACAGCTTCGAATTTCGGAAAAGTCTGTCGTAGACGTGCATCAACAAGCTGCGTGAACTTAGTTCGCAGAATTGTTTATACCTCCGATATTTTGAACGTGCCTGCAATTTATCATGGTAAAATGTTTGAGGTGATGGCTATAAAACTAGAAAAACAAGTTTGAGGTGATGGCTATAGAACTAGAAAAACAAGAAGGAATATAAGGTTGGAAAAAGTGGACTCTTCATTGACAAGGAATTGCCTTTCTTGGGTGCCACTCCGGAAGGTGTTATTGGAGAAAAGGGTCTTGCAGAAGTTAAGTGTCCATAATCTGCAATTGAAAAAGATGTTACTGCAGCAGTTAAACAAGGGAACATCCGATATATGAGTTTCGAAGGAGATGAACTGAAACTGAAAAAACACATTCATATTTTTATCAAGTTCAGGGACAGCTGCACATTTCAGAGAGGGAATATTGCATTTTTAGTGTTTGGACATCAGTGGAAAAATAGATGGCAATATTTCGAATTGAAAGGGATGACAATTTTTGGAAACAAGAGATGGAACCACATCTTACAAAATTCTATTATAACTGCATTTTGCCAGAACTGGTGGACCCTAGGTATACGAGCAGCATGGAAATTCGAGACCATCCATACATTATTGACGCTATTGAAAAAAGAGCAAGAAAAAAATTTGCTGCTGTCAAGACTTGTTCAGCTGCTCATTAATTACTTCTGTAGCGTATCTTCTTAAAAAATGTGGGAATATAATATGTATTTTTTCTTAAAGTATTTATTGCGATATGACATTATTATATAAGAAAATTTAAACTCAGTGCGCTGTTAAATTATGCTTGTAAAAGCAGACCATCTAAATTTACTCAACTGTATCCATAAACTCATATTTTTTTTTGTCTTTGTGGTGTGTAAATGTGTTCAAATTCAATTATATTTGATTAAATAAGATGTATTTGTACAACTTTATACATTAACTTTTTTATTCTTCAGAAAAGCCAAAAATAATTTGTACAGATAAATCGATGATTGTTATTTTCTGAACAGTTATTGGGTGGAGATGCATACAAATATTTTAAACAGCAAATTGTAAACAATCTAACCATGAAAAAAAATACAAGGTAAAAAAAATAACATGATTCTGTGCCGTATTGAAAATACATTTTGGCACAATTATCCTTACCACACTTCTTTTTAAATCACTAATAATTGATATTGACAATGTTGCAAATATTCTATTTCTAAAGGAATAAAGAGTTAAAAATACATTATATGACATGCTAAGTTATCGCGTCATTATTACAAAAAAAAACTGTTCACAAACAACTGGTTTGTGTACGTTTGGAATAAAAACTGTGAACACTAGTCACTCACCGTAAAATCCACACATCTTCCTGTATACTCACTTCATGTTATAGAATGGGGAAAGTCCGGGTGGACAAAATTACGATTTTTGCCTCATAACGTCACCACGTTTCGGATGACTTAAGACGACTAGTTCCGTAATTTTTCAAACTTCAAATACAATTTGCAGCAACAAATAGTACCTGTGACTATGTTATATGACTTCGTTCAGCAAAGAGATGCATTTCAACCTGTTGTTGAAACAAACATATTTTTATGTACGAATGTTTGTTAACTGATTATTGCATCAGTGCACGCTTCAATTCGTTTGTAGTCGTATGATAAATTGTAGTTTAGTACGTACATTTAAATCTAATACGTATTTTATGATGAACGAAATTGTATATATATATATATATATATATATATATATATATATATATATATATATATATATACCTATACCGGAAGGGTGAAAAATCATGTAAACTGTTGATGAGTTATTTCTGAAACCCAGTAATAATATAACTACGTTCGTACATAGTATAAAATTGAAAATTTGGAAAATATTATTCTTTATTTGATTGTAATCATATTACTTTGTTGCTGGTGGACACGTAATAGCACACAACTTGAAGGATAACCAGACCCAAGTGTATAACTGAATTATTAATTATTATGTAACTCAAGTCACAACTTATTTATTTAAGTAAATCATTGCTTGCCAATAATTGGCACAAATCAATTTTAATTTCTTAGTCAGCAAGGTTTAAAACTACAAACGAAAAATTTCCCAGCAAGGAAGTGTGCATGTGTCCGCGTATGCGTACCTGTGTTGTTTATGCTTATGTATGCGCTCTTGCTATGCTATGTATGCATTATTTTTGACTAGGTAACACGTAGGCCTACATATTTCCGACTTTGATATTAAAATATGTAATATTTTTTGGTTAAATATAACGGAAAATGCATTTGATTCGTTATATGGATATGAGTTTCGTAGTTATGACAGCTCCATAGAACTTGCAATGAAAGTTCGGCGCAGCTCCGAAAGCTTGGAAAATGAGAGATCTCTGAGAAGAAATACTCCAGCCAATAGTCTTGTCTAGTGTAAATAACCTGGCCGGGGGAGAGAATTGGGAGGTTGGTGGGCAATGCGCTCAACACAACGCCAAGTGCGGCCTTTATCCACTGACGTATAGTAAATAACTGTGTCTCGAAGGTAACGCGACACCGCGACAACAGGAGACTCGAGGAAAGAGCGATAGCGGGTACGGAACACCGCGATCTGTCCTAAAAGACACTGCAAGCTGGAATGCCGGCGGGGTGGAAAGTGTTTCCCCCACTCCGCCTCCCAGTCGAAGTGACGCGCCGCCAAGATAACCAATCCACGTCTCCTCCTTCCAGCTTTGTCCCGCCCACCTTGCACGATGTCGTAAGCGCAGAACCCGCTGGCGGAGTTGCGCCCTGTCTGTATAGGCCTCTTAACAAGAAGCGTGCCTCACCTCGGAGATCAACGGGATTGTCCCGAAGTCCACCCCTCGCATTCATAGTCGGCTCACGGGGTCTCCACTCGTTCCCTTCGTCGCCCAATCCTGCCGAGAGGTCGGGACCGTTCCTTTGTCTGCTCTGGGTTCTGAATACGTAACTGCGGGATGTGATGCCAATCACTCACTTCTGAATGGAAACAAACCTGTGTAGCTGCTCCATTTGGAACAAATTTAAAACATTTTTTTCAATTCTTTCAGTATTCTTCATAGCTTCTTGATAAGAGAGTGCATAGAAGATAAAATCTATCTCTGTTGTGGTGATTGTGAGTATTATTAAGTAATTTATTTCCTCTTCAAAAAGAGCAAGGTACTTGAAAACTTCATTCCTTTTTTAATTAGATTTTACTACCCAACTGTATATATATATATGTATTATATATATTATATATAGTATGTTAATATGTATGACGTTGATAAACTCCAACACTGTTTGACCGATCGCCATTTAAGTTGGCACATCGAAGTGTTTTTTCATGTAAAAGGTTTTTATTCTTTCCGTTTTTTTTTTTGTTAACTCTCCACTAGTTGGCGTTGCAGTTCATCGCCATGGGTCGACAGAAATCATATGTAAAAGACATAAAAACATCAATTGTGTGTCATTTCTCTGTGCCCACCACGCTGTCATATAGGGCTATCCATTTTGCTTTAACTAGTGGACAATATTATTTCGCTGTGTTCAGCCCGGGTAACGCCAGGTACTGCAGCTAGTACATTATAAAACAAATAATTTTACTAACATTTAATACTTTCCTTATATCTAGGCCTAATACTTTCCTTAAGCAATCTTTCTGTAGAAGAAAATTAAAACTATTCACATTTATATAAATCTTGTTTATAACACACCCTTGCATGAAATAACTGCAACAAACACCCAACCATTAGTAACATTAAAAATTCTTGCTTCCTAAATGTTATAATGTTTCTTGAATATTTTATTTTTTAAGACAATATTTACTTTATTTGTAGTTCTGAATTAATACGTAGGCCCTACATATATAAAATAAAAATGCTTATTCTTATTCCATTTCTGTTGGAAAAGAGGGATGTGTAAAATTTTTATGAGTTTATTTGTATTAACACTAACTTAGTATAAATACGAATCAGGTAATACGTCAGATAAATAATAAAAAAATTAATAAATTTATTTTTTTTATTTCTAATAAACTAGTGATTTTTTCAAAAAAACTTAAAATAATGTATCCAAAAAGGGAAATTGTAACTTCAATTACTCTGTGATTACAACACAAATTTCATGACACTAAAATTTCAAAAGATGTAATATTTAAAAAATAATAATTAAGATATGTTATTTAATTTTTATTAAATTTTAATACCTCTTGAAATAAAAAAAAACGTTTGGCATGATTTCATTAATGTAAAATATAACTCCATATATTTACACTAAAACAAAAAAAAATATATAAATTTGTCATACGTTACTTATATATAAAAATGAACTCTCTTATGCTATATGTATGTTAACATTTCTAAATCAAATAGTGTTAAAGAAAGAAAAAAAACTCTCTTGTGTATTTTGCTTCAATAAACACAGTCGTAATTTAATCGCTTACTTATTTTAAGGTGGTACGATATCAGGAGTACCCTACATTTCGACAAGCGTAGCCGCGGGTGCCTAGCGGGTAGTCAACAGAGCCTACTAACTTTGCCGAAACTTACGCTAAAACCCGGTCCTTACCCGGCGTTCGAGGGCTCTGCGGCCGGCAGGATCAGCTCCTACCGCCCGGCTACAGTGCACCGAGGTCACTGCTATAGCTTACTTTCGGGTCCGGTGCTTTCACCCGGCAATCAAAGGTTCTGCTGTGGCAGGACCTGTCCTTACCACCCGACTTCAACGCGGCTTGGTCTCGCTGACCGGCGTACGACACATCTTTTAAAAATAAGACATTGCCTAATGCAGAAAAAGAGATTAAAACTTATATATGTAGTCATAATTTTAAATGTGCTTTATTTACGCCTATGAACTTTCAATTTTTTTATATTTTAAATAAGTTATGTATTATTATTTAGATATAGTTACACCCTAATGTCTAGTTCTGAAGACATTATATAATTTTTTATTTTCACTATTTAACCGTTCTATTACCTATTTTGTCAAACTTATTGCATTCAAGTCTATATTTTTTACAGCAATATTGTAATTATAGTAGCGTAAAAAGATCTTATTCATTCATTAAAAAATTAGTTTACATAATTTTCCAGCATTGATGGCAAGAAAAAAAAGTAAATAGCAAAAGTATTTTGCGAAATAGTTTTTATACGTACTCGCTCTTTACATTATACTAATAATTTCCATTTTGGTGCGGTGATAGACTTTGTCGTCAATCTTGCCTTGGCCTCCTGACGAGAATGCTCCTTCGCTTCTTGACGTCACAGTTTCGTTACTTTTCAGCGTGAATTCTAAATCTACGTTTAAAGTAGAAAACATTGAAGAACGATTCTAGTAGAATGTAACGATATAATAAATCGTTATATATTTAAAAAAATTGCCTGTTCTTCATTATATTGTTGCCTCCACAAAACATTAATATGGAGTATATTGATAAAAAAATTTATGGAGGGCAAATTTTTTTTTCTTTGTCCTGTTTAGCTAGGGCGTTCCCGATGGCAAATTGATCGGATCACACCTCGAAGACCGAGAGATTGTAAGAGGCTTTGCCCTCGCCGTAGGGCTGCGAGGAATATACCCGGCAATCCTCTCCCCTTTCCACAGAGAATCCTTTGTTCGTCGTGCTTACTGAGCATCTACAATGTAAAAAAAAAAAAAAAAGCCCCGTTAACTTATTTGAATTTGCTGGTAAAAATTGTCGAGATTCCTCCTTGAATTTCGTCGATACTGCCATTCAATTTTTATTATTTCTTTTCGTTTAGAAAATAGCATTCCAAAAATATAATCCCGAAATTAAATTCCTGAAATGTCAGGAGAAACATAAAACATTTCTTTGACTTAAATTTAAAATAAAATAGTTGATGCATTTGTGCTTTGCTAGTACAGACAGAACAGAACACTCTAGTAATGCTCATTACACATGCCCTTTCTTGTAGATACGCCAACGAAGAAAAAACTAAATAATTAAAATTTGTGAATCAAATTATAAAACAAAACTAAATTCTTAAAACTAAGATAAATTGGAAGAATTACAAGCCAAAGACGCCATATTGGATTTAACCATTTGAAGGATCTTCGAGTTCATATTTATTTAACCGATACCGTGTCAGTACGATGAAAAAGATGATTACAGAAACACAAGATTATGATCCGAAGGTGAATAAAACTAAAAAAAATGTAATATTGGTGTGCCAGGAGACGAAGAAAGCGTCAATAATGCAATGGCTGTTGCTATGGAAACAAAGAGAGAATCATCACCAACAATATTACAGCCGCTTCCATGGAGATCATCCGGAAACATGGTCGTAATACGCTTATCAAAGAATTGAACTAAAAAAAAATAAGACCTTTTTCAAAAAAAATCTCTTCGAGGTTTAAATGGGCCTCTTTTGTAGAAACACAAAATTTCACCAAAACGCACCATCACCAAGCTACTTTAATTACAAACAGAAAGGCTCTCCCTGGTTTATTAATATAGATTCGGCAAGCGATTTTTCTTAAAAATATAGTTAACTGAAAATTATAATATTTTGTTTCAATATGGGATATTTTATTTGTCTTTGATTGTTACTGTTAGTTTGAACACCTCGGTTTTAATAAGAAAGATTATTATGAGGTTTCGGTGACCGATAACACTTCGCATAGCTTACGCAAATTTCGTATTCGTCCATGTCACTACTAGAATCCCAAAAAAATTGTGTGTTGGGAACAAAAACAAAATGCTGATTAGATAAGTTACCTACATCACGACCAAGGCTTCCGTGAATCTACTGCGCGTTTCTTTAAAGGTTTCCGTAAATATACGGTTGTTTCTGACAGTGTTTCGGCCTTTATACTTCTCGTCTGTGGAACACAGAGCAGTCTTGTAGGCCATTCGTGAACATCCTTTCATGTTCGGCGAAGTCTCCTCTTTCCCTCCCCCCTAACTTCTTCAACTTCTCAAACATCTGAAGTTGTGTTCCATCGTCTTGATATCCCTGCGCAGCTTCAAAGTGATATTGCTTCCTTGTCCGACGAGAAACGTCTACATTTTCTTTCCGATCCACCCTTTCTTCGCCTCTACATTCACAGCAATATGTACGACGATTTCCCCTGCTCACGGCATTTTTTTTAATTTTTGTTTTTAATTTACGAATTTACTGAAAGTCCAGGAATATTAGTGAGTTTTACAGAAATTTTCGTAAATTAACGGATTCTCCGTTAACATGGTTTGAATATTTACTTACAAGAATCATATTATATTGTTAACAACATGTTTGAAAATATTCCATCCACATCTATCTTACACGGAATGCGGTAAAATTTGTACGAATATCCGATTATCTTGAACTACGGAAAGCGCTTTATTTCAGGTGTATACCTCGTTAAAATGTCCGTAATTTAAATTTTATTTCTAATTCTTTGCGAGGTGATCGCTGCTGTAGTTTTCTTAGCCGTTTAACCCATAACCACGAACTGCTCAAGAAACACTAACAGCTGAATCAGATTTCATTAGAGTAAGATGGGGCAAAGCTCCGCACATAAGGTTTAAATTGATATTCTGACTGTCCAAATAGCAGGAGGAAGTTTTTCTCTTCATTTACGGAATACACACTCATTAATGTTATTCAGTTATATTCACGACTGTAGGAAAACAAGTGCATTATTTCATAAGTTACAAGTATCGATAGATGTGCAAATCCGGATCTTTACCCCACTAGTGTAGCAAAGATCCGAATTGAGTGGGGCAAATACCCGCACCTTTCAACATCTAAACCCACAGCGATCAACACTTATTATCTACAGGAAAACATTATATTTATTATAATATGCTTATTGTAAAATATCACCACATTGGAAGTTGTAAACAGGAAATTACAAAATCACACAAAGAGTCCAAAAATCTAAATAGACAAAATAATTCATAAATTTGAATATATTACTTAAATATATATAAAACAATGTCAAATTTAAAAATAAAATTGTAACTTTCTTAAAATATATATTCAAATAGAAAATTAAAAATATTCTAGCTCTACAAAGTTGCAATTAAATAAACCAATGAAAAGTAAAAGAAACCCAATGGCAATAGACTAACGATAGTAGACATAGTAGAAAGTAGATAACTTCAACTTACACAATGTATACAAAATATCATTTTTTCACATTTATGTCTTGGCATAAAATAAAATAAAAAAATGAATAGATGCAGTAACAGCATTGGCATAGTGAAGGGACAAATACAACAGTTATCTAGTAGTTAACAGACAGGTTCAATTCTGGAGCTTCATTGACACAAATAACACACAAAGTCTAGTGTGTCCTCATATGCACTACAGTTTTCGTGCCACCATGCCTCACATGAAGTACACTGGATCCAGTCCTCGTTAGGTGGGTCTTCATACAATTCCTCACAGCCTGGGCACTGTATTTTGTCTGACTGAATGGCTGATTTTACTTGTCTAACACCTACTTTCTTCATTCCAAATCGTTTTTTCCTTCGCTCGTCTTTATCAGCCATTTTTTCTCCTTTTCTTTCAGATCTTCAAGCAATTTATTATTGTATGGCGAACTGGATATTATTTCATAATGTTTGCTTCTTTTATTCCATTTTGTTTGCTTCTTTGCTTTGCTTCTTTGGCATTGGAAGGATTTCTTTTGGTAAACTGGAGTTCTAGCTTTAGCGCCTGAGCAACCTGGTTTGTTTATGTCTAAGACTATTGATGGTTCACATGTGTAGGGAGGAGTCACAAGATTAGGATCGTCCACATTAGGAACTGACCTACGAATATCTTGAGTTGTTTGACACGTTGACTGTTCTGAGTCAACTTCTTTGTCCACTTGAGAAGATTCTGCTCTGTTATCTCCACGTTCTTCACTACAACGTTCACTATTTTGTGCGAAATCAGTGACACTAGAAGGAAGAAAGTCTTCGTCCGTGAATACATCAGAATTGATAGGCCAGATCCCAAATGCTCAAAAAGCATTTCTTGCTTTCTCTAATGTTGCTCACATTTATAAGCTTTACCGAACAATTCACAAAACTGGTAGGGAGTTATGTTTCTTCCAGGATGTGTCATTAACCACTTGTTGCATTTATCAGCATAGAAAGCTTTCAGTGGTCCGAAAAAGCTTCTGTCAAGTGGTTGCATTTTCTGGTTACTGTGGGGTGGAAGTGTCAGCAAATGTATGCTATTATCATGGCAGAAGTTAATTGCTTCTAGTGACAAATGTGACGAATGATTATCCAGCAGAAGCAATACAGAATGATCAATGTCAGATCGCACCTTTTCCTGAAAGTGACGAAGCCATTGCATAAAAAGGCTACAATTTACATAACCCGAGTCAGAACTCATTGCAATAGTTAGTAAAGTTAAATATGTGGATATTGCAATTAAAAAGATAGTAATGCAATGACCATTTACATTGCCAAAATATTTTCCTCCAAGAGCCTAAACCCACAGCAAGATATTGAGCATTAGAGAGGTTGAGACTTCAAATTAAAACATTATTTCAATCTATGTAGGCCTATGTTAGGCATACACAGGCGAGGGGCAAAGATCCGCATGAAACACGTAGTGCGGATATTTACCCCGTCATTAGTTGCGGATGCTTGCCCCAGAGCGCAGTCTGGCCTGTGCGCGACTCCTGCTGCTACCTGTGTTTGACAATATCTACTAATAAAAATGCACAGTAACCATAAAGAAGCACACTTTCTTACTGTAGTTTCATAAATCCTTCCCGATCGTTGTTACCGGCGACATACATTGTTTTGTATTGCTGCAAAATTACATCAGATTTTAGTAAATTAGTTCTTACCTCATTATGTTCGCTAGGTGTTATACACTGGCACGACACATATGGCAATAAACGACCACAATGGCGACACTTTTCTTGACTGTGTCAAAGTTGCCAACAGTTTTCATTTATACGAAATATTCCAAGATAGGACCTTTGCCCCACGCAGATTTTTGCCCCATCTTACATTCCCGCAGAGAGAAATGTTGATTAAAGGGGAAAGTTTATCAACGGCAGCATTCAAAACCAATAGTGTTAAATCTAAACTCAAAATACTTGTTTGAAAGTACGTTTACAATTAATCGATTGCCACAAAGGAGAAAATCAAGAAAATATTTGACTTAACACAGTCCGCGGATTTTTTTTTCTGTTAATTTATTTTAACTTTCATTTTTTAGACGTGAGTACTAAATCAAGTTTATGTTTTGCTGAAATTAAGTTTTATAAACGTTTATAGATGTATCTGCCACAGTTATTACTCGGGATCCACAATCGTTGTTATTTTACCCCATGACTTAACTTAGCTAGTTTCGTCACGGAGGTCGTGGGTCGGATTCCAGCGTCCTGCATGGGGTTTTGTTTACTCCAGAGTTGTTCACCCTCGTCTCAAGCCACTACACCAGGACTTCCTTACACGTACATCCTCATCTGAAGCTAGTGCACAAGGACTTCCTCACACGTACATCCTCATCTCCAACCTGTGCACCAGAATTTCTTTACACGTACATCCTCATCTCAAGCCAGTGCATTAGGACTTCCTCACGCGTACATCCTCATTTCAAACCAGTGCACCAGAATTTCTTTACACGTACATCCTCATCTCAAGCCAGTGCACCAGGATTTCTTTACACGTACATTCTCATCTCAAGCCAGTGCACCAGGACTACTTCTCTACACGTACATCCTCATCTGAATCCAGTGCACCAGGACTTTCTATCATGTAGGTACATGTTTTATATTCCTTACTCCTGAAGGTGCTGGCAATAAGCTTGACACCAATAATTGTCTACGATAATTATTATTATCATTATCCACGAACCTAGGATGCTCTAAGGCTGGGCAAGCCGAGAATCTGGGCTCCGCGCCAGCGTATTTTCTTTATTTTTATTTTCCCCGTTTGTCCAGGGTTCTGTTGAAAATATCTCCATTAATGGGGAAAAGAAAATTAATTGGTTATTAGCGTGTAGTTTAAAGTGCTGGACAATACCTAATTAAATTCATAATTTCGTATTAGAAATCTTTTGAAAAGTAATTTGCTTCAAATATAGACGCGATTTCCAGGAATTTGATCTTAAGAATTTATAAAACTAACCCTGAGGATAAATTATCACGAAAGAATATCAAAATTTATTAAGATGAATTAACAAAACCATAGCCGAAATTTCGGTTCCAGATTGACTTAAATAATTTTTGGAAGAGTTCATTTTTAAAAATTTTCTGATAGAGAGCCTGGGGGGGGGGGATTCCATACGCCCTATTTCTTCCGGTAAGGCTCTTCTGCTGAGTGTTAAGCCCTAGTAGAGGTACATGCCCAGGGTCCGGCAAAGTACCAATTCAACACTGCCCATGATAATAAATGGTGTCAAACTGTTTACCAGCACTTATAAGCTTATCTCGTGTATATTCTGCGATTTTGTTGTCCTAATTGGTGTATAACATTTATAAGTGTTAAAGGTTGATTTTTACTTTTATATTCAGGTAAAAAATATTTTAGCTTAAAATACTACCGTCACACATCGATTTCAGTAGTTATTGCATAAAGCGAAATGACTGTTAGCAATCCAAAATATGAACTAGGATGTGCTGCTCTTCCTGGTACCCTCTTCGCTCCTGATAAATCCCTTGTGGTTTGGAGCCCACTAAATTCTAGGAGGTGCCCTCGCCTGAAGGGTTGAATGGAAGACCCCAGAGGACAACCACTTCGCCTTATTCGTTTATCACAATGTGAAAAGCCATGTTTGAGTTCTCCAGGATTCTAACCTTTTGCCCAGCAGTTGGTGGCGAGGTGACTTAATGTATCACCGTAGTGGCCTTTCGGTAACTTGTTGAGAAGGGAAAAGCCTACCATATTTCAACAACAGGTGAGCTGACCAGTATATATGACCTGATCAACACTTATAAGCTAAATTCATCATAAGGCATGGTCACAGAATATAAGGACATATGTAAGAATTCTAGAAGCAATTTCCAAGAATTGTAATTGTGATTTCTGTCTTCATACAAGCGCCTGCAAATTAGTTCGTATTTTTCTTAAATTCTGGGTTTAGTTAATAGTGAAGGTGATATGAAAGTACTTTAATAATGCACAGAAGCAGCGATACGCTTGGAAATGCCGAACAGTTTTTCTCCCTTCTTGTTTTACATATTTAAGCCCGCACACTCATGGTCCAACTTTAGTGTTTTGCATTGCATAAACATTATTTTTTCTTATCTTTACCCGTATGCAAAGCCCCGAAAAACCAAGCAGAAGAGTATGTTAGCAATTTTCTTAAGAACGTGGTGGAGGAAGGATTTACATTATCTAGAAACTTCTGTCTACCAATATTTAACAAAGTGTTCCTTCGCTGAAAGACATCACTGAGAGTGTATGTTGTATGTGCCCTAGTTTACCAGAGGGATTGAGTTTCTTTCAGTACTAATTAAATTTTAATCTTAGTTTTGTACCAAACCTAATAAAAAGTTATTTATAAACAATATGTATTTGTGATCAGTCAAAAGAGAAGATTAAGTGACTGAATTTATAGTAACCTGTTCCCTGATCAAAGAAATTCGTGCACTTAGCAAAATATTTCCTACATGTACCTCTAAAAACCAAAGTGTTTTAAAAGGAGTTGAAAAAATAATATTTACTGACCTTACTCCCAAATAACTGGACATGTGCCAGGTGACAAACATGTTCGTATTACCACATCTACTAGTTGGTAGTTCCAAACTTTACATCCTGTACTCACAGGTTTTCTTTGCTGCAAGAAATTTGTAGCCTACAATTACTTGTTTTATAAGAAATGTATACTATAATTATAAGTAGGCTATATATAGTATACCTTGCCTACTGTGTTTATACTATTCCTACTGAACAAACTAATCAGGTAGTTTTAACATTCAAACACTTATTTAAATTTTTTTTTTTTTGCTGATATAATAAATGATTTAATATTTTGTCCTGAAAACCTCAACATCCTCTTGAAATCCTGGTTTTCAGGTTTCTCTTTACTGGTGACAATTTTAGAACGACTGCATTTAGCTATTGGCTAGGTGAAACAGTGTAAAGAAAAAATGTTTACGAGGTCTGTAAGGCAATGCGGTCGTCCATACAATCCGTTTTCATGCCTGAACCATATAGAAATATTTCGGAAATAATTGAAGAAGAATTCAGAACAAAATCGATTGTTCCCAACTGTATAGGATCTATGGATGGTAAAAACGTTCTCTTTGACAAACCACCCAATAGTGAAGCTCTGTTCTAAAAATATAAACAAACATTCTAAATCGTTAATCGTTTATCTTGCTCTGATTGACGCTCATTATAAGTTTCTGTTAGTGGATTTTTGGTTATTTAGGCAGAAACAGTTACGGCGGGGTTTTTTCCAAATGAGCGTTTGGCAGAAGCTGCAAATAAACAAACTAAAAATACCTCCAGAAAAATTCATTCCAGGAACACAGGTAATCAATTTTACCTTACGTTATCGTTGCTGAACAAGCATTTTCCTTTCAAACACACTCGTTACCATACCCTGGTTATGAAATAGCAGACGACATTGAAAATAAATAATAGTTTTAAAAACTAAAAAAAACACGCTTTATATAGAAAACCATACTAAAAAATAGAAAATTAATATTATTAAATTGAATTAAGAATTAAATTTTTTTTATAAATATAAATTAATAATAGTGTAAATAAGAAAATAATGTATTTTATTTAAAAAAAGCGTGGGGTGCTTTTTAAGATATTATCGAAATGATAAACCTTCTAATCATATATGTCAATGAAATATATATAACTGTTGACACCATGCATCCCACGCTTCTTTTTAAATAAAATACATTATTTTCTTATTTACACTATTATTAATTTATATTTATAAAAAAAATTTATTCTTAATTCAAATTTATTAAAATTTATTTTCTATTTTTTAGTTTGGTTTTCTATATAAAGCGTGTTTTTTTTTAGTTTTTTAAACTATTATTTATTTTCTACTTTTTCGTTTGGTTTATTTATAAAGTGTTTTTTTTCCTCAATTTCTTCCAGGTAAAAATCCTTAAACTGTAAGTTTCGCTCTATCCAAATATTATTTTTGATATATCATCTGTCAAACTTATCCATATTTTCCGTGTTTGATGTCCTTTATTTAATGATTTACTGACCTTGGCATAATTTGGAGTATTTGTAACTGCTTGGTGTAGATTTGAAGGTTGGTGTTCGAGTGGAATTTCAAAAATCTGCTTATCAGGTGTAGCTATTGAGGTTATGCATATTATGGTGTTTGATTTCCCATATGCTGTTGGTTTCACAGCAAAATCAAACCTCAATTTTTCCATGTTTCGTGAAATATTTGCATAAAATGTTGTTTTTTAATAATGTTTCACTCTTGGTTAATTGGTAAAATGAAACAAAGACGTAATTGTGTTTCTCTATTCAACGAAAGAAACAACATTTTAAGCCCTTATTTCAGGTTTTTTTTTCATATTTTTACAAATATATATAATATTTTCATCAAGAAAGTATATTGTTCACAATAATCATAACTCACTCTCACTTTTCATTTAATTAAATGTTACAATATTTAGTAGGCTTTGTTTATATCGCGCCAAAGACAAACTGAAAGAAAAGAGTTCGCACATGAGCGAAATGGTTTTCTTTATATATAAGTCTTTGTTTCATTTTTACCAATAAATTGACAAAAATCTTATTTTGCAAATTGATTAATGGAATATCCTTATCAAATTAGTGTAATGTCATCGGTCCTCGATAAATCTACAAAGTTTGAATGAAATCTGGCCGTTTAAAGTGGGTCAAAATCGCACCCAAAGGAGTTGGTTACAAACATACAAACAAACATACAAACAAACATACAGGTGAAGCTAATATAAAGCGTGTAAAAAGAAAATTTAACTACCAACTTAGTGGAGCACGAAACACAAGCGAGGATGCCTTTGAAACCACATCAAAAAGGTTCCGCATTTACCAAAGTAAAATGGAGATCTAGCCTGAAAATATGACGTGTGTTTAAGCTACGACAATACTATCACAACTTTTTGCTTGGAGATGGCATAAACCTACTAACCGAACTCCCAGAAGAGCCTACATTAGATCTCAGACGGTTCGGTGGAAACTTTTCTGTGACTGCTTTCACAATCATGGACACATTCAAAACCTACTTCAACTCATCAGAGGGATCCTTACCGTGGCAAGATCGTGTTTACATAAACTAATATTTTCTGTACACTATATTCGTACGGCCACAGACTGAACAAATACAACTAAGCATGACCGAGTAGCTCCAAAGGCTCCCGATGGTGATCTCAGTCCGAAATTCCTTCCATCACCTACTACAGCACGCCACGCGGTGCCTCGCCTCGTCAAGTCTCCTTTGGCAGAACAATTCCTCTCCGACTCCTCCCAAGGCTTCCGGGCCCGGAACAACTCCGGGGTGGGCGGGACTTCAGTAACCTGCGAGTGCTCGGCCGGCGTGCTTCCAGTGGCGCGGCACGCTGTAGTGTGCAGCGCGCTTCAGCCATGCGCCCTGGCAACCAGCAGTCTGGTGTGAGCACAGTTGGTGTTTTGCACACGTGGCTGTGGGCGACAAGTGCAGTGTTGATGCTAGTGAGCAGATTTGACAAAGCAGCGATAGCACGGCCGACTTAACATACGCACAGATGGCCGATATGTTTATAGTATACGGGGAGGCAAAATGAATTACAGCATGAGTAGAGCATGTTTACTAAATAATCTTTCATAACAGACATTCTTCGGCTTATCCACGATTCTTTCAAAGTAGGAGTTTCACTTTACATAGGTCGATATGCACAAAGATACTGGTTGCTAGTGTGTATGGCTTGCTAAAGTCTGTGCCCGTCTCGTCGCTTGTTTCCTGCGAAACGCTTGTACGTCACTGCCGCGCTATTGCGCGTCCTCTCAACCATGGGAGTAGTGTCCTTATGCGCGTAAAGTTCATATGTGCGCACTATTTTCGCGCATGCAACTTAGCTTGGTGGCGCTCCTGACGTAAATAACTTAAAATGTTTGCTTGTTTGGACATTTCTGGCCATCCATCATTTTTATGCCGGAAAATTCTGAACAGATTGTATATTTCTATAAACTTTGTGCCGAAATTTTTTTAAGTGCGTGCATTTTTAGCAAAAAAAGCTAATAAATAGTTCAATCAAGTGGTTAATTTAATGTAAATGTATATGTGGTTAAATTTAATCATATTAAAGTGGTTAAAACTGTATTTTATTAACCCTGTTTAAGAAGAAATTAAATTACATACATTAAAGATATTTAAGTTAAATCTTTGTAGGATGTGAAGGCCAGGGTTACATATAATTGGGATGTAAATATTTTCCTCGGACGCCTAATTTTCTCAAGGATCGGTTCGTTGAAGTACTGGAGCGAAAGTTGGTAATGATGCTTCTTTCGACTAACCCTCCTCAACGGAGTACAGCGCGCACAACATTCCTCATCGTTATTCACGCTGGGTGGGAGCAAAGTAAGTTGACAAAATTTTACTTTTGTGTAAAAATTTTAGGATATCCACACACTTTAACAATTTAAATTTTTATAACGCCGAGATCTACTTAATTATCTTAACTTAAATTTTAAGATTATTTGAGTAGAAATCAATAAACTACAATACCGTTAATAATAAAATATTTTATGGTAAACATTAGTTAAAACACTATATGAAGTTTTGAAAAAAAAAACTACTGGTAATTGCTTAAAATAATTAATTATAATAAGAATTTATAATTAATATGTTAGTTTATTTTATGTTTGTTGTTTGTTTCGTTGATTGTTTGTTATAGTATTAATTTAAAACACTTGATAGATTTTGATGAAATATATTTTTTTTTTGTTTTTAAGGTTTATGGCTCACTATATAAAAATTATTATAAAATGCCACACCCAAGAGAGTTGAAAATAGTTAAATATAGTTTAAATACATCTCTAAAACTAATCAAGTATAATAAAAGAGATTGGGTACTAATAAAAAAAATTACCAAAACTACTGAACAGTTTTTACCATTTTGGAAAATTCCACCCTTAAGGGATGTAAACGTGATAGTTTTGTTTTAAAAAGAAAAAATGCATACTTACGAATCAACAAGAACTAGAGGAAAGAAACTAAGAATGGAAAACATGCAAAAAATTAACAAATTGTTATTTTTTTTTCAAAATGTGTCCATTAAGGAGAAACAAATTTTTTTAGTAACAAAATCTTCACTACAAAATAAATAAAGGGCGATGCATTTTTGGGAACGAAAACACGTCACAATACTACACATTTTAGTTATCATTTTATGGATTCAATCCCTAAAGTATGTTAAAGGTGTATGCTTGTTTTAAAAAATAAACCTGCATAACTTTGAATCTACTTGAAATAGAGAGATAAGAGACTAAGAATGAACTACGTTAGTATGTACTCTATTTTTTTTTTTTCCAATTTTAGAAATTTTGATGTTTAGGGGATGAGAAGGAAGTAGGTTTTGTTTTAAAATAAAATGCATATCTCCTAAACAAATTAAGCCGTTGAGAAGGAAAGGGGGAAGCAACTTAACATTAATTACGTATATAATGTGTTCCCTGGCATGGTTTTATCATTTCACTATATTTCATTGCAAAGGAAGTGAAAAGAGGATAAGTATGGTTTTACTTTAAAAAATAGGGGTCTCGAGAGTAAACCAAGTAAAAAATAATACATTGAATATAGATAACTAACATAACGAGTAACGTAGAGAATTTAAAACGATTTTTTCTTTCAGAAATTAGAAAGTGAAAGGGGTGAATTAGGGGGAATAATATGTTATAGTAATAAATTATTATTGAAATAAATTAAGCTATATGTAAGAAACTGAGGACAAAAATTTTAAATGGGAAATAAGTTATTGCGTTTTTATATTTTTCAAAGTTGTATAAAGGGCATAAATGAAAGTTTAGAAAATATCTAATTGAAGCAGATCTTGCAGGAGGTAAGAAAATGAAAAATAACAGCGAGTTTTAAGCAAATTCTGCATTCCGATGGCAAAGAGGTTGAAAATAGAGAAATTAATTTTACAATAAAATAAACATAATATCGTGGCTAATCAAATGGGAGGTGGGGAACTGCAGACAGATAATGAAGCCTACACAAATAGTTACGTAGTCTGTTTTTGCCTTTTTCGTTTTTTACTTAAAAACAAATAAAGCGAAGGTCCAACACTTATAGATATGTGTATATATATATGAATTGGTCATTTGAGAAAACCCACATGTCCACTTTTGGCCGAAATGGAGTTATACACAGGATGTTGTAAAAAATAGCAAGCTGTATCAGCTACTCTTAAAACCCCGCATATCCATACAAAAATAACATATAAACTGAATGCCTCAATAATGCATTGCATTGAGAAACCTCTCATGTCCAGGACATGAGGGGTTTCACAAATGACTGTACCTGTGTCCTATAGTGTGCAGTAAATTGTAGGGCATACGGTGCTACAACCTATAACACCAGTTGACACAACTCATTCGTGCTTTATTGTTGTGTGGTGCAACTAAAATGCAGTCTTCAAGTAGTGAAAGTGATTTGTATGATCAAAATAATAGAAAGAAGGGCATTAAAAAAGTGGAGTACAAAAGTGAGAAGATTAAAAAGGCAAGCGTTAAAAATAAGCAGTATGTGAATTGGAAAGGAAATGTTGTGGAAGCCAAACATAATGTTAACAAATGCAAGTAACATAACCATGTTTTAGTAGCATACTTATGTTTATTACAAATTGTCATAGAATTTGCTACATTAATAATGTTAGGAATAATATGTGTGATAAACATTTGGCCAACTTCCCGTATCCAATCAATTTACTAAGTTGCCCTAGTTTTAAGGGAACTTAAAAACACTCCATAACGCAATAATATGAACAATGTGTAATGGTCAAAGAGAATTAGTAAAGAATAGCTTGTTCATGATTGAGGCTAAAGAATGTGGCAGCATTTTACAATGTTTATCTATGACCATTAAACAACGTAAGCTACACAGCATTTAATAATACTCGTAATCAGGCCTTTTGGTGACAGTACAGTATTTTTATATCGTTCATCTTGACAGCCATATTGGTTTGATAGGGAAAACAAAAAAGTATTATTCTTAGTTTTTAATATTACAAAAAGAGACAAAGTTATAAAGTAATATTTTTATTTAAGTTTTATCATGAGATAAATATTACATTTCTTGTAATGTGTAAAAAGGAAAGAAATTTTTAAATACATAATAACATTATGAAATTAAATTGAAAATTATATACCTATTGTTTCAGGTGTAAGTGGAAATGCATTCCTTCAAGAGTATGTGAAAATGATACATTACAGATCTACACAAAGTTCATTGACTTTGATACAAAAAATGAACAGGACGCTTATCTACAAAGTATTATCGAGTGCCAACCAATTAAGTGAAAAAATATCCACGCTGAAAATCAAAATCTCACACATTCAACTACACCCTGTCTATGTCAAGTGGAAGAGTTTACGTGTGTAAAACTGCTTTCCTCTCTATCCATGGTATTTCTAGTGATCGTGTTAGACGAATTTGCAACCTGTTGTCTGAAGGTAAATCACTAAAGGATGCAAGAGGTAAAAATACCCCTGGAAACACGAATCCGGGACATGTATTGAATTGTATTGAAGAGCACATTGCTTCTTTCCCTACTAAAGAAACACATTACACAAGTAAGACATTTCGTTATCTTAGTGCTTCTCTTAATGTAAAACACATGTGGCAATTATTGAAAGAAAAAAAACAGATATTGATGTCACATAAAATTTTACTTGAAAGTTTTTCAAGAGAATTTCAGCCCTATGTTTGGAAGACCACAGGTGGGCACATGTTGTCAGTGTGATGAATTGTCTGTGAAAATAAAAAATCCTGCAATTAATGATGTTGCTAAACGGGTTCATGTAGCTGAATTATTAGTACACAAAAGAAGAGCCAACAAATTTTATAAAACTATTGAGAAAGTCGGACATCAGTGTTTGGAAGATAGTGAAGTGGCTGGTATGTGTATGAACTTCATGATGAACATGCAATTGCCAGAAATTCCTGTGCAAGAAACTTTTTTTATGTGGCAACTCACCATGAATGTATTGAACATACAAGACATCAAAATACAGTATGGGAAAATGTATGTGTACCATGAAGCAATGGCAAAGAAAGGGCCCAACGAGGTATGCTCTTTTCTGCTAGATTACATGAACAATGAAACTAACCCAAATGTTAAACATTTGCATCTGCTTTCTGATGAGGCTGGGGGCCAAAATAAGAACAACACTGTAGTGAGGGTTTTGTTGGCAGTTGTGGAGACTGGGATGTTTCAGACAGTTCATTATTACTTTCCGGTCAGATGGCACTCGTTTTTACCCTGTGACAGAGATTTCAATGTCATTAAAAGGAAACTTAAAAGGACTGATCGAATACATACACCAATAGAATATGTATAGCTCATTGCACAGTCTACTTTCAATCCAGGGAAATTTACAGTGCTAATGGTTAAAACCAAAGACATAAAATATTTCTAACATTGGTGGCCTAAATTTTATAAAATAAGTATGATATCAACAGAGTCTTGTGCAAGAAGTGTGCGACGAGATCAGAAACAGCATTTCAATGTTTCAACGTTTATGGAATTTGCCTATTCTGCTGACCACATTGCAACTGTTCGAGCTTTACCATTCATTGATGGACTCGTTGATCATACATTCGTACTAAAGTATTTTAGTGATTAACCTGACATGCCAACAGAATTAGCCTACAGATTAGGTTGTGTACCCATAAACAATAAGAAAATGGAAGATATAAAGAAACTGCAGCGATTTATTCCCCCTGAAATAGTAAATGAATTTTATGCAGAACTCATTTAGTGGCCAACAACTGACACTACAGACGTAGAGCGCATTGCGTAAACATTTTATTTTCCTAGATATTCTCTTTACAATGTTTGTTAATTTCAAGAAGTAAGATGTCACCATCGAACTCCCAGCATAGTAACTAAAATGTTTATATCTTTAAATTATACATTTTTTATGGCCAATGATAGAGACTTCTGAATGTATATTTATGATTGCCTATGTTGTAAAAGTTCATTATGTGCAAGTATTATTAGTTTTTTTTACATGATAACGTTTTCTTTGCATTCAAAGAAACAAAATGCGTAATTTCTTTGCCAGTCTTTTGAGAAACCCCACATGTCCAGATAATTAATTTTGCTATCACAAACACAATAGTTGATATTTCTATCTCTTATTTTAGAACATAATAAAAAACCGACTACTGTAACTAACAACAGTAACAAAACCTTTGTATCATTTATCTAATTTAACTACAAACTTTTTCTTTGAATATCTCAAAACTAACTTTTCTGGACATGTACGGTTTCTCAAATGACGGATTCATATACAAATATATATATATATATATATTATTTTCGGTCGGCGCAGCTTATAGGCATAGGTAGATTTCGAAGTATGTAGTTCTTATGGAAATATTTTGGAAACTTCTATAAACTCCTGGAACATTTTAAGAACTTAATGTATCTTATATGAAATGCTATTGGGTCACCCATATTTCAAAAAATAAATATTTAATATTTTCTTATATTTCATGCAGCGAAAATATTTAGACGGATTTTAACTTTATGCATCCAGCAATAAATATCTTAATTTCTTATATTATGCCTACTAAAGTAGTTATGCAATTATATTTAATCCCCAAAACTTATTTAATGTTAATTACACTAATACATGGTCATAAAGTATTTTTTATTGGTCAAAGGTTAAATGTAAAATTAGGATAAATTTTAGCAAATTCCCACGAATTTGATTTTAAGAAAGTATTGATATTTTTTTAATTTCAACCCCTGTTTTTCCGGTAGTAGTTCGTTTCATCAAAAGTTGTTTCAGCCAAAGGTGTTAGATAAAGTTTAGGATTTTTATAATTAATTTTAATGAAGTTGATATTAGGATAAGGCGGGGGAACCGGACGCATAGGGTAATGGTACGCATGTCAGTATTTGGCTAAAGAAGAGGAGACGCTCGAGGAAGCGCTGGCGCCACTATGCGGCAAAAGAAGTAACTTCGTACTAGTCGAGTGGCGATGACGTGCGACTGAAGTTGTGTCGGGTATTCATGTTTTTATTAATTCGGAGATTTTCCAATAAGATCCTGCATTCATTGCATTCGAGGTAAGGAAAAAAACCTGTGTACTTTTATATTATTTTAACGTTTATAAATAATAAGAGGTGTTTTTTCTATATCTTAATCCGGTAAGGGCTTGTACTTTGTGATCGTTTGAACTGTGATTGTCAGTTAACTGACATGGCGTCGTTTGGGGTATTCGTACGCAGGAATGCGTACCAATTCCCCATCTGCGTGTCGTTCACCGTGCGAAATTTAGTAATTGTTATTTTTTAATAGATAATATCAATGGTTTTGTACATTGTAAAATAACAGAAACAAATACGTTTACTCATTCAATATACGAAACGTTCCAATAAACATGAAATTTGTCTGGATTAAATACACGCAATTTGCACACAATAAGCGCGCTGAACACGCAATACACACAATGTACACGCAATACACGCAATGCACGTGCCATATACGCAATGAACACACAGTACACACAGGAAACGGAATGACCACACAATACTCACAGAAAATGGAATGAACACAAAGGAAAAAGAAAGAACACACAATACACACTGTACACAAGAAACGGAATTAACACACAGTACATACAAGAAACGGAATGAACACACAGTGCATACAGTACACACAGGAAGCGGAATGCACACATAGTACACAAATTACACACAGGAAACGGAATTAACACGCAGTACACACAGTACACAAAGAAAACGGAATGAACACACAATACACACAGTACACACAGGAAACGGAATAAACACAGTACAGAAAGGAAAAGGAATGAACACACAGTACACACAGTAGTCTCAGGAAACAAAGCTTCCAGAACACAAGGCTACGTGGCTACAGATTACTCGGCTCTAACTGTCTTGGACTCCATTCAGCAGCGAGAGTTAATTTATCTCATGCAAAAGAACTTGTATAATTATTTCTGATTCCTGCCAACAGATTTCGTCACATGTTGCGTAGAGGCAATTATTATTTGTTTTTCATGTGGTATGCGGGATTCTCATTGACGAATGCAAAAAAAGAAGGCTTCGCTAGACACCAAGGAGAAAGAAGTTTGTCCGTCGTGATAATGTTTCTCAACCATCTTATCACATGTTATTGGACGAAGTATTGTAAATTTTGTTTGAATTCCAACTGAGAAAAAAATTTGTTGTTAGTTATATTGGTGGCAGATTAACAATTTAATTATAACTCGTGATAAAAAGAATGATTTCATAATTATAAGGTAGGCTCTTTCGTCCATTATATTGAAAATCTTTAAACTTTATGCTGTTAATTCGGTATTTTTTTCAAAAATCATCAAAAAAATCACATGTTAAAATAGTGATTGATTCGATCGGCTCCTGTTCTTGGTTAGATCCATGATCAATAGAAAAAGTTTATTCTATGTAAAAACCACATTTTAATACTTCATGATCCAAATCATAAAATTGGCTTACGTTCCTCATCTACTGGCCTCCAGTAAAAATATATGGCAGCCATCTTGGAAATTTGTAATATGTGACAGAAATTCTGAAAAAAAATCATAAAATTATCAAAATTAATGTAAAGAATGAATCGATAGATTTTCATCCACATGTCGATACTTGACGAATAAAAAAATTAATTATATCATATTTATCATTAAAGTAACAGTTTCAATAACTGAAAAATAAATTACAAATAAAAATTGAAGGTCGGGCAGTACCGTACACCATAAGGTTTCCTTTAGTAAAAATGTAACTTGTGGCATAAAATGAAATTTATATAGGTCTCTGGAAGTGTGCTTTAATAATTTATAACACCTAATAAAGAAAATGGACCAAAACTTTGAAATATTAGTTTTTTAAATGTGTACAATCATTGGTATTTGGAAGATTTCCATAAGCTGGAGGGTTATATTGGACAGTAATTTCCCCTTCAGAATTTTACAAAATCCCGCTTGTAAATGATGTTTAGGCATTATTACAAACGTCACACATAAAATACAGCATCCCCTTCAAGGTCAGCACAGTTTTCATGTGCCCATCCTAAACATATGGTTCACTGTATCCAATCCTCACTGAAATTTACACCGCAAATGATACTGTCAGTGGTCTCTTCGCTTGTTGCACATGGAACTTTTGTTTGGGGGTTTCTAGGCCTTGATGATTTTCTGAGATGTTTTCCTTTTGTTTCTTAGTGGCTTAAGACTTTTGATTCACATACAACTTGAATCTTTTTGCTTCAAGATCATTTTTGTATGGGCTCGATGTTAGAACTTCACTTCTGTCTCCCCGTCGTTTTCGTGAGTTTAACTTGGTAACTGCACTGCTAGGAAGTGGGGAAAATTTGTTCGACTATATTGATGGCTGAAGTGCGCAGGACAGTACTTTCAGAACATTCCATTCAGGAAAAATTGGAGTTGACTCTTGCTGTGTTGTAAGACCTATTGCTTGATCTGAAGTTGAAGGCTCTGGTGAACTCTGTCTTGGAACTAATGGTGGAGATTCTTCTTGAACAGTGATTGGTAAGTCAATCAAACTAGCATGGAAATTCAAGTCTGTGAATATTCTACGGTTGAGTGGGTAAATTCCTGTGCACAAGAATGCTGATTGAGCGAGTTCCATCATTCAGACTTTTACTAATGCACAGTTAACCAGTCCAGCTATGTCCTTGAGAGCAATTTTCAGCTTAGGATATTTTCATATTCACAAAGAACAGGTTTAATTAAAATCATTCTTAAAAGGTTTTATTGCTACTCTGTCCAGCGGTTGAATTTTGTGAGTTGAATGAAGCGGTAAACTCAGGATATGGACGTGGTGCGGACGAACAAAAATTATTACTTCTAAGTCTTTGTGACTTGAATTACCATCAACAATTAACAGTGTAGGGTTCTTTTCACTTCGCGCAACTCGTTCAACTAATAATTTAAACCATTTCATGAATCCTTCTTTGGTAGTCCAACCACTTGGTTGTCCTTTAAACACACTTCCAACAGGAGCATCTTTAGTGAGAGCATTATCGATGCAAACTCTGGGGAAAACAAACAATGGGCAGTGGCGTAGCGTGGGTGGGGTGGAGGGGGCGGCCCGCCCCGGGCGGCAACCCGCGGGGGCGGGTCGCCGGTGAAGCGGGTTGAGATCTGATCTATGATTCATCCATTACATGTGTCAGACACACTATAATGTTCCATTTTTATCTAAAATTTTGCGCACCAACTATTTTTTAATATTTATTTAAAAGAAAAACTGCGAAATCACTGGCAGAGCTCTTTATAACGTTTGTTTGTTTACATACGAACGGCAACATCGCATCACGCCGCGCCGCCCGGCTTGCGCGAGCCAAGTTGAGCGGCACTCCTTATTATGTTAATTACTCATACAAAATCTTTTGTTTCACGCGTCGGCCCGTGTCGATGGCTCTCTTTCGCACTCATTGAATTTAGTACTACGCATTGTACTGTAAAGTTTGACCTTAACCCAGGGCAAACCAAACAACTTCCGCAAACCGGGACACAGTAAAACTCCTATATTATTTTTATTATTATTTATTTATTGTTTACAAAAGTTACAATATTTCTTACATTATTCTCGCAAAACCTATTCACCTAGGTTTGTCTGCGAGTACGGAGTCACACTCGTACATTAAATCTTATTTTATAATACACTTTAAAATTGCTCTAATAGCTGTTTGAACATTGATTATTGTTTAAAAAGTATGGAGTATATCAACATAAATTACATTGAGTTAAGGTACATCTTTTTAAGTTTACGACTGAATTTTGTCCTGCTACTTGAATTTAAAACTTTAATAGGGGATGTTTTGTAAATCTAGTAGTAGTCTAGGAATATTTTTTTTTTTGTTTTTGGATATCTTGATTATTTATGGTACCTGTCATACAAAGAAAACATAATTTTTCATTTAGCTCAAAAATGGCGCCAACGATTTTTCTCAAATTTCTCGTCATTTTATCTTTTAATAACATCTATACCATGGCTTACTCAGTCAGTTTTTACCGGGAAACTCTAAAAAAGGTAGCTGCCATACAAAATCAATTTTGTTTGTAAATTTTCCTATAAGCCCGGCAAACCGCGCCGTCACCAAAACCACTTTTGTTTTGTGATAGATAAAATACTTATTTGAAATTCAAACGTGTCCTCCGGCCAATATTCATGGGAATACATAACTTATTTTACAGGTACAAGAAGAAGACGTACCTGCCGTCGCAGTTGGAAGTAGTTCTGGTCCCACCACAGAGCAGGGTCAAGACGAAGTCGACTCATTAAAAGTACCTCAAGCATCTAGTCATAAGCCTGCAGAAAAAGTGAATGTTGCCAAAGAAGACATAATTGAAATCGTGCCTTCTGCTCCTGCCGAAATCAAAGATGTGAATCTCGACGATGTAGGTTGCTGGTCTTCTCCTATGACCGACGAAGTAAGAACGCTTCTAGTATGTCGCGGATCTGACTCAGTACAGCACATCGATTCCAAATTTGCCGATGTTGTTCGCTCAGGGACTTCAACGAAAGGTGGTACCCGAAAACTAACCAAAGAGTGGTTCTACAAACCATTATCTAACGACGAAAAGGTTCTCCGAACATGGATGGTGTACTCACCTTTGAAGCAATCCTTGTATTGTTTTTCTTGCAAGCTGTTTGGCAATTCCGGCTCTAACTTCGCATCTGAAGAAGGATTCAACAAATGGTGGAAGCTAAATCCAAGAATAGGAGACCATGAAAATAGCCTGGGCCATGAACAGAGCTTCTTGAAATGGAAGGAGTTGGAAGTTCGCCTGAACTGTAAAGCAACCATCGATCAGAAACAACAAGAAGTTTTCGAAAGTGAGGAGAAGAAGTGGAGGGATGTACTGTACAGGTTGCTGAATATTATCCAGTTCTTAGCCAAACAGAATCTGGCCTTCAGAGGACATCGAGAAGACATTCGAGGAGATGATAGTGGCAATCGCGGGAACTTTCTGGAGTTAGTGCACCTCCTAGCTAAATACGACCTTCTAATGGAACACCTGACAAAGATAAAGCTGGGAGCAAGAGTCTCAGTTTCGTATCTATCTCCAGAAACCCAGAATGAATTTATAAACTTACTGGGACAGCAAGTTCGATCCACCATCATCCGTCGTATTCAAGAAGCTAAATATTATTGCGTAATCTTCGACAGCACACCAGTCATCTCCCACAATGACCAAATGAGCCAAGTTCTGCGATACGTACATATCGAAGGAGAAAAAGTCGCCATGGTAGAATCTTTCATTGACTTCTTCGAACCAAAAGGAAAAAATGCAGAAGATCTCAGCAACGATATAATCGCGAAGATAACATTAGACGGACTGGACATACAGAATCTGAGAGGACAGGCTTATGACAATGCTGCCACAATGTCAGGGATCCACAATGGAGTTCAAGCCCGGATTAAAGCACCGAATCCGAAAGCTATATTCGTTGCATGCACAAACCACTCATTAAACTTGGCTGGGGTACACGCTGCTTCTGAATCAGTGGATTCCGTGACATTATTTGGAACTCTGGAGAAGCTGTTTGCCTTCTTTTCCGCATCAACTGTTCGATGGAACGCTTTGGTTGCCGTCACAGGTCAAGCATTAAAACGAGTCACTGAAACGCGCTGGAGCGCTAGACATGTAGCTGTCAAGATGCTTAAAAATAAGTTTGAGGTAGTTCTTGAGGTACTGGAACAATTAACAGATTCATCTCAAACTTCCGAAACAAGATCGGGAGCCAGTCTTCTCCTGACAGCCATGCAGTCATTTAACTTCCTAACTTTTCTTGGCTTTTGGGCTGCAGTGCTACCTGAAGTAGATGACGCACATATTTACCTGCAGCAACGAGGACTAAGTGTGGATAAGTGTGCTCAGAAACTCTGCGCTTTGAAAACCCTCTTAGTGGAAAGTAGAGACCGTTTCGTGCAAGAAGCAATTGACTTTGCTAAGACTCTCTGCGAAAAACTCGGAATCGAACTGAAAACGAGAAGAATTCGCAGGAAAAAACGCATGCATGGCGATGAATCTTCTGAAGATGCAGCTTTGTCTCACGAACAGGAAATCCGTCGAGAGATTACCGCATCATTCGACAAGATCATTCAAGAAATGACGACTCGATTCCAGCAAATTCAAGAAATATCGGACAAGTTCGGATTTTTGATGCCAGCGAAACTTTTGGACAGCAAGTTCGAGTGTGATCTTTCCCATGTATTAGAAGACATCGACAAGGACGAGTTTCAGATGGAGCGGAAGCGTCTTTAGCAGTTTGTTGTTGTTGCCTGTTCTGAATCAGAGGAACATATAAGTGGTAATGGACCACTGGAGCTCCTCCAGTTCATTCAAAAACTGAATCTCGGAATTTCGGTTCCAAATATAGTCATCTTGATTCGTATATATTTGACTTTGGCGATTAGTGTTGCAAGTTGTGAGAGAAGTTTTTCGAAGTTGAAGCTAATAAAAAATTACCTCAGATCTACCATGAGCTCCGCTAGACTATCAAACTTGGCTATATTGTTGATTGAACAAGAATTGGCTGCTAATATTGATTTTGACAAAGTTATTTCTGACTTCGCTGCTCATAAGGCCCGTAGAATCCGCTTGTAAAACCGCTCATCCTATTTTAACTTCAATAAAAGGTACCTCATTGCATGTGAAATTTAATTTTAAGTAAGCACCTATAGAATGGGGGCGGCAAAATGGGTCTCCCGCCCCAGGCGCCGAGATGGCACGCTACGCCACTGACAATGGGGGAACAAACAGGTCCCCAGAAACATTGATGCATAAGAGAACATTTACATTTCTTCCTCTTTCGCCTGATGTTAATATTCCTACCAGTTTATTTCCCTTTATTTTCATAACTTTCAGTTGATTATTGTGAACACATGACACCCCAATTTAATCTGCATTAAAGATTCGCAATAGACAAAATTAAAATTGGTCCATTAATTCAGTCAGCTTTTCATAAAACTGATCAACTTGTTCTTTATTAAACCCTTCAGCTCTCTTCAAACTTGTGGATTCAGTAGCCCTAAGTCTCAAATTGGGGTGCCTCTTCATGAACTCATAGAATAAGTATTTCCAACTTTATTTTTTGCTTATTGAAGCGATAATCAATGTTTAAGTGTTCTGCCAAGTGAAGAGATAATTTAAGAAACTCATCTCGCGTTAGTTGAATGAGTTGTCTATCTAGAGCATAAACATGGTTATATGACTGCTCCTCGTGTGTAACACTGAAAGTATTTTGAAAGAAACCTAGGGGAGACTGGGGCTAGTTGTTACAGGGGCACGGTGATACAATGAAGTTCAAGGGATACCCACAGTGAGCAGCACGTCCTTGTAAACGCCTGCTAACCAGACTCCCGCACTCCACATCGTGTGTGAGTAACAACGCTATCGGGCGCGTGTTTCTCGGATTACAGGCGAAAGTGTGTTTTTCCTTTGTGTTTAGGCAGGTTTTTTGTTTTTTCCATCTTCTGATACATGAAGATAAATCCTGGTAAGTCATTTATTGCACATGAACTGAGACCCTGTAGATATTAGCTTTCGATAGTAGATCTCATTGTATTTTTACCCAATGTAGTATGTCTAGTCCAAACCGAAACATAAAATGGCTGCTTTTGGGGCTAGTTGTTACATTATTTTTGGGGCACGTTGTTACACTGTAACAATGTGCCCCTCACTGTAACAACATGCTCCTATTCCAATAATGCATTTATATATTTCTGTACACGCTAGTGTTAGCTCTGTAATAGGCCTAATGCGGTCTCTACATTTGTAAAATTATTTGAGTGAAGGTATATTACGTTCTTTTCATTACTATTTTATTATACAGCCTATTATGAGACAAAACATTTCAGGGTGAATATTAGCAACCTTCTGCCACGCGCTTTTAAACTGTTCTTATAGTTTCACACCTGTAACTTATGTATATTTCTGTGATAACACTTTACATGTTCATTTCAATGTAGCATATTTAGCAACATGTCTCTTCTGTTGAAAATTATTTTATACCATGTATATCTAAGTGATTATTTATGGTGATGAGATGGGATGTGTATTATCAAATAGGCTTATTGACTGTCTGTGTATGTGTTCATCAGTTTGAGTTCCTTAAATATAAATTGAGACTCAATCTTGCTATGGTCGAGACGTTAAGAGGAAGAGTCAGTCGTCATATTGGAATTATATAGGCCTAATTTTTGTTTTGTTTGAAATTACTTTCTGAACATTTAACTTCGTTGAATCATAGAATATGCTTCATTAACAAAGATTCTGTCATTATAAGTGTTTGTCTGCTATTAGCCTACTATTAGGTAGGTATGCCATGTGTGGCTGTCCTACATAAATCAATTATCTACCACGAAAGTTTCTACAAGGTAAAATAAAAATTAAATTAAAATATGCCTGAATGCTGACAAATTTTTTATAATTAAACTCAAATTTAAAATATTGACTGATACTCCCTCTGCTTTATATCGATGTCGCAGAACAGAGCTTGCCTTGCAACACGCCCACACTTCGTCAATAGGCCTATTACTGTTTAATTTATCATGCAGGTCTAAGTCGTATAAAATAACGCCTACCAGCTTTTTAAAATTGAAATAACCAGTTTAGGCTTTATCAATATTTTTTATTTACAGGAAAGATGGTTCGTACACGTCGTAAAAAGATAGAGAGAGGAAACACCAAGATATAAGTCTTTGAAGCAGCTGCATTAGACGTTAAGACCAAAAACCTTTCTATCAGGAAAGCTGCAGCTTCACATGGAATAAATGTTATGACTCTTAAGCGATTTCTTCAAAAGCAAAAGAAGATGTGTGGTAAGCCAGCGACGCCAATTCAAATGGGTTATACTAAACCGTGACAGATTTTCTCAGAAGAAACAGAAATTGAGTTAGTTGTCTACATTACATATAGTTCTAAAATACTTTTCGGTTTGACTATCAAGGATGTTAGAGCCATAGAATTTGAATATGTTGTAGCAAAAAACATATATGTCCCTCACAAATGGTCGGAGGTCGCCATGGCCTCTGTTGATTGGCTTCAAGGTTTATTTAAAAGACATCCAGGACTTTCCATTCGCACACCACAGGCAACAAGTCTTGGGACAGCAACAAGCTTCAATAGGCACACAGTGAACGAGTTCCAGAATAATTTAGCACTCATTTTAGAAAAGTATAATTTAGAAGCAAAAGACTTATGGAATGTTGATGAAACCGGCGTGATGAACGTTCAGCGTCCTAGCAAAATTATTGCTGTTAAAGGCAGTAAACAAGTTGGTGCCATTACTTCGGCAGAACGAGGACAGTTAGTAACAATGGTATTCACAGTCAGTGCAAATGGGAATTCAGTTCCATCAATGTTTATATTCCCGAGAAAATTTTACAGAGACACTTGTAAGATAGCTGTAGCTAATGGTCCTGTTGGTTCTGTAGGCGAAAGCACAGACAGTGGATGGATTACAAAACAAGAGTTCTTGAAATTCGTTAAGCACTTTGTTAAGCACACACGTTGCACAACTGAACAACCCGTCTTAATTTTACTATAAAACCACATTGCTTATCTTTCAGTGGAAGTTATTGACTTTTGTAAGTCTAACGGAGTTATTATGCTTTCATTTCCTCCACACACAACCCACCGGCTACAGCCATTGGACAGGTCTGTCTATGGACCCGTCAAACGTTTCTACAATTCATTTTGTGACTCCTGGATGAAATCGAATCCAGCTAAAACGATGAGTATTTACAACATTCCAGCAATTGTGAAAGAAGCTTTGCCCTTAGCTGCTACACCAGGAAACATTCAAGCGGGGTTCCAGGCAACAGGAATTTGGCCTTTTAACAGGGAAATATTTGGTGACAACGAATTCCTTACCTCTGTGGTAACTGACCGCCCATTACAAGCTGGAAAAGACCTCACTTCACCTAACATTCCTGATCTAACTGGTTCAAATGATAACGACCAAGCATCCTTAAACACACCTTCCAGCATTGAAATGATGTCCTTAGGAATAACGCAATCATGCCTACCATATTCAACGGGAACAGGGACAAAGTTATCTTCTGAACTTAGCCTACCTGAAAATTCGTGGAACAAGCCAGGCCCTAGTCAACCAAAAGATACAAAATAAAAGGAATTGACAGAAAACAGAGCATACATCACACTTCAGGACATACGGCTTTATCCTAAAGCAGGCGACAGAAAGGGAAAAGCAAGAAATAGAAAAACGAGGAAGTCTTTGATCCTGACGTAAACTCTAGTCAAAGAAGCTCTTCATAACGAGGAATTTGAAAGAGAAGGCAAAAAAAGAAAAAAACTGGAGACTGCAAACAAGAAGACAGCCCTCAAGGAATCTCGGAAGTCCGATTTCCTACGCAGGAATTTTATGAAGACGAATAGAAAACTGAAAAAGAGACCTAGAATATCCACATCGTCAGAAGAAGATGAGGACTATTTTTGCATAGAATGCCAAGGACCTTGGTCAGAGAGGAAGTCAGGAGAGGACTGGTTCCAGTGTAAAAAGTGTTTTATGTGGGCACACTTTAATTGTGGTAAACAGAACGCCTTCTACAAGTGTAGCATTTCAGTGATTCAAATTATAAGGTAAAAATTATTTAGCTTCAATTAAAAAGTGGTTTGTTATAACTCATTGAAAATATTTTAACGGTAGGCCTATCATTATCAAAGTTGGCGGTTTTTCGCTATTTTAAATTTTCTATATCTTATGTATGAAGAAATAATTGAAGAACAGGCGTTCATATTATCGTTTTTTTAAAGTACTACATTCAATTAATTAGAGAATACTTTTAAAGTTAACTTCTTAAGAAAGTAACATGCCATTTTGCACTTTCAGCAATTTTTTTTGTAGGTATAACAACTAACCCCGCTCTGGGGCATGTTGTTACAAATTGCATAAAAGGAAAAAAAACCCGACTTTTTTCCACTCAAAAACATTTTCTATACAAATTTATACTATCAAGTTTAAAGAAGAGACGTAAAGTTAATATGTACACTAAATATCATAGTTATGTCAGTAATTATTACTGATCAATTAATAAATATTCTAAAATTGTAACAATTAGCCCCAGTCTCCCCTATCTGTGGTTTCATAATTTCCTCGTTTCCCGAACCAGGTTTAATGGTTCGATCACCTAGTGTATTCTTCGGAACGGGAAATTGTTCACTTGCTTCTCTAATGCTCATTTCATTATTTCTTACATACTCTACTGCTAATTTCATATCATCTTCTTTCCACTTTCCCCTTCTTTCTCCATTTTCTGCGAATAGAAAAAAACACTCGAATCAGAATAGACGGAAAATTACCAAACCATTGTGTCAGATACTACCCGCAACCGTCCGATATAACCCTCCAGCATGTTGTCCGATATTACCCGACATACACGCAATCATCGAAATTATGTCATAAAATATATAGTGTTTGTCGCACACAAATGTTACATCGTATGTAAGTTACTATTGTTAGACTAATAAATATCTTAATTCTTATGTTGTAAAAACCCGGCAAATTTATCTTCTTGCAGAAGGTCCTGGCTTAAAATGAATAAAACGTAGCACTACTCCGCAAGCACACAACGGACGAACTCATAATGGCGACACCGCGTGTCCTTCACACAGACCTACGAGACAAACGACCAATTGGTTCTGCCCCTTGTGTGCACCTTTCGAAACTGTACTTTACGATATCTCCCGCTGTCCGGTATTACCCGACCTTCCCCTACTCGGCTAAATTTAATCCGACTTAACGTCGCATTTCTACAAATTAATTACATTTATTTTTAAACTTTCTTAACAGAAATATAATGTGTCAAAGGTAAGTGCGTGCAGTTACCCTGCCTTCCCCTACATCTGTTAAAATAAGTAATGAATTTTTGTCTTACTACCTTTTTTTATTTCCACCCCTTGCAATAATTATTTGTAATATAAAATTTACTTTGATCAAGGTATTAAACAATATTAAAAGAGATAAACAAAAAAGAAATTATTCTAAAGTGTACATGATATTTTGATTTCATTTTTTCAACCCCAACCATGGCAGAAATAGTTTATATCATGAATAATTGTTTCAAGCAAATGTTTAAGATAAAAGTTATAAGAAATAGAAATATTTTGAGTGGATCTGATAGTGTACCTAATGAGTGATTTAAAAATTTTTTTAAAATTCTGTCCCCCTTTTTTTTAACCCAAGCAGCAATTGTTCGTCTATTCAAAAATTGTTTCAGGCAAAGTTTTAGTTAAAAAACAAGTAGGTTAATTTAAAAATTCGTACGAATTTGATGTTATTTTTATGAAGGAAGTTATGAATTGTTTTGTCCTCTAACCCATGTTTTTTTTAAATTCTGTTTGTACTAGAACTATATACTTGCTCAACAAATGAGAAGTTCACAAGCTTGCAGAAGTTGTTTTTATAAAATTTTTATTCATTATTTTATATTTTAATCTTTTTATTATTATTTAATTTCTATTATTTTTAACTTTTTTCTGTAATTTTTTGTTATTAATGAAAACATGCGTTAGTTTTCTCCATGTGTTCCTTAATATTACTGCCAATATATATTGATGTTTTCCTCCGAGTGCACCTGATTGTTCCTGGATATCTGATGGTTTTATCCGTTTGCTTCTGATTATTCCTGGGCTAGACATCTGATAGTTTTCTCCGTGTGCTCCTGACTATTTGTGAGAAATCGATCCCTGCATTAAATATTCTTTCTACTCAAAGAGTCATGCTATTTAATCAAGAGTTACAATTAAATTGTGAATCTGCCACCAACTTACATAACTAATTTTTTTTCAGTTGGAATTCAAACTAAAATTACAATACTCAGTCCAATAATATGTGATAAGATGGTTGAGAAACATTATCACGACGGACAAACTTCCCTCTCCTAGGTGTCTAGCGAAGTCTTCCATTTTTTGCGATCTTCAATGCGAATCCCGCATCCTACAAGAAAAAAAAATAATTTTTGCCTCTACGCAATATGTGACGAAATCTGTTGGCATCAATCAGAACTAATGCAACAAGTTCTTTTGCATATGATAAATAACTCTCGCTGCTGAATGGAGTCCAAGATAGTTATAGCCAAGTAATCTTTAGCCACGTAGCCTTGTGTTCTGGAAGCTTTGTTTCCTGAGAATACTGTGTGTACTGTGTGTTCATTCCGTTTCCTTTCTGTACTGTGTTTATTCCGTTTCCTGTGTGTACTGTGTGTATTGTGTGTTCATTCCGTTTCATGTGTGTACTGCGCGTTCATTCCGTTTCCTGTGTGTACTATGTGTACTATGTGTTCATTCCGTTTCCTGTGTGCACTGTGTGTTAATTCCGTTTCTTGTGTATACTGTGTGTACTGTGTTTTATTTCCGTACTGTGTGTATTGTGTGCTCATTATTTTTTCTATGTGTACTGTGTGTTCATTGCGTGTATTGTGCGTGCATTGCGTGTATTGCGTGTACATTGCGTGTTTTGCGTGTACATTGTGTGTATTGTGTGTTCAGCGCGTGTATTGCGTGGTCATAATATCTGTCGAATTTGCATCCAAATGTGTTACCTTATTTTGTTGTGTTTCTTTTTTAAAAGATGTTTTGACTCGTGTATTATAGTAAAAGGAACTTGAATTGACTAGCATATTATGCCGACGATTGCGGGTATATATAAGCTAATCCCCAGACGATGGGGCTTTCAGTTTATTACTGTGTTCGACGGTTTAAGGATCACCTAGTTTGTCTATTCTGGGGCATAAGTCGCGTAATTTCCAGTTCTTGTGATCTCTATGGTATCTTTACCGTCTTTAACAACGAACTCGATGGAGGTTGTACCATCGACTACGGGAACCCTCACGTCAGCGCCGACGATGATTGAGCAGATCCCGTTGACAACGTTGCGGTCAACACTAGAGTAGACTTTAGTAGACGTGGTACTGACATCAGAAAAGAGCTTATTGACTTCAGTGCTGGCTGCACAGGAAACCAAGATGAAAGATGTTTCGCCCTCGATGGAGGCTTTAATGGATGGTGATTCGACAACTATTGTGCATAGATGCCGTTACTGCGACGTTATTTTCTCAAACAACAGCAATGCTCGGCGACACGAGAAGAGAGAATTTGCTAATAATCCTCTTCGCTAAATGTTTCACTGTAACTAATGTCGCAAGGAATTTGCAAGACAAGATAGGTTGAAAAGACACTTGAATACATGCAAAGGACCTGCTGCGCGGCAGAAAGTAAAGATTGCGGTGCACAAAGATGTATCGATTTTCATAAGAGTAGCTAAAACCGGGAATTGGTACAACTGCTGCAACAATATCATCTGGTACGGGTCTGAAAGGTTCGTCTTCATCAACTATACATCCTAGCTGCTACTTCGATATGTCGTTCGCATGTTCCCTTGATGTACGAAAACATGAGCGGAGTAAATGCATGAAAGATACTTCTCGTATAAAGTTTCACTGCGATAAGTGTCATGTTTGGTTTACACGTATTTCCGGCTTGCGACGACATGCGAAAAAATGTAAAGGTGAAGTCCATGTGCCTACTGTTGAACTACCTGCAGAAATTTTGACTCATCGCTTTAGATTGGAGACTCGTGAGTGTACAAGCAAAAAAAAACAGATGTGCAGCAACCGATTGCTATGACGTCTGGACATGAAACTAAACCCAAGACTGTGTTAGGTTCATTACAGTTGAATGATAATGGGTTATACTCGTCACAGTCTACTCCAAAATACATCTATTATCAAAATACGTTCAGTGAGTCGAAGGACATGTGTTCTTTTCTTGACTATATCAGGCAGATCATAATCAATCAGCTTACTGATTACGTAGCAACAAATGGTCTTTTAAAATATAACTTGTGGGTGGACTGTATATATGGCAAACCATATCCGTTCGATGACAAAGTGAAAAATTGCGCTTTCAAGACATCGGCTGCTGTAATTTACAGTTCTGACGTTGTAAAGCATGCTGTTAAACACGGGGTTCAGAAACTGACAAGGAAGGAAGACTATGTTAGTAAAGGATCCGGCTGGTCTCTGTCTAGTATTAACCGATCGGAGATAAAAATTATTCATTTCACGCCGATGCACGACTAAATATTTATAGGATTGATAACTACTGCATGTGTTCCTGTAGTAGAATAGAAATTATATAATACAATTTATTTTGAAAAAGAACTTACGGTGTTTTATTTCTCGAAACTATCACTTTTGTAGTATTTTTAATTATTTTATTTGGCTTAGACCAGGAATCGAACAATGGACAGGAATCAATTAGTATATGAATTGCCGATTTTTAAAATAAAATTTTGAATTTTTTCTGAATTTCTAGCTAAATATTTACACACTTCCAAGATGGCGCCCCTATTTCATAATGGCGGGTGCCACAGTAATAAATTATTTTTGCACTATAGCAGGTAAAAATTAAACTTACATGGTGTAAGCGCACTCTAGCAAACGAAAACTAGATGGTGGCCTCCAGCAGAAGAAAACAAGATGGCGTACATGACGTCATACTAGCGGGCGATGTATATATATACCTTGGCATTAGTTGTGGGATTTAAGTCTGTAGGCGGCTTCCGTGGAGGAAGGATCTAACCATTTTTTTTTATGTTGACCTAATCGGGTTTGAACCGAAGACTCCCTGACGTAAGTGCGTTTTATTAAAATATTTTATAATAATTTGGTTAATTAAATTTTTCATAAATTTAAAACTTTTTCCCTAAATGTCTTGAATAATAATTACGGATTTTCAAGATGTCGGCCGTAACGAAATGTGCAACGATCTAAAATCCAATTATGCGGACATAGAGTAAAGTGTAACGATATCGTCATAGTCAACCAATATGGCGGACGAAACGAATCAAGTAATGTTTCTAGAATCGAAGATGGCGGGCGTAAGGAAAATTTTAACGGTATCGTCCTAATAAAAAATGGTGGGTGTAATGTAAAACATTTTTATTACTTTTTAGTGAGAATTTTTTTAAATATATTAATAAATTACTTGTTTACTCTTGCCGAGAATCGAACGGAGGATCGAAATCGATTATGTAACTAAATATTTGATGTAAGAACTGTTTAAAATATTTTTTTGGGATTTCTTTGGAAATTTGTGGTCAACAATTAAAGAATTTTAATTTTATGGCCGAGGTAAAGTTTAATGCTCCCCACCAGAGGATTATGGGCGGCTTGGCCATGGGGAATTTAAGCCATATTGAGGAATACTGGTTCTTTCTAAGGCAAAAGTATTTTGAGGTTTTTCGAATTCCGAATTTTTTAGTTTTTCAGGACAAAAACGGGAAATTTTCTCTCAAAAAGGAAATTTTCCCCGCGAAATTGGGAAAAATTTGAGTCACTTTGAGTCATTTTGAGACTATTTGAGTCTATTTTGTGTCATTTTTGAGTCCTAAATGGCCGCTGTGATCTCAGAGACGTCGGTAATTCACCCCATGCACAATCTACACCCTGAACCCTGGTTCAGGACCGCCATTTACATACTACTGCTGGTTGCATTAAGTTGAAGATCATTCAAAATATTTTCACTGCATTGAATATAATAAAATGTTAAATCGATAGTTTTTGAATATTAAGGAACATATAAAATGTTATGTGGGCTACATTACTATTTAAAAAGTTCCAGGGGTTTATATATTTTGCCAAAATATTGCAAAAAATATGTACTTCCAAATCGACCTTCTCCTGTAGGCTGTGCAGAAAGGGATTTTTTTTTTTTTAATTTAACCCCTCATTTATTATACCTCTTGCAGAAATGGTTCGTTTAAACAAAAGCTGTTCCAGACAAAAATTGTACATAAAAATTCTACAATTTGTACGTATTCGATGTTGCGCCTACGAGGGGTGTAATGATTATTTTTGTCCTCCAATGCTTGTTATTTAACCCCTTGCTGTTATGGTAGGTCGTATAAAAACTTATTCCGACAAAAGATTGGCATTTATCGTACGCGTTATTAAACATTATAACAGTTTTGATATTTTCCATATAATGGGAGTTACAGCTATTTTCATGTTTTTCAAATACCTGTCACCATTTCTACAGTTTTGGAAGGATATTCATCATTAACGAATTCGAACGAGATTTCCCATTTTTATATTTCATGTATTAGTTTAGAAGTGATTAGTGAAATTTTGCATTAGTTATCGTGTCGACAATATGTCACATTATATAAATATAAACCTTTGAGTTGGACGGTTTTGGTGTCTATGGACCATGAACCGAAAAACTATATAATAATTTTCCGGAAGTCACACAATGCTAACTGCTATAATAGGTAGTATTTCTTTGAAATTTCCCTAATAGCCTACATAAGATTTACTCAGCGTATATTATCGGTGTTATGATTCGATTGCCAAGTTGGTGAATGGATGTAAGTTGCTTTTATAATAATCGATCATATCGCCTAAGAAAATCTATAAGGCGATAAGGAACTGAGCACTACTGAATAATTTTTTTTTGCGGTATTTTTTTTCATTAGTTTCTATATTTGCTTGCAAAGCGGGTGTGATTGTGTTCAGATTTGTTTTACTATAAAATCAGATCTCCGAAGCTAATCAGCTGGTGTTTAGGTAATACGAATTTATGTAATTAAAGATTGAAAGGTTTATAAATATCGTTTTATTATAAAGAAATAATACCCATCAATATTATCATATTAAATTTATATATTCAACTGTATCAGTTCATTCGTTCCACACGTTTTACATTAAAACGTTTACTAAAATAGTATAGCATAAATTAATTTATATTCTTGTTTCAACTTGGACATCGATTATATAAGTATTATGAAGTATCGTTAGCCACAAACCAATTTGTTCTCTAAATCGAAATTTTAATCTTTGTTGTTTGTTAAAAGTTTTGAAAACACTGATGACGAGTATATTGTAGAATGACTGATACATAAATTAATAATATATGTTAATTGTGAAGGATGTTTATCCGTACTATCATATGTAAGAACAGCGTATATAGGTGTAGCGTATAGTCAAAAAGGCCCCACTTTGCGGCGACACTTTCTATCGAACTCCGTTTGCAGTGCCACTTTCTATGTAACACCACAACTTCAACTTTGCTATCGATTCGTATCAAAGTTAAAAGTCAAAGCCCATCGAAACAAACACCTACTTCTAACTTACAATTGGTCGGTTTAATGTAAAATTTAAATGTACTCTGAATATTAAGATTTAAGTATAGTGTAATAAATTGCTTCCGTATTCTAGGGCGCCAATTAACCTTCATAAACTGTATATCTCTGACCTGTCCAGCCAAATCTACCATGAAATATAAATTTTAACTTTGTTAGATCTATATTTATAACGACTATCTGGCCAGGTTTCATTACAAACATATGAATACAAATTCCTGCATCATAGTCGATCAGCAATATCTTAAGACATAAATGCTTATTTACATAACCTTTTAAGATAATACTTATATAAGATTTGATATTCCGATTTCCATCGGTGGAGATTAGCCAGTTTCAGTTAGTGATACAATTGAGTAGGTTAATAGATATATATATATGTATCATATAATTAATTCAAACAATATTATTCTGACTAAGCTCAGTGTGAGTAAAGCAATTGCAAGAATCTATTTCTCTCTAGGGTACTCTAATAGGCTTTTAGTTAGTACAGAAATGAACTGAAGATTGACATTAAAATTTGTCAAACAAAACATTCAACAAGGCAATTTAAGTTAGTTCAAGACAAGTAAATATTAAGTAATATGAGAAGAAATAGTATCAATGTGTGGAGATTGAATTTGGAATATCATTCAATTACATGAACACTTTCAAAGTGAACATTTACATGCACAATACACTAAGTGGAGTACATACCGTTCGATGATACATAAAATTGGACAATAAATTAATCAAAGGATATATCGACAATTTTGTACGATGCTGTTCAAACGTCACGTACAAAAAAGATGCGTCGCTGTACAAGCTGAGTTGAAACAGCTCACAGCACGATGGAAGAAAGTAGAATCGTCAGCAGCAGTCCTCGTCGGGCGTGTTCTTTGCATTGCAGACGTGTTCCAGACGATCGCTGTGACTTCTCTTCAAAGACAATTATGGTACCATTTCTTGTAGAGCGCAGTTAAATTGGCGTAGTTCAAAGTTTATCAGCTCCTTTCCGAAGTTCTCCGTCGAATTTGAATTACAAGTCTTTGTAGTTCAACTCCTTAAAACATAGTTAGTTGACTAACTTCAACATATCTTAAGTTCCAGCTAGTTGCATATATCATATCGTAGCAAACTATAATTGTATTTCACAATTTCTTGACGTGAATTCATATTTAATTACGTAGTCAGTACTTTAGAATAATACTTTATTTATTACCTGAATGTCTTATTAACAGTAATTCATTTTCCTTACACTTCTGATATCATAAAACTTTCTACCATTAATAAAATTGTCTTACAATAAATAATTCCAATCAACAGATTGTCTTCTTCCTTTAAATCATAAATTCAAAGCACTATTGCATAGAATATTAATATAAATGTTATTTTACAAAGAATTATCATTTATGGTTGGGAGAAACAAAATAAAATATTCAATTATGTGAGATGTAATATCACATAATTTGCTCCCCTTAAATGTTTAAATTGTGACGAAGTGCAATAAGTTAAACATTTACAACATACAATTAACCTTTTCAATTAAAATCTTAGAAACTTAACAAATTATATAATCAACACAAGTAGTCACTTGCATAAAAAAAATATATACACTGAATGTATTTTACTTACATATTTTTAACATGTAAATCAGACAAAGATGTCGCATTCATATTTTTTTTTATTATATATAAGTAAGTTCTTTTGGATCATAACTCAAAAAATAAAATTAAATCATAATCAAAATTCATAAACAAGTAATGAATCAGTACTATCTTCTATATTATTCAAATCAAAATTAAAATCCAACAAGAATTTAAGAAGACATTAGTAACTATGTCATCAACGTGGGACTCGACTGTTGCACTAGCTATTCATCTTTAACAAACAACCAACCTGTTGACCTTCCGTCGACTCGAACATTATCTGCGATAGGCTAGAAATCACGTTCCTATTAGGAAAGACGAAATATTTATGACTCCTTACTAAATAAGATCATACATAAATAATCTCTCAATATCTCAAAATATAAATATATTTTTACGTTCAAAACACCAAAATTCACATTCTAATTCCGAGGCTACTTATTTAATAATATACACAAGACTATTTCAGCCTTCACAAACTATATAACACGAGTACACTACACAGAGTCGTACCGCTGCTCAGGTAACATAAACCTGGCCAAATATACCTTAAAACGCGTATCAACGACGCCTCACTATACAAATAATCAAAATCATGTAAACTTTAAATATTACTCGAATGCAAACTCATAATATCGAGTAAATAACTACCCTCTTCGTTTTACTAATTACCTTTGGGTGTATAGAACTTACTAATATAATCCAATTAAAATATAAAATAAAATATATTTCAATAGTAATCGCAGTGCATAATATAACTAATCAATCTACAGTACTAATACTTTCCAGATATATCTAGCGATGTTACTTCGACGAGTTAGGTTCAACTATATAAGCTGTCAACTGGGTTATATTAAAAATACCCATAATATTATCTTTCATGTTGGATAGCTGGTAACAATTTTCTCTGATGATGGGCTGTGACTATATATGGTCCTTCGTATAATAGACATAATTTCTTTGTAATAGCTTCCCAAAACTTGCTAATATGATTAGTTTTCCTCAATACCAAATCTCCTCGGCTCCCCTATTTGTTGGATCGGTCGATGAATGTAACACATTTACATCGATCCCTTCCAGTTTAATGTAATTTGTACCTGGCTCTTGTTCATCGTAGGTGACCAGGATGTTTCAGCTGTATTGTTCGGAAACTTGGTACTTCCGGTTGTCCGCTGTTCTTGATATTGGTTTCCCTGCTGTACATTGGTGTTCGTTGTGTTCTCTGTGTATGAATTATTGTGAGAATTTTGGTCCCTTCTACCATTAGCTTGGTAATACACTTGCGACGAAAATTTTGGTGATTTTCCCAGCAATTCCGACCTCTGTTCTTGTGTGTTATGCGACTGTTCGGCTCGTTCGCTATTATTTCCGGTGTGACTGCTGTTTCCTTGCCTAACCATGCGTGTTTCTGAACCCCTACCTTTGTCCTGTCTCAACGGACTATTTTCGTCGTCGTGCTGGTTGTGACGATGATTATTCCAAAATTTGTATTTGCCTCTGTAACTACGATTATCTCGGTACGCATGGTTGTATTGTACCCTCAAAGTATTCGCTTGTGGCGGTCGTTGATTTGTGTGATCGTTAGTTTTACCCTGTTCTTGCCAGTTATCGTTCCTACGATTCTGCCAAGGCTGATATACAGGTCCCGACCGCTGGTTATAGTTCCTGTCATTGATGTCTTTCTGCGAATTCGGCCTATCTAATTTCTCTATTCGGTCGTTAATTAATAACTGCTCTTTGAAATCGGTTATCCCTAAAAATTGTCTTCCTGACAGATGAAGTTGGTATTTGATAGGTAACTGTGACAATATTAGCGCTATGAATTCATCATTTTCCATTTGATGATCCATATATCGCGTCCTTTCATAAACTTCGCTAATGTGTGATTCAATGTCACGGCCTTTCTTAGGATCAAACTTTTCTGAGTAGAGTTGTACCCTCAATATGCTTTTAATTTTCGTATTCCAGAACTGTTGTAGAAATAAATTCTGAAACATACAGTACTCATTTACCGTTTCTCGTATTATTTCCCACCAATAATACGCTGTTAGCTTAAGGCAATTATTAACCTGTTTTAATTTCTCGCGATCTGTCCACATAAACATGTTACAGTATTCTTCGAACTTCAATAAAAATATTTTTGGATTCTCAGTATTTTACCCGCATATATCGATACATCGTCCAGTTATTTCTTTGTCGGGTAGTGCAACCATATCAGTGGATCTGTGACTATTTGTGTTCCAACATGACTGTTCGGAGCATCGGCAATATGTCCTCCTGAAATACTTCCTATGCTAGAACTTTCTGTTATTCGTGTATTACTGGCATCAACAACTACTGGTGTCCTAGCTATACACGTGGTATTATGCGATCGTACTTTATTTTCTACCTCTTGCATTTTTACTTCCAATGTAGTTATTTTATTGTTCAATATGATATTAGCCTCACTACATTTCCTATCTTGATCAACAAATTTATTTCTGTGTTCCTCCACGACTGTTGGAATGGTATCCTCTATGGCCAAAAGTCGGTCGTTCACCAAGCTAAACTTATAGTCGTTTTCTTTATTTGTTTTGTCTATGCTGACGCGCAACCTTTCAGTGTTGTTACGCTCCTCGTGCCTCAAAATTATATTATTTTAATTTAATAAAAAGGCCTTGGAAACTGCTGGGCAAAATATTAAGAAAATTAAAGATATTTACCAGAGGGGGCACGAGGCGGTGAACAAGACAAATTTCACACTCCCTGCACACAAGCAAATTGGGAGTTCGTGGATCGTTATATGGAAGAAGGTATATGATAAATAAATACACTACATAAATAATTTGGTCTATAGGTTTCCCTGGTTTATTATGAAGAGGTTTTGTTTTCGCATTATTTCGATGTCACAATCAAGATCTTAGCAAGTAACAAAAATATGGGGGCGCCCCGAAATTATTTAAAACAACACATATTCAACTTTAACAAACGAATGATTACATAAACAAAAATTTGAAGTATCACACCAAAATTTGATTCGTCCAATGATTACATAGATAATTAGTTTCCTTGATTCTACATGTTCTTAAGGATTAAGTTCTGAAATCAATGCTCGCTGTTAGGCTACTCATTCTTTTAATGTAGTTCGTAGATAGAAAGGGGGGAGATGTTTATTTTACATTATCACCCTGGTCTTCACGGTAAGACGTCGTGTCGGGAAAGATCTCTTCTAACGGGACTCGGAGCTCGAGGTCCAGGACAACCAGCTGGGAGCAATTTGTCTCCCGAGCACTTCGACCCTGTCTGAAACACAAGTCAAATTCAAAACGAATCAGACTTGCTTCCAGACAGTCATACACAGTCGGCGCGAAAGGCCAACAAACGGGAATTTGGGGAGGAGAAAAAAAAACACGCTGGATTACTCACCAAACAGGGTGTAGATTCCGGGCTCACAAGAAGTCTCGCACCGACATCAGGATGGCGCGTACCGAGATACCGCGGATGACACGGAAGAAACCAAATTTTTAGTAAAATCAAAAATATTAAAATTTAACTAAACCTGACTTTTTTTAATGAATACTCCTGACTGGCTGCTGTACAAATGGGATCACATCCCTCAAGACCACTGACTACATTCTTAATAGAAAGCGTTTCCGTCATAGTCGCGACAAGACATGGAGAGAAGTTTATCCCGAACTGCTGCGCGGTTAGTAGCCAATATCAGAGTCCCCTCATGGAGGACTATGCTCCTAATTAAAACGGGCGCTAAGGCCCTAGGTCAATGGAGGGGGAAGCTTCGGTTCTATGCCGAAAATTTCCGAAGGAGTCCGAGGTGGTTGTGACAACAACACGACATGCGCGCTCTCTACCGGCGGTAACATGTAGCTACAAAGAATCGACTTTAACAGGACGCGACTAGAAAGCATAGTGCCTTATGGCGTAGCTGGTGGTGCGCTCTGGTGGCCTAAAGGGGAACTAACGGAGGCGGTGAACTGAACCGCCACCAGGTGTCACTGGCGGAGTCTCTGCTCGCTGGCCACCGGGCCCGAAGTCGCTTTTTCTGCCGCTAGATGTCGTGGAGGTCTCTGTAGGACCAGGGAGAATGTCCTTGAAGTAGGCCATCGTCTTGGCTATGTTCACGTCAGGTCACTGTTCCTGGCTTGATTTCTCAGAACTAAGGAGGGTGGAGAGAGGGAAGGGTGGACAGAAAACGCCACTAAGCTGGGAACGGAAGTCCACTGGAGACCCGTTCATGACGAGACCCGCTATTCTCATCAGGCCTCTAAGAAGTAGCAGCTTGCAGCCCACAAGCTGCTCTATGCAATTTTGGTCATGCAGGGAATTAATATTACAAACCCGGGACGTGACTGCAGGCGACAGAAATTTCAACCGGCCTGCCCACCTCCACATTAGACTAGCAAAATAACAGATTGGCCCCTGAGAAAGGTAATTCAGTCCACTGGCACAAAGTTTAACTACGTGGCGTACACCGGCCTAACAAAGAGCAAATCCCCTTCATCAACCAGATAAATTAAAAAAATAAAATTTCCACAGTTAATTTAAAATTGTAGAAAATTTTTTAAAAAGGTGTCGAAATGCCTAATTTCCGGCACAGTGTCGGCAGCCAATTTTTCCATGAACGCATTTAAATGTGCCATGTTATCTAATATTTTGTGTTTGTCCCTTTGACGTATTTCTTGTGCTTCGCATTTCTCTTTGTCACGTAATTCTTGTGCCTCGCGTTTCTCTTTGTCACGTAATTCTTGTCCCTCGCGTTTCTCTAGTTCCCTTTTTTCCTCTGCCTCACGTTTCATTTCCTGCATGAAATTAAACAACTGTTCGATTCCTACAGACTGATTTGTGGCTAACGAGGCTCCTTCCTCCCTAGTCTGCATTTCTACTTCCTAATATCTCTCCGCCTCCCTTTTCTCTTCCACCAGCTCCTCTACATTTCTATATGTTTCGTTCCATTGTCTCGTTTAATCCTAACTTTGATTCTGCCCTAGAGTTCGATCTGCTACCGCTTAAAAAGTATCTCTCCATAAACAGTAAATACCTGTACTAACCCTTCGAGCCCCACGTTGGGCGCCACTTTCTATGATATGTAATAACAGCGTATATAGATGAAGCGTATAGTCAAAAAGGCCCCACTTTGCGGCGACACTTTCTATCGAACTCTGTTTGCAGTGCCACTTTCTATGTAACACCACAACTTCAACTTTGCTATCGATTCGTATCAAAGTTGAAAAGTCAAAGCCCATCGAAACAAACACCTAATTCTAACTTACAATTGGTCGGTTTAATGTAATATTTAAATGTACTCTGAATATTAAGATTTCAGTATAGTATAATAAATTGCTTCCGTATTCTAGGGTGCCAATTAACCTTCATAAACTTTATATCTCTGACCTGTCCAGCCAAATCTACCATGAAATATAAATTTTAACTTTTTTAGATCTATATTTATAACGACTATCTGGCCAGATTTCATTACAAACATATGTATACAAATTCCTGCATCATAGTCGATCAGCAATATCTTAAGACATAAATGCTTATTTACATAACCTTTTAAGATAATACTAATATAAGATTTGATATTACGATTTCCATCGGTGGAGATTAGCCAGTTTCAGTTAGTGATACAATTGAGAAGGTTAATATATATATATATCATATAATTAATTCAAACAATATTATTCTGACTAAGCTCAGTGTGAGTAAAGCAATTGCAAGAACCTCTTTCTCTTTAGGGTACTCTAATAGGCTTTTAGTTAGTACAGAAATGAACTGAAGATTGACATTAAAATTTGTCAAACAAAACATTCAACAAGGCAATTTAAGTTAGTTCAAGACAAGTAAATATTAAGTAATATGGGAAGGAATAGTATCAATGTGTGGAGATGGAATTTGGAATATCACTCAATTACATGAACACTTTCAAAGTGAACATTTACATGCACAATACACTAAGTGGAGTACATACCGTTCGATGATACATAAAATTGGACAATAAATTAATCAAAGGATTATTGACGATTTTGTACGATGCTGTTCAAACGTCACGTACAAAAAAGATGCGTTGCTGTACAAGCTGAGATCAAACATCTCACAGCATGATGGAAGAAAGTGGAATCGTCAGCAGCAGTCCTCGTCGGGCGTGTTCTTTGCATTGCAGACGTGTTCCAGACGATCGCTGTGACTTCTCTTCATAGACAATTGTGGTACTATTTCTTGTAGAGCGCAGTTAAATTGGCGTAGTTCAAAGTTTATCAGCTCCTTTCCGAAGTTCTCCGTCGAATTTGAATTACAAGTCTTTGTAGTTCAACTCCTTAAAACATAGTTGACTAACTTCAACATATCTTGAGTTCCAGCTAGTTGCATATATCACATCGTAGCAAACTAAAATTGTATTTCACAATTTCTTGACGTGAATTCATATTTAATTACGTAGTCAGTACTTTAGAATAATATTTTATTTATTACCTAAATGTCTTATTAACAGTAATTCTTTTCCTTACACTTCTGATACCATAAAACTTTCTACCATTAATAAAATTTTCTTACAATAAATAATTTTAATCAACAGATTGTCTTCTTCCTTTACATTATAAATTCAAAGCACTTTTGCATAGAGCAATTAATATAAATGTTATTTTACAAATAATTATCATTTATGGTTGGGAGACACAAAATAAAATATTCAATTATGTGAGATGTAATATCACACTACCAATTACGTAAATACGAAAGTATGTTTGTTGGTTTGTCCTTTTTTCACGCCGCAAAGGAGCAATGGATCGACATGATTGTTTGCATAGAGATATTATATGATCTGGAGAGTGACACAGACTAATTTTTACTCTGGAGAAATTCAGATTTTCCGAGGGATAGGTCTGGAGCGTAATTCCATAATCGAATCGTTTATTTCAGAAACCACCTAAGTGCGCTTTTTTCAACTTTCGGAAAACTAAAAAAACTGTTTTGCAGCTTAAGTATAGGTCTAGTCTCCTTCAAATATTTTTTTTCCAAATCAAGAACATGCTATTGGAATAATCTATTTTGTTAATTTTTTTCCTTCAAGTTTTTGAGTTATAAATTTTTGAAAATTTTTCACTTAGGTGGTTTCTGCAATAAATTACTGTAATCCAAAGTGATTTTTTTAAAATTAATATTGAAATTAAGTCAAACGATTAATTTTTACCTGTTTTGGTGTCAAAGGTAAGTAACAGACACACTTAAGTATAAACAAGAGTTTTTTTATTAGGCATTAAACGGAAAATACTCGTACAAGTAGACTACACGCTACAGATCTGGTCTATTCAGCTTCTGGCAACTCGTGTTCAGTTGTTGGCCATTGGATGATGGTGTCGTAGAAGGCTTCATATCCAACAGTGTACTCCATAAAATTTTTAATATCATCAATCTTTTTTTGGTTGATTGGGACCTAAAAACAAAAATCTCACTGTGCAAAACCCGATAAATTTTAAAATTTGTTGGATATGTCCTACAAAAATGTTTAGCTAAAAGTAAAAATATAAACGGTTAAAATGACCTTGGTAAAATAAAAGTAAACATACCTTCCCCAAAGGATAAGCTTTCTATGTTAGTAGTTCCGGAAAGTTGGCACTTTTTAGCAATTTGAAGGTAGATGTTGCTATTCCTCCAATGTATTCGCTTGCGACCAATTTTCCCGGAGTATCCTTGTTGTAGAGAAACTGCTTGTACTTGGAAACTTTGAATGGCTGCTTATTTTCTTTGGGTACGTTCCTGCCTGAAGTTTCGTCCTAATTTGTTATTTTCTTATATGATTTGTGCCACCACTTTTTGAAACTGAGAACATCGTCTGATGTGAGGTAATATACAGTAAATCGGCCACACTTACTAGCTTTTAGCCTGAGCTCTGCATATTCATCAGGAGTATAAATCCTGTCCGTCTTTCTCAAGAGACGCTTTACGCTTCCAAATTCTCTGTCACATGGGGAAAATGAGTGGCCACGTACAGGGAAGTTTTGAGTTATTGTTTCAAACCATCCTGAGTCACAGAGGTTTAGTAAAAAAACGCACAACTGTATGATTCTTATTTTGGCCTGATGGGCCATCACAAAACAGTATGAGATGCTTCACATTAACTGGAATGTCATTGAAATAGTTCAGTAGCATTGAACATACTTCGTCTGGGCCTTTGTTTGCTTCGCCCTCATGATAGACATACAGTTTGGAAGCATTAGTTTTCAAATCGTGTAACGAAAACACATTTACCCAGAGCTGCCTCATATAAAAAACCTCCTGTACAGGTATGTGTGGCAAGGGTACGTTTTGCATATAGTCGAAGGCTAGTGCGACCGTGTCGTCATCTTTGTTTTTGCTTGCCTCATCCATAGCTTTGTAAAACTTCTTTGCTCGCCTTGAGTGTACCATTTTTTCAGCAGGTAAATTTCTTTTAGCATTGTCACTTAAACCCTTGTCTTTCAGTTTGGCCGACAGTCTTTCGCAAGTTGAACACACATCAACTTGTGGCCTTCCAAAACAGTAGGCAAAGTTCTCTTTGTAGTATTTGTTGTATAAACTATACTGTACTTTATTTTTTACATCAGGATTGTCTAAAATAAACATTGCATGCATTTTTGCGACATCAAGCCTAGCGTCAAGATATTTTTTAGGTTTTCCCCCATAATGGGTTTCCTTGACATCAAATTTCTCAATGTGTTTCTGTATTCTCACACAAAGGTTACCTGGAAGTGCGTTTCCACTTCTAGATTTTCCCCTCATATCTAAAGGGCTTTTGTGAAGGGCAGAACATTTATTTATTCTTTTGACTCTATTGTCAGAAATTTGAAACACTTTCAAGAAAACACCTCTACAAACTTGAGTAAGAACACCATTTACTTTCAAGTTATACTTGTATGAATGGGACTTTCGGTTTGCCAAGTCACCAGTAGGCACGTCAGGGTTTTTTTGAGCTTGCTCATTATTTTCATTAGGGCTGCGGTTTTTGCGTCTACGTTTCACAGGCATAACCTCCATTAAAGCTTGGAGGTACGTGTCTTGGGTGTTTTTACTTTCCAAAGAGCAAAATGTTTTCCATTGTTCTCGTATTATTTCATCCGTAAGTTTCAAATAACATTTCAAATGGCACTTACAGTTTACATCATTCATATGGGCTTTGCTGGGAACTTATTTTCCTTTGTACGAGACCTACTTCAATCCTTTGAGCATAGCATTTCGAATAATGTTCCATTGGTATTTTTCTTCGTGCACAACTCCACGCCTACGCTTGGGATTAGGTTCATCATCTGAACTATCAGACATGGCTTAAGAACTATATTAATGTATGATAAACCACAAAATAACACATTATTTTTCACCGAAAACGCACAAAAAATAATATTATCCACTCAAGTGTTTGGATGTCGGTAACCTTCGATACAAACTACAAACAAAACAGCGAGCCACAGAACACGTGACACTTGTCGTCAAGGCCGCCAACCGTCGCGAGTGAAATCTACCGCAGAAAGAACCTATGCGACGGCGCTTGGGTTCTTTCTGAAATAAACGGACTCTTTTCATGGCTGCCAAATAGCATCGGTGATATGGAACATAGGTTATTTCTGCACTAAACGATGTATTCACCTCCGAAGTGAACAGTACCAACAAAACAACATTTTTTGAATTTTTGTTGCTTGGGTGGTTTCTGAAATAAACGATTCAATTGCTGTAATGACTGAATGAATTTTCCTATTACATTGTTGAAGCTTTATTTGTATCCATAGAACGGGATTTTTCATTGTTGATACCTTATGCGTCTCCATGGAAACGGCCACTGAATCGGTTACTTGCAGTTCGGGTTAAATTTGTCGATTAGGCCTAGTAAATATTTTGACTATTTTAACTTTCATTTTATATCCGCATTTCCATATCTCTCTGTTGTATTTTAATTTCTTCATTATATGCATGTCTACAATTTATAGGTACCTACATATTTCTATGGTGTATCAGTTCGGGTTGGATTTGGTGTTTAATTAGGGGGGGGGGGAGAATTCTTAACATTTTCTTACAATCACGAGGACAAAACCACGGGCAAAAAAGCTATATATATATATATATATATATATATATATATATATATATATAAGTAATTATATATATTGTTTTCATCAAGTGTAAACATAATTTTTATAATGATATTTATAAATTAAAACTATAAATAAATGTACTATGTAATATTGTTTACATTGTTTCTATTGTCCATTTCAACCTAAAGATTGACAAACAACATTGTTTACCGTAGCATGCTAATGTAATGTTCTGTAAATTTGTTGTGCATTTTTTGTCAATAGAGGACCAATCATGTCACACAGGATTGGTGCTCTATTTAAAAAAACTCCATTTTTTTTTACAGAATCTCGGGACCGAAGCCGAAGGTAATAGCTTATGTAGTGTACAACCTTCAAGAACAGTGATATATGAGTAACCTGAAACAAAGCAAAACACAAATATTCTTGCCAACAAATAATCTAAAGATGGATAGTTATTATTTCTTAACTTTCTAAATGATAACGAAGAAAGGAACGAGTATTGGTCAGAAAAACCCTGCATTTAAAAGACAAAAAGCTACCCGGGCGTCGGAAACATTGAATAACAGGAGTTTTGTCTGCAGCCGGAGCGTATCGGAGCTTGTATGTCTACGGCAGGGGAATCTTAGAGCTTCGTCTATAGCTAGATGCACAGTACTCCACCTAAAGCCCGGGCAACTAGCTAGAGAATGTGTGTGTTTGTATGTGTGTTTATGTGATTGTCCCGTATTTGTACTTCAAACATTGAACTAATTACGATGCAAATTGCATTCTTGACCTTAGAAACACGAGGTGAGATTTAAAAAAACCACCCCTAAAACCAGCGTTCCCACTCCTTAAAACAGAACTACTTAATAAAATTTTGTTCACTACTTTTCATTAAAAATAAGGTGAAATAACTGTTTATAATTGACTTTTAAAAATAAAAAAAACACGCAGATCACTGTCTACATGAAATAGAAAAAAAAACTTTGACCTTTGCCACCCCCTAAAACAGATTTTTTACTTTTTAATAAAATTTAGTACACTTGACGTTTAAATTAAGGGGAAATTACTGTCTTCAACTGATATATATATATATATATATATATATAAAGGGGGAATATTGAAAAATCATCCCTATCCCCCTTTACCACCTTTGGTACTGCTTGATGAAAATTTGCGCACATGACATCCAAAATCAGAAGAAGATTACTGATAAACACATAATTTAGAAAAAAAAAGCAAAAGATTACTGACCACGCGAGATTTTTAAATACCACTGCTGTATCTGATTTTAAGATTCGACTCCATCTTTCTCTTCACATGAGGTTTCAGAAACCACCCCGTCCCTCTCCCTTATAGCAGGATATTGGTATTTATTTATGAGTTTTTGCACACTTGACGTTAAAATTAAGAGAAATAAATCTTTCTATGTACGACTAAAAAATATTCTCCCATCCTGCTGTTTATATGAGATTTAGAAAATTCCTCTTACTACCTTAAACGCAGTATTGTGCTACTTATGGATGAAATTTTTTAATTTGACGTTGAAGATAAGAGATAATTTACTGTAAACGTTTAATTAAAAATTTACCTCTATCAAATTATCTAAATGAGAGTTCGAAAATCCAACTCCGTCTACGTTTCGCACATATTATGTATAGTACTGGTAAATCTTAATAACATCTTGCACACTTGACATTCGAAAGACGAGGAAAGTTACTAACTACATCTGATTTTCATAACAAAAAAGATAGTTAAATAAATAATAAATATTTTTTTAATTATCTTAGTCCCCTTTCCAAACAATTAAATTATTACCTTTATTAGCATATGATATGAAATTCGTTCTAAGCTATTCAGTGCTGTGTTCTTAACTATTCAATGCTGGATACATTTCACTCCTTGCACACTTAACGTAAAAAAATTAGAAGTAAACTACTATCTACATCTGATTTTAACAAAAGTTATATAAATCCATGAGATTGCCAGGCAAAAGCCCGATATTTCACTCGTAAACATTACTTTTTATTTTTGTTTCAAAACTGTGAACGTCATTTACGTACCATCTAAAAAATTCACTATTAAGAACGAACCTACAGTACCTGCGAAATAAACCATTATGTCTAACATAAGTTAAATTCCTACCGGTTGAAGCAATGATTAACCGCGGTATTCCGTGTATGTACGCATTTAAAGTCTACATGTACCCAAGTGCCCTCAAAGGAAACCTTATTTGCAAAAGCTTACGAGAGTAGTGCGGGACGAAAGGACTCGCCGAGTCGCCACAGCACAAAGCTATTTTGTTGAAGACGGGTGGGTGAGGGAGCGATCAATGCGATCCAGCCATTGGCTGTCGAGACGTTCACAGTAGGGAGTGTTGTTGTGGAAGCATGATGGGGAGGGTGGAATCGATGGTGGCGCCATCCTGCAGCAACCGCGCGAACTCAGTGGTGTCGCTGGCCAGTGCTGCTCGCACTAGCGCAGCGGTCGGGAAGAGAAGCTGCGCTGTAGTTATTCCCTCGTGCCTCTGAAACTTTGAGTAGTTCAAGGAATTGTTATTTTTGAACACCATAATAGCGTTTATATAATTTCTATTGCCATCAAGAAAGTATCTTCATTGAGAAATTGGTTTTATCGGATTTTATGTGTGTAACATATTTTAAATAAATTACAAATCTTGCTTGCAAACTTGCAAACTGTTTAGTTGTGGTTGTCATTAGAAATATCTAAGTAATTTTTTTCCTTGATAATTTAGAAGCATTTTAGATATATTATTACATAAGTCTAATACTTCACATAATTAATTTTCAAATACAATAAGTATAGGGCCTATAAACTTAAACATCGCTTATTGTGTTTAAACGGTACATAGCCTAACGCCTTTGGTGATAGTTTTACTTAATAACAAAGCACTATTGGTCTTAATGTGTACTCGTATTCATTAAAACTTAATAGTCTGATATAAGTTTCTTAATCAGTACATAATTTTTAATAACTATTTGACATATAAAGCACCGAATAAAATAATGGTAAGTTAAAACTATTATAAAATAAATCTCTAAAATGTAATCAACATTTAGTAGTATTGAATATAATAGTGGTGCCTATCACCACGCGAGTATTTGGTGAAATTGAACCAAAGAGCAAACATTTCATCAGAAAATCAAAAAGGTAAAACGTTTCATAGCTTCTCGAGGAGTTTTTTTATTGTTCGTAGTAACTGTATCTTCATAGAAACCACGCTACAAGTAGCCGCAGGATATCTAGAAGCTTGGTACACGTCACATATTTACAGTAGTGGGGGTATGACAAAGGAGGGAGGGAACAAGGTGGGGAGGCAACCATCGAGTCTATATTGTAACTTAAAACATTCACTACTCGCACACCTAAAACAAGACTGCCACATCTCAAAAAATACAGTTTTGAGATAATCACAATTGAAAATTTTAATTTGCTCTATTAAATACATTTTTGTATGTAATTGCTCAATATTTTCGCCAGGTATATAATATTGCAATGGCAAAAAGTACAATAAAAATGGTTTGTGGTGCATTATTGAGAGGATTTATTTTATTGTTGTGGCAGTTTAAGGTATCACAATGCCAGTGCTAAACTACCACATTTGTGATTATGGCAGTATTACATAAACATTTTCAAAGTAAGTGTGCCACAATTATAAATATGGCTTTATTGCATTAACACTACATGTCAAGTTTTAATGAAAAGGCGCCACAATTCAAAATATGGCTGTATTGTTTTGGCACTATTGAGGGCGGAGAAGTGCCACAATTTAAAATACGGCCATACGACCATACTGCTGTAACATTAAATTTAGTTCTAACTTCTAAACAATTAAAAATATTGATGTATTGTCTTTGTATTTTTCAAGATTAAAAAAGCAATGTCCAATTAACATAATGTAAGTATTACTGCAACAATAAGAACCAGTAATTGGAACTAACAACAGCAACAAATCAAATGAACGAGACAAAAAACATTAACACCAGACAAAGTAAAACTACATCATGAATTATGGAAACAAATTAACAATATTAATGCATATCAAATGTTTTGAAGTATGGAGTCCAACTTTGACTGGTACACAACCAAATTAATCAGTTTATGCTATTAAAGCAAAATAAAGTCCAAAATAACATTTGAAGAATAAGTTTGAAAAAAATTAGAAAACTCATCAGTAACAATTTACTGACATCACAAAGCATATTATAGTCACACGCAAATACATAAAACATTTTCATATTGAATTATAGTTCAGAGTTTAACAAGTTACAATAATAAATTACTCAGAATCATAAGGCACAGTAGCATTCTTCCTGGTTTTCAGATGTTCGTAAAACATGTGATAACTCTTTGGAATGAGGTTTGATTTGCACAGTTGCACCAGGTCCTTTTTTTTAGCGTACAGTATCCCAGGACTTTCTGAGAAAGCTTTTTCCAATGTGAGTGTTGATCTTTGCTTGTTCTTGCTCCTTGTTTTTGATGACAGGTTAATTTCCAAAAAAATGCTCTTGTTCAAAGGAAGTTTTGTACTGTAGCAAATTGGGCAAGTGTTTAGTCACTTTAATTATTTTAGTGTCATGCCACAAAACTTTGCAGCCATCAGTGTTTACTGTGAAGTTGTCTCCCATATTTTGGGCAAGCTTTTTCACATCTATGAAATCCTTTGATACAAGCTCATTAACCACAAAAGATTTTCCATTCTTTTTGGCATTCTGAATTACTGTCACCCATTGTTGCGGACAGTAAATAGAACCACCATTCAAAATTCTTTTTTTTTTTGTTTTTCTATTAGAGAATGCATGGCATCGCCTTCATTCTGTGTATGGCCTACAATTAAGAATTTATGAGTAATAGAAGGAATATCGAGGTTAGAAACTGCATAAAGATACAGGCAAGCCATGTACTTATTCTTCTGTTGTCCACTACAATTATCACTGTAGAAAATGGTTTATTTTCTAAAGCAATTAGATTTTAAAAACAAGTAAACACATGTACCAATTTCGTTAGGTCCTCTGTAGGCTTGATCTTCATTCCACAAATAGCAATGTCCTTCAGAAGTACCCATATTATTAATTGTTAAATTATATGTCGCAAATTTTCGACTGTAGTAAAAGTTGGAAACCTGTGCTGAAGGTGTAGTCAAGACAGCCTGTAGGTCATAGGTGGCAACATATGTTGAATCTTTGTTATTCTTAGCAATGTCTTTATCATGCTGCTTTTATTCCCTGGAAAGTTCAGTTTCACGTTTATGAGAATTTAACTAATTTTGCATTGCCAGTTTCTCGTCCTCATTGCAGTTTTTATATATTTCGCACAATGTGCACTGGTCCTTCTTCGGAACAAAGAAGCCAGTATTAAACTTTTGATTAAAAATGTTTGTGTATGTGCTTAGTTTGCATGGCTTGGTATTGTGGTCTGAACAAGCTTTCAGAAACATTCTGTACATTTCTGCAATGGTGAGTTCTCCAGATAAGAATTCCCTTTGGGTATTCTTTCTCAAGTTGTGGGACTCTACCTATGGGAATGAGTTAATATGATCGCACACTCGTTGAACTAAATCTGGATCCAAACATTTATGTTTTCCATGCTTTCCCCTTAGATCTCCCTCAACAGACGGAAGATCTCTGTTTCCTTTTAACAAAGCAGTTCTGATGGTCCGGTCACCAATGTTTAATGTTGCCATGAAGAATTTTTTACATACTCTCTTCCTAGCCCCACGAATAATGAGGTAATAAGCATTATTGTCTTTTCGAGATGAACCTTCCCGAAAATATTTATACCTGGGTGTGATGGCAGTAGTACAATTTACTATGAAAGCACGCTGTAGAGTAATGTCACCCATATTCCAGTAGCTATGAAGTGCTTCTTTGCGTTCTTCTTCGGATATATCTAAAGAGCAATGTTGCTTACATTTGGGACCACATGCTGGCTGTAATTTCTTCTCTTGGACTTCATTTCCTTTAGGAGTGATGTATGCTTCTCCAGTATTATGTTTTCATTTTAGTATGTTTCTCTTCCAGGAATCGTAACATATTTTCCTTTTTCTAGACATTCGTTTGACTTCTCCTCTCTCGTGTGTGCCAGCCTCTGTATTTTGTGTTTCTTCTGAATGTTCCTTAGTTGTACGTGCCTTTGCTTTCAAGACATTATGTCTTTTTTTTCTATAACTGTGGTCTCTTCGCTGTCAAAGTCATCAGGTTCTGGGATCCAGTCCTTGTCTGCATCCGAATCATCAAAATCACATTCACAGAAATCAATTACTTTCTTGAAAACATTTATTCCAGCTACTGAAGTGCTTGGCCCATCATCTATAACTCCAGAGCGTATGTTGAGAGTTGTCACCATGTTGTCTTCTTTCACTGCGTCCGTGTTCTGGATATGATCTTGCTGTACGACATTGGAATTGTCAGTCTGAATCAGCCCCTGTTCTTTTCTAACATTACAGTTTATTACATTTGTACCTAAAACCAAAAGAGAAGGATTGCAATTAATTAAGTAAGATAGATGAACAAAATATAGTGTGCACAATTGATCCAGACAGAGAGCACAACCATAATAAAACCAAGAAATAGTTAATGGAAAAAGTAAAAGTAATGAGGTAACATTTTGACAAGTACTCTAACTAAAAAATGAATTTGGATTTAAAAACTACATAGAAAACATTAAACAATGATAATGTTATTATTTACTTCAAATTAACCTGAGTGGTTACTGTATATTCCAAAGTGAAGGTAAAACAATTTTTTATGACTTTTTCTTTACCATTGTGTTGAAGTATTGTGGAAAATGTCCCATCTATAATTATTTTTCCTTTTACAAATAGTATTTAAATGTGGACTCTTTAATTTACTTACTAAATCGATGTAACCACAAAAAACAAATTTATTTTGCATAGTACATTCGTTAGGTATCGCACTTGTTTATTTGTTGCAATGGGTTTGATTGATTAATACAAAATTAATTTTGGATTTTCACCATTGCTTGGAACAACTTGTCTTATGTTTTCTTTTGTATGTGTTCTTTCAAGCAATGGTGAGTCCAAAATTATTATTTTTTATTAATTAAACAAGACATGATATTTGATGTTCATGCTTTTCACACTTTTTGTCATGAGCCAAACTTTACAAAAAGCAAAATACAAAATTAAATTGATACAGGCAGTGTCAGGAACTGCAGAATTTGTTGAAAAAATTTCCTAGTGACATAATTTTGTCTACAAAAAATTACTATGGTCTTCAGGATTCATAATTTTTGTAGGTACCTAACAAAACTTGTGAAATATAGTTAAATTACCAAATTATTAAACGCTGTATTGTTATAACCATCAAAGAAGAATGAATGGACGGTAAATTATACACAAGTCACAAATGAATAAATTCATAATGAGCCGGGGAAAGAAAAAATGTTAATTTTTCAACCGAGATCGCCTTACTCTTGAGATTTTAATTTATTTTCTTGTAAAAATAATTGCAGAATAATATAACAAAACAAGGCTTGCCATTTTTTTCATATTGCCTTATAGTAAAAAATAAACATGTTTGCCAACTGTTACCTATTTGAGATTTTATACACAGATGAGGTCTGAAATATCTTTTTACTGTATTACATTTTCACAAGTAGGCTCCTACTATGTAAAAAAATAGTAATATAATAACAATGTTCAATTCAGACACAGCCTCACATTAAAACAACATGGTATGTGCTTCTCTCCACAGCCGTTATGCTAATTGGGGTAGTAGCAATATTGTAATAAAATAAGTTACCTGCATTTTCACAGTTGTTAACATCGGGTAATATCAAGCTCACGAGGTATCTGCCCTGAGACGTCATAATATTTATATTATTACGTGAAAAAAATCTTTTTTCATGACATTCACAACAATACAACGATGTACCAAAATAATATACCTACACCATAACAACATAATAAACAGAAACAGATAACTGATGTTATTAATTCACAATACCAACTTCTGAAAAAAGTCATTCTGAGTATGAAAACACTGATTCAAACAACTGAGTGCTATCTAGCGACTGTGGTACTAACTACTACAAAACGTACTATAAATATCTCAACTGCTTTGCCAAAGATAAGTAAATAATTGAATATAAAATGGCATGACATCCAGACAGCAATATTATCTGCAGCAATGCGAAACTGCCACAAGTAGATATGTGGCTTATAACAAAATGTGCACTACAGTGTTAAACTGACGTAACATCAAATGTGGCATGTAGTGAAATTCTCTTCACAGATTAAAACTGCCATATTTGGACATATGGCACACATTTAAATATTTCCACATTGTTAAACTGCCACATCACTAGTTGAGGCATGCTACAATTATAGGAAAAAAAATTAAAACTGCCACATTTCAAAATGTGGCGGTATTTAAGTGTTGAGCAACCTTACTATTACAAATAGTGTATGTGCAATATAAACATAAAACAAAATGTGGCAGTGTTGGTTAGCAGAACCTACAAAAACATAAGAATTCTAAACTGACACATCTCATCAAACAATGAAATTTAAGCAGATACAGATGTGGCAGTTTTTCACCGGGAAACAGGCCACTTTTCGACACGGAAAACTGGTATAACTCGAAATTGACCACTTTTGAGTTGTGGCGGTATTGTTTTGGGTGTGCGTACTCACCTGATTTATTCGCTGCTCGCTGGTAATGGGGCGATGCCTTCCATTTAGTCACTTGAATAACCCGTATTACAGTCGTCATCACCACTACCACTGCCGCTGTCACTGTCCACACCTCCTAGGTTAATAATAATGGGATCAATTTCTATGTCGAAATGTGCATCCCGGTCGTAGTACTCGTTTTCAAGTTTTTTCACGTGCTCGCAGTATGGTCTCCAGTCGTCTGCCCCCATGCTATTAAATGTTTCTTCGCAGAGCTGTTCTACGTCTCGTAAATAACAGGTTACATTGTGCGATGCCACTTTGCCTTTCACTTTTGCCCATATATTTTCGATAGGATTTAAGTCAGGGTGATATGGTGGCAAACACAGTGTTGTATGCCCGTAACATTTTAAAATTTCATCTACTGAATAAAGGGTTTGCTTTGGCTTATGCTGCTTAATAATTGCGTAAAGTGTTGGCTTGAGCATGTCATCTGCAAAAGGAATACCATGCTCTCGCAACCACTGTTGCATGTCGTGTTTAGTCGAGTTAGATGTGGGCGACTTATTTATTTTGACGTTGTGATACGGTGCATTGTCTAGAACAACAACAGTATTAGCAGGAATATTGGGTATACGTTTTTCTTTTACCCACTTTTCGTAGTTTTGTTGATTCAAGTTGTGATGGTAGTCTCCTGTAGCCTGTTGAGATTTCCACATCACTAAGGCATTAAGGACAAAACCATTTTCACCGCCAGCATGAACCATTATTAGTCTTTGTCCTTTAGAAACAGGTGTCAACAGGCCGTGGGTAGAGTCATCACTCCAGGATTTCTGTTGCACATTTGACGACAAAACATAAGACTCGTCCATGTACACAATAATACGATTTTCGTTTCTGAAACGTCGTATATTTCTCAAATACTCGATTCGCTTCTGTCGTATATCAGACTTTTCAATCAAAATGAGACGTTGCGACTTAGTTTTTCGCCACCGAAAACCAAACTTTTCTAAAATTTTCCGTAAAGTTGCATTGCAACCTTGGAAATTAATATCCTATTACAGTTTTATTCGTATTTTTTCCACTGTGGGGACACATTTTTCAGTAACATAAAAATTATATACAGTTCTACAAAGTACTGCTTGGTCAAAATCATCTAGGTCGTATTTACATGTCTTCTGTCTCTTTTCTTATCAGGTGTAACGAAAGAACATCCTTCTCCGATCCTCAACGTTTTTGCTTCTACTTTAATTCTCTGCACTGCGCTACGAGACACGCCAGTAGCTGCAGCTGTCCTCAACTGTGCCTTTTCTTTTAAAATAGATGGTTCTATAGTTTTAGCTTCATTCTCCATGAATGACAATACATTATAAATTATTTCACGGGCTTGCGAATGCAGTTTCTTCCCCTTCACCGTCGATAATATCGGTGGCATCGTGGTAACAAAACACACAACAAATTAATTAATTTAGCCACGCACTCTAAAGTGTTTCATAACACACGTATTCACAAGACGAAATTAACACTAGTAAAAATAAGACAAAGTGTATTCAAGTCCGGACCGATTACAGTAATACCATGTTTAATATAAATTAATCACAACACCAAAAGCACATAATGTAGCGAATTCAGATGACTAAGCGCAAACAAAATAGGACAGTCCAATCTGGCTGAATCCTGCACAGAAACTACAGAAAAAGGTTTATATTTTCTGGTCCGATAGTATGAGCCTAACCCAAGCGCTCTGCGCATGCGCAGTCACAAGGTTAACCCCCTCCAAGCGCCTGCTTGCCCTGGCTGTAACGGTCACTCAGGCTTCTAGATATGATCCGCCTACTGTACATAAATACGGTAAACAGGCTCTTGGGAAAAGAAAAAAAATAATTGTATTGAATGTGGACATAATGGTTGTGTGGGTTTTGGAAATCTACCAAGATGATTCTTGTGAGATATGTTTAGATAAATTATTAAACATTCTATCTGTAAAATTACGAACACCTGTGGACAATTACCAATCAAATAAATAAACCAATTAAATTTACAAATTAATTTTAACAGGGTTGTTGAGAGACTGGAATCGCGATGAATTTCTCAATACATTTTTTTTTGGTTTATAGAGTCAGTAACCATATAAATTAATGAAATGAAGAACCCCATTAATATTAGAAGTCTTTCCGTATTAAGTCTATAAAATAATTTAGTTTGAACTGTTACTTCACTTGGACAATTGAACGCAATATCCAGCTGTAAAAAGATTAAAGAAATTTTGTAATGAACTCATTTTTAACTGTTATTATAAGTAGATTACGTGTAATCCAAAAAATTACATAATTTACGTATAAATTATTGGCAGTAGTATAATACCTCGCAAATATTTAGGCAAAATTAAAATAATAAAAATTTTAAAATTATATAAATTACTGATTTTTATTTTGAGAACTAACCTTTAAAGTGCAAAATATGTCAGGTATTTATTTTTTAAGATTTTATATTATATTCATTAATGGTACCTTATTTTTATACCAATTATTACAAATTCAAACCTGCAGTACAAAAGACATAATCAGGAAACATCTTTACTATTTTCATTTCTCATAAAAATATAAAACTGTGTTAAGCAAATATAAATAACTGCTAGTATTATTAAAACATTAATCTTTTTGAGAATTTTAATAAATTTATGTCGCGCTCAAAGATTTTGAGGGTATTTTTTAATGACAAAACTATCAGAATAATTGATTTATTTTAAGAATACTAGATACGTACCTATCGTCGCCCAAGTTACGACTGTTTAATTAAAATTGTTGATTATTAAAATTGATTTAACAGACATGAGTTTGATATTATTTATATGTAATTTTTAGTATATATTCAAATAACCTCATTAAGTTGAACACATAATTCATCAAGTAAAACTCGTTAGCATAACTGTTTATTTTAATTTCTTTAAATCTCTTCTTCTTGAGTGCCAGCCTAATTTGCGCACTCGGGCAAAAAAAACACTAGGAAGGACTCAGCATGTGAAACAAGTGTAGTTACACTTTTCTCTGTCTCGAGTCACAACGATGCAAGTCAACCTTAGAGTGGTTGCGACGTACGTTAAGTTCAAGCATTTCCAGTGTCCCAGCCAAATGTTCGGAAACCTGCAGAACAACCTGTATATATCTTGCAACCGTAATATTTCCAACTAAAACACGATAAGAAGAAAGACCTTTGGGATGAAAATTAGCAACCATAGCAAAAAAAATCTTAAAAATCATCATTTGACAAGAAAGATAGCACTTAATATATCAAAGACTCACTATTACTAGAAGCCAACGCAGAAGTGAGATAATTTCAATGATTTATCGATATTTGTACTCACCTAATTCCATAAAATAATAATTACATGAAAGATCATATTTACTGTTTGTATGTCCAGACAAACTAATTTGTTCAGGAATGTTAACATTAGTTGTTAGATAGTGTGACAACTAATATCAAAATGCGGCTATTTCAAAACATTGTGCAATTTTTTTTGTTGCTTGATTAATATTGATTTTTTAAGTATTCAAAGCCCCTTTTGCATTTATCTAGCTCAATTTTTAATTCGTAACCTTATTTTTGAATTGCGTTTGGGGCGATACATTTTCTCCGCTACAGGTGGTGTTTGCAATGGGCGTGGCAAATAAAACTGTTCTCGAATCACAATAAACAAAGAAGCATACGTGTTTTAATTTTCCTGTGAGACAACATGAGTGAAGATACATCCAAACATTAAAATAGAAAAAAAACTATTCTGCGTTGCATTTTAGGCAACTTGATAGCTTGATTATAGTTTACACTGTAAATAATTAGCTAGTTTACGTAATAACTGTGTTTTTAATTATACTAGCTAAATATTTTGAATGACGTGGAAGTGTGTACATCAACATATATTAGTAAAATAAAATAAACAATAAAAATTTTAAAAGACGGGTATTAAAGGTGCACTTTTGAAACAGAATTTTTCTTCGAATCGCACCTGTAGACTTAACAAATTCCCAATTTCGTTTTGTGGGTGTCGTGCCATCTAACTTTTTAATTCTGTGTGTGTGAAATTTTACGCTTTTAATTGCTTTCAGTTTATTCAGTTCTTTGTTAATACTAAGCAACTGAAGCGAGGAGACAATCATTGGCAAGTTTAAAACAAAAATCCTCGGGCTAGTGGGCTCGTATGTCCGTCCAGAGCTGGCGTAGCGAAAAAAAAACATATATTCTCTCTCTCTCAAACCGCCATGAGCAACCAGTGTAAATGAACTCGATAATGTTAATAGGACTCCCATGTTTAATTCAGTGTGAAATGTTCCGCCTGAACGCTCCTGATGTTTAAACGGAATCACGCAACATGGAGAACAGGCGGCAATGATGATCATGATTACTTCACGGATTGCAAAATGGAAAGGGGAAAGATAATTATCAAGTTTAGTTTAATAAAATGGTAGTTTTTTGCGCTCATTTTGCTTTGGCAATTGTGCGAGCTCACAGTCATATACATACCTTTTTAAGAACACTTGAAAATTCGCATTCCGTAACGTTCTAATTTCACACACACTTTGCTATGTGTGTATAACATTAACGCAAAGACTTGTACTTACTACTTGTTTAATGAATTTCACAGCAGGTCTGAAATAATTAATATTAAAAAATATTGAGGAAAGAATATTTATTTATTGTGTTTATTATATCGTAAAATTATGACAATTTTACGTTATAATAAACAGAAGAAATAAATATTGTGCTCCATGAAAATCTGTTACCTAAGAATTATTGCATTTACAAGTATGTTTAAATTAAATTTTAAATTGATAATCTTATTTTTAAAAACAATTGGATAAAACTGTTTGATGTTAAATATTTGTAATTTTCAAATTTTATTTTTGGTAGGTACAAAATTTTTGGTTTGATAATCAATAGATTTATCTACATTATTTCATCAAAAGGTGGCTAAAATCATGATTTCAAGGACATGTAAATACTTACGTTACGAAAATTTACTATAAAACATAATTACTTTCGTATTAGAAACCACATATTTTGATCAGTAATTCTTCAGAAAATATATTATTTATAATTCACGTGTGATTTTTTTGAATATATATATATTTTTTTTTTTGAGTTTGCATTTTTTTTTATTTTACTCATAAAACCAATTCACATTCAACTCTACATAACTAAATCTCCAACAGTCATCAGCAACCTGTTACCTCACTATTATACGGAAAAGTACTTGGTTCTTTAATATATATTATTAAATATCAAAACGTGTGGCAAAATGTATATTTTAGAGCATATTTCAAACGTCATCAGTCAACGTAGTCCGATTGTTAAAATTTTCTTAAATTTATGAGTTAATTATGTAGTATTTAAAGACTCCCGCCTACTTGTCGTAACCTCCGAGTACTGTGAACTACTAGGCGGTACGATTAGTGATGAATGCTAGGAAATAGCGGTATCTTTCCTGCTTACCCACGAGCCGAAGCTGTCGAGACGGCGGACTCGCGCGTGTGGCAGCACGTACCCGCTTATGTTCGCGTTTATGGACATCGGGAAACGTACCTAAAATATTGGTGTGTGAAATGAAACTTTGTCATAGTGAAACTACCCTGCAATATATGTCTACTTAAAAAAAATTAAAATGAAATAATTACAAATTTAAAAGTTGATGACATAAATATCTTTATTGTATATACGATGTAACAACTCAATACTTTAAGATGTGTGTATCTGCAGCACAACGGTAAAAAGCAAAGTGACGATCAGCGAAACTTATAGGCCTGCCTACGACGTTGTTCAAACCTTGTCATTGTATCTCATGTTTTAAATTTTTATATACTTAATTATTACATTATGTATACTGTACCTTACGTAAAAATGTTATTTTGAATTATATTTATGCCTCCAATTGCTGTCATAAATTTAATACATATTTCTGCTCATTTGTTTGTTTATTTCATACTAGATAGGCATTAAAATTGTTTTTTTTTAATTTAAATTTCAATTAAACAAGAAAAACATGAGTAATTAAAATAAATATGATTGGTTTTATTGTAATTATTTGTAACTGAAAACAAATACATGGAAGTAAATATTCTTGTATTATTGATTTTTGTACTAAGAGTTTATAGGAATGAGAGATGGTTTCCTTTCACTTAGGTTTTGTAGTTTATGAAGGGGAATTAACTTATCTTAAACTAAGCTTGTTTCTGTGTTATTTATTCAAAAATAATGGTTTGTTACAGTTAAACACAAATATTAATTAGTTACACAACACAGTAATAATCTAACATTAAAATAACTTACTGAATATGTAAAATTAGTTGGCAATTTTAATTATTTAAATTAATACATTTATTACCGTGGACGTAGAGTATCTCTATGTATTAAATGCATGTTATTATTTGATTAGGTATATATCACAAGTTTCCTACGTTAACTTAAAGCATATTATCTTTTACACTTCTTAAAATAATCATATGAGTACATTTCCAAATAAGCCCATAGAGGAAAAAATTCATCTCATGTACTCCATAGCTAAAAAAAAAAAAAATTCAATCGAATACACTTAACTTGCATTTTTTTTTTTGCAATTTAATTGTAGGGGAAACTGTAAAAAATCAATTTCACAGGAAACATTATTTTAGAATCAATGGCTTAAATTTTTTGTGCATTTAAAATATTTGGTTAAATTGAGACCAACATATTTATTATCTACTACTCAGATATACATTTGCTAAAAACCGTAAAATTTTCCAAGGGAAAAAAAAATAAATTTATCTAAACTAAACGCTTTCTCGCTTTGACTTTGGTTGCATACTAACTTACTTGTGCAAGTAAGATAATTATTGTAGAGTCAAAAATTAGGTTTTATGTCAAACATGTTTTAACAAGCTTTAACTTGTGAAGCTCTATACGTGGTACACCATCAATGAATGAAATATTGCTGTTCGCACTTCAGCAACGACGTTTTAGGGTTTTAAGAACATTATATGAGTAAAAACTTAAAAAAATAAAATATTTTGGAATGTAAACAAAAGTATATTTCTTATTTTACAAATTAATTCTTTCATGTTATACCTACCACTTATGCATAAATTAATAACACAAAGTAAAATTAGTCTAGCAAAAGGACTTACCGACCATAATTCATAAGCATGGTGTACAGAATATTATTTGTATTTAAATGAATTTTGTAACATATCAACCAGCAAATACACTTAAGGATGCGATTAAGCCCACCTTAAACGATGTTTAATTTATGGCATATCTTCTGTCATTCCCATGGGAATAAAAGTGGGAATGCGCGTATCATATAGTCGATTTCGTCTGAAGTTATTTTATCGTAGAACCAGATTTGTATATGCGCATGAGGTAATCCTCTATTTTGCCATTCTACTGAATACATCCAACAGCGCACAGATCCAAACACTTCATGTTTCACAATGAAATCCATTAGCGAATTAAGCTTTTGTCGGAAAACACGTGCTGTGATGTCATGTCTATCCACGGGTGATTGTCCAAGAAGTAACAGCTGCTGTATCTCGTCCCGAGTTGAATTGCATGTGAAAATGATAAATAAGTCTAGACGCCCTTAATGACGAACATATGCCATTGAATTATGAGCATATTCCTGCATGTGACATGGACTGCCTATGTAAGAAAATGGCAAAATAGCTTTCCAATGTTGGTTGTATCACCGTCATTCACAACTGCATCTCGCAAGATAATGTATTCTTCGGAGCGAAGTTTGGTCTGATTCATACGAAGGAACGGCAAACGTTCCGTTTCAATTTTTGCATACATATCCACAATGTACTGGCAAAACAACTGACGGCATTTCAAAATATCATTGTCCTCGTTCCTCCGAATCATTAAGCAATAGGCGTAAAAGCTCATTGCGCTGTACTTTTAACTGATATCAGCACCATTCACTGGGTTTATCATTTTCACATTGAAATGATATCCATCGGCCCCATCCCAGGAGATAACTGGATATTGCAAAGTACCTATTGTAACAACAGCGAGTTTCTGTGACGTTTATCCATTGATCGTTTCTTTGCTGGAGAACAATATATTTATCCAGGTTGGAACTGATCTCGGACTATGAAAATTTCTACTTCGTATATAGTTGGAGCATTATATCTCCGGACATGTTCTCCAGCGAGCGTTTTTTCGTCGTGAATGAAAATCTTTTGGGTATCTGATGGCATCATATCCATTGCCATTTTGAACCAACACACCAAATTGTTATTTTCGCGAAGGAGCTCCTGTAGTTGCGAAATTATGCTTCTTCTTAGCGAGGTATGTATTCCTCAACGTGCATCGACTTCATATCTATCATCACCGATTAATTATATTTTAAGGAATTTATGGCAACCACCTGGAAACGGGAGCAGGGAGCCAGCTTTGTGATGTATATTTATCCATTTATCCTTTGATTTTAAAAGTTGGCATGAATTGAGCAGTCACAATTTCCGCACCAAACGATGTCATTTGAAAGCAAAAGTTATATTACCTGATGTTCAATAAGAAATGGTTCGATTCAGCGGTAGATCCAGGAAGTAGAGTTTTCAATGGATCTGGTGGTGCTCCAAGTTTAGCCAATTAGATTTTTCCGCCAGCGCAACACATCCCTTTCGTTTCATTATTGAACTTTAGAGCCTAGCAGTAGGTACAGACATGACTATCGGGCCAATGACAACATGCGGACTTGAACTATAATCAACAGCTGGATTGTACCAGGATGCAAGACGATTGCATTGTAGATTCAGATATTATGTTCTTTAGGTTAGTGTTTCAGTTATCATCGACGCTTCATGTTCATTCCATTGAGAACGAACCAAATCGGTTGCTGCAGAACGCGACTGCTGTCTTCGCAATCGTGCATCCTCAAGCCTGGCTGCTCGTCTCTCTGCTGGTTCCGTGTTATGCACCTGATGGTGCTTAGTCTGATCGTCTCTCGTACGGATGCCCGCTCTTCTGTATGGCGAGTGCGACAACCCAAATTCGTTTTTCTGCGAGTCATTATTCCGATTTTCACTGGAATAGAATTAAGGGATAAGATTATAGCCTCTTACGGCTCTCACATCTCTAGGTTGAAAACAATGAGAAATAGGCCAAACAGTTTAGTAACGAAAAATTTTAATTATGTAAAGGCCCAAAAATGTATTTAAACTTTTTTCACATACCTCTTATGGTTTTCATAGCTGCAGCTCGACAACGATGAGACAAAGGACAAAATTTATTGGCAAGTTGCAAAAAATTCTATACAAAGCACACAATTACATTTTGGCGAACAGCACAGTGAAATCCCAATGCGACCACGAAAAGGCACTTCAATCAAGAAGTTGCCTTTTTTAGGGACCAAAAAATTCTAATAAAGAATTTGCAATTCTATGAGGGAAAAAAATGTTATTAATATTTTTTTGCCCATCCCTCATCGTTTTTACAACTCTGTGTCGACAAAAATGAGACGCAGGATAGATAGTATTAAAAAGTTGTTAAAAATAATAGTATAAGTTAAATACAAATTTTAAATAAATAAATAAAATATTCGTCGAATAAAATATTTAAATAATATAAAATTAAAAAATATATATATATATATTTATTTCCATCTCTCACACAAAACATAATCTCTACTTACGATATGCGGATACGTTTTTTTGTCGACAAATACTGTAATTGGGAACAGGTAATGTTTCACACATGACGGCAGTTCTAGTTACTAGTATAGAGAGTGTTCCCCTCGCTTCCGGCAGATGGCGCGGTTGCTGGTACACAGACACAGCTGACCGTAAAAAAAAAAACTTTTTACTCGCGGTTGCTGGTATGTTACTGACGCGAAAATTAGATGAAAACCATATTTGAAGCAGGTTGCATATAGTGCCAAAATTTGAGCTCAATCGGTGCAGAACTTTTGAGTTTTTGAAGCGTACACAAACCAACTTAACATATATATCTTACTGATAATATAAATGCGAAAGTTTGGATGGATGGCTAGATGGATGGATGGATGGACGGATGGACGGATGGGTGGATGTTTCTCAATCACATAAAAACAGCTGAAAGGATTTGAATAATATTTGGCACATAGATAGGATATAACCTGTATTAACACAGAGGCCACATATTAATCCCAAATTCCACCCCTAATAGAGTGAAAAAGCGATAAATAAATTTTTATAACAGATAAAATCATAGGTTATAGACATACAAATAGTGAGTTTGTGTCATTTCTATATGTCTGCGACACAATCATACACATAGATAGGTCTGGCAACTTCATATTCTTCTCCTTGGTGCGAACCCGTCCACTTAGTGGAGCTCGAGGTAGCTAGCATTTTTGAACTTTGGCAATACATGGTGTTGCCTTGAATGTTATAACAAGTTATAGTTTGGGGTGTCCGTCACGTCTTGAATTTTCGGTAGTTTTGTCCCGCATGCATTGCTATAACATTCATCCGATTACGATTAAATTATTGGGAGTTGTCATATTCATGCCCGCATAATGTTCTGAGTTAGTAAAACTATTTTACAATCGGTAGCACACTAATTGTTTCAACAAATGTGTGTATTTCATATAGTTAAGCGGCAGTTAATGTGTTTTCTGTGTATTGAAGCAGTGCGGGCACTGCTGAGCGTTCCTTCCCCTATTTTCCCCTCTCCTCTCCTCCTTTTTCCTTCCTCACCAACCTCCCCTTCCTACCCCCCTCTTCTTCCCTTCCCCGCCGCGCCGCCAGCGCACTCTGGCGTGTATTGTTCCCGGCCTATATAACCTGGTCACCCAGGCTATTTGCCGCACTGGCTGGCTGGCAGCCTGGCGGGAAACGACGAAGTCGCCCCCTAAAAACCAGTCATGACCAAACACCCAAATGCGGACAAAAATGTCCAAGTGCCCGCCATTGCTTAGTAGATATTTTCTACTCTTCCAACTCTTCTTCCTGAGCCATCCTTCTATTCCCGTAGCCAATCCGCATGTAATTAATGCATGAAATTTTGCATCCCGCATGTAAGTGCCCAGGGTTTTCCCTGTGTCTATGCAGGTTTTACCTGGGCCCAACTTATCTAGTTTTAGTCTAGAATAGTCAGTGAGGGGAGTTAGTCATGGCGCCAATTGCTGCCATGGCTAGCCAATCCCCTCCTAGCACACGATGCATGCACCCTCTCCCGCATGGCTAACCCCTGCATGATTAGAGCGTATAGGCTTCGGCCTGAGACGCACTTAGAGTCTGTCCCTAATCCAGACCCCTCCCAAACACACTTAGTTTTAATTTAGGTTAGGAAAAAAAAAAATTATTTGCCGCAGTCTATCGGTCGTCCGACTCGAAGGTTGTCACTTGGGGCTGGTGTCGCGTTGGTATGTACTCGGCTGTGAAACTTAACTTCTGTAATTTTCAGTAATTAGTATGTTCTCTTATTCTTGCTTGCGCGTTGTGGCCGCGCTTTCACCTTTGGATTTTTGCCATGTTTAGTAATGTTTGTAAGTCATCTTGAACCCTTCAGGTCGTTGTTTAATTTAATTCTTTGCTTTATTTTCTTTTGCTTACGCCGAGAACTACCGGTAGCTTATGTAATAGTTTTTTTCTGCGGTTGTATATGGGGATGCCATGATGGCTTTGGACACTTCTTCTCAAGCCGTGTCGTAACGGTAATAGTAATTGTATGTAATTTTAAGTGTAATGTCTATCTTTCTTTCTTGTTGTTGCCTAGCGGCCCGTATGATTGTGCTACGTTAAACGCTTCGTCAGCTGGCCCCATTTATCGCAACATTGTTTTAACTTGTATCTGTGTATTCCCGCGGGAAACGACATATTGTATGCATTTTATGCTATATTTTTATTTGTTACTAATAAATTGCCTTGCTTGTTATTTCGCATTTTTTTTACTTCATTTCCTGCAGCACGAGCGCACCACTGTCGTGGGTTGTACTGGAACGACCCCTTGTTGTTTATGTTGATTTTAAGTTGTATCCCAGTAGGTGCGGCTACAGTATGAGTGCATATACATTACAGTATTGAAATGAATTAAATTGAAACAGCGATAATTCACTGAACTGAATTGAATAAAATACAGCAACATTTCAGTTTGTGTCTGATATAAACAACAGGTAGCCCAAGAGTTGTTTCAACAAATGAGTTATTTCATATTGTATAGCGGCTGTTTGTCTGTTTTCGTTGTAGGAGTGCACGCAAATCACAAAATTAAATTGAATTAAATATAGAAGAGAGCCTTCAAAAAACCACCGCTCTTATAGGGAAACCCAGGTAGGAGCTTTAGAACAATACGCTTTGGTTACATGTCCACTTTCTCACGAGAAGCGTGTGCGAGGCGGGGGTGGGGAGAAGGGGGTCTGCCAATGATAAAAATTATTTTGCACACTTGACATTTAAATTAAGAATACAAGAACTGTCTTGAAGAGGCTGCGCCGTCTTCTAGAGGTCGTGTGCATCGATTTCCCTCCCATTCACACTTCCCCCCCCCCCCCGGATTACTCCTTCCCCAGGTTGTGTGACGTCGGCGCTCTCCCACCTGGATTCACAGAGCCGCGACTGAAGCGCCATCTATGTTTTTTATATAAGGGTGCGAGGCACTAGGCCTCGGGTCTGTCGCTTCGCTGTCGCCTGCCCTGTCTGTGGGTGCTGGTCGTCTGGGCTCCGTCATGGTCGGTAATTGACTTCTCGTTGATTTTTGCATGTTGTAGCCATGTTTGGCGAACGTAAAGTAACGGGCTCTGTTCCCAGTACATTTCAGTCCATTTCTTGAGCTAACGATTAACCCTTTACATAGCCTTACGTTGGGAACAACCCAATACCTTGCCGACTATAAACGTTGCTGATATTAGTTTTGCAATGTGGCCCCGCGGGATTGCCTATTACCGTGGCTTGGCGTTTTTCTTGTTGAATTTAGCCATTTTTAAATAATATCTCTGTTTTTGATTTCCTTTAGCAACGTGCCAAGTATAACTTGCTAGGGCCACTGTACTATACCTGTTGTTCGTCGTGTTGCAAGAATGAGACGTTGTCCTAACGTAATTTTTCTAGTTTGCTCTTGTATCACCGTCTCATACGCCGAAGCCCAACCGACCAGGCATGTGTAATTGCGCAGACCCATGACGTTGTGTTTAATGAAAGGCCTTTCTGTATGTTTTCTATACTAATTTACCTTGTTTTACTGAGCCGTTTTATATTTTTCAGCACCTGCGTGTGCTTGTAATTTACCTAGGAAACTATGTATATAATTTTTGGAGTATCAAAGCTAGCAAGCGTAATTGCGTACTTACACATGGATACTAATGAAATACTCGGAGTTCGCATTACGCGTCTCAGATCACTTATGTACCTGCTGTTTGTTTGAGATTGCCATTATGAAGACATTAAAGTCACTCTACTTACCTTATTTAAAGAAATAAATATAATAATTGTGTTAAATGTGCCTATGATCTGATTCAACTCAACCTCAGAAGCTTCTGTGTGATCCATCTAGCTGTAATCATTCAATTTAATCATTTCAATTTTTTCATTTCAATTTAATCATTTCAATTTAATTTGGTGTCTTCGTGCGCAAGTTTGTAAGGCGGTGCGTCTCGTACCCACCACACTGCAGTCTATATCTGATTTTGAAAAAAGTTCCCTTCGCCCTGGTATCAGCCCGGGCAACGCCGGGTAGTATATGTGTATGTGTATATATATATATATATATATATATACACACACATGTGTGTGTATATATATATATATATATATATATATACACACACATGTGTGTGTGTGTGTGTGTGTGCAATTTTCGACTTAATAAATTTTAAATTTCTTGCTAGGCTATTTTTAAAATCCAATAATATTAAATAATAGGGTTATTAATGAATTAGTATCTTATTTAATGTAGATATGTTTTATGATAGAACTAAAAATTTAAAATGCAATTAGTCAATTCACTAAGATCATTCACATTAATAAGTCTGCTAATTTCACATTACGAGTTCCAAAAGCTACAGAGTTTTTTTAATTGGATTAATTACGTATTTATTAAACAAGTGTAGGAAATTGTAAGAAAATTTATTTTTATAACTAAGACATAGGACATCATAATTTTAAATAATATTAATGCCTATCATTCTTAAATTATCAGTGAAATAAAACCACTCACTTTCGAATTTAACAGGGCTGCAGTTCCTAAAAATAATTTTTTATCAATGAATAATATACTTATATATAATATACTTACATACGTAGGCGTGTTAAATTATAGAATTAATTTTTTATTCAATGTTTTTGAGCTATATTATATATTTTTACAAGTAACAAATAAACGCTACGTTGTACGAATTAACTGAACCAACATAATGAGCTATGTATTGAAAGTTATCACGGCAATTATATAAACAAAATTATTAATAAATGATATTTGCTTATAGTACAATTTGTGTACTTTCATATTTATATGTACTTAAAAGCATTTTTGCATTAAAATTTTTTAAAAAATTTTCAAATGAAACAAATAAGAAGAACTTTTAATGATTTGAATGCGCACGCTTTGTCACAACGCTAAAAAAAACTGCCGAGTAAGTTGTAATAAGATTGTTAGTAATCAATATAATAATGACAAATTAGTAACGAATTTTTAAAGTTGTGATTACTCCTTGCTATGATAGAAACTTTATTTGCTACAAAGATTTTCAATTTGCACACCAATGTTCACGAATTGGAATATATATATATATATATATATATATATATACATATATGGTTATACTGCAACATGTCGATCCACCTTGTTGACGACTTTGGTTCGGCGGTAGCGATGACGGGTTATCCCACATTTTCCACATATCGTCAGTTTCCAAGCTCCTGTGCATGAGGCTACAATCACTGGCCAGAAAATAATGAACTGGTCAAATGGAACCATTTGCAGGCATTGACATAAATGGGCATAGTCTTGCATCTGGGGAGCTTGTAAAATGACACTGGTTGTAGAAAGCGCGTGTGGCTTGTTAGTATCAGAGTAGTACCACGACACGGCCCGCAGGCGGGAAACCCGACCACACTCACTCCTCTTGCCTACTCGTTGTGCGCATTTGTGAATCGAGCCCCAGGTCACTGGAGACGTGGAATGTATCGAGAACAATGGAGTTACGATGGCCCAACGAAAATCACACAGTTATTGAGTGGTTATTTACTTCCGTAAGCAGTCGGACATACGCTGGTTTTCATCGCGAAGGGTTTTGGGTTCGAGTCCCATGCAAGTCATGGTTGTGAAATTTTTTCGTCTGGAATTGGGTTGAGGTAAGTCATCGACATTTAAACTGTCAAGCCCGAACGGGATGTACGTTGAATAAGAATTTACTAAGAACCCCGCCTACCTGACCACACTTAAGAGGTGCAGAGCTCTAAAGAAAACCACGCTATTTGAAAACTGCTCAAGATATCCGTTTGGGATCTGTTTACGAAAAGCGTTTAAAAAACGGCGCATGTGTAGTTGATTTCTGTATTCAGTTTATAAACTGTATTTTTAAAATATTATAATTGCTAAAACACTTGCTTTGAAATTAATTTTTAATCATGAAACATCCGATAGAGATTCTTGAATTTAACAAAGGGTCTTTAAGTCTTCATTTATTCGACATATATTGTTATGGTTACCACTCGAATATAAAAGTTGTCTCCTGCACGACGAGAAGGCTGAGCGCGACTACACAGCCTAGTGCTTAGAGGCGATATAGCTCCAGAAGCACCAGAGAGTGTCGCACTTATCATTTCGCATCGACTAGACGGGCTAGAATTTTTCACAATAGAAAAACTCGGTGGACGTTGCTGTGAGCTGGGATATCTCCTCGAGGTACCTCCCTTCCTCCCGCTCCACATCCCGTCAACGCACCAGCCCAGGTCCACCAATGAGAGGTGGAGAGAGGGAGAGCTCGTGATCGCTGCAGCAGCAATGCCCACCCCACACAGGGGCGTTATAACGGCGCGATAACTCTGTCCCGGGCCGTGATTGCTGCGGCCCCGCCCCCTCCCTCAATGCGTCATGTCGAACAAGCGACACACGGGAACATATGTGCCCTCGCGCGCGCCGCGGATATTTCACTGCCGCCAGTTTTATTTATGGGCCGCGCGGGACGTTGCAACTGTGTGGCCGGTCCCGAGGCTTCGAGTGGGGGTGGCGCTGGCTGCCTGCGCAGCTCGCCCCGTTCCCCTTCCCACAATCCTCGGTGCACGCGCCGACCAACATACCTCACGCCTCCCCCTTCACCGCTGGCGCAGACACTGATCTCATGAAACACATGTCATGGTATTCGTTTCATGGTTATCCTATTAGAATTGATCTAAAATTTAAAAGAGAGTGTTTTAACAATGTATTCCGACAACAAATATGTGAAAAATAATTGGTGGCTGCGAAATTAAAAAAATAAAATTTACTGAGTTCATCCATATACATTGTGTGTGTATGTGTGTGTTCAACTTATTTGAATTTTTTATAAAACATGTTTTAAAAAGATGGCTTTATAAGACGTATACACTATCCAGCTGCTGTATAATGTAAAAGGACAATATGCATTCTGATGCAATTTTTCAAGAAAATGTTGGTCTATTTTCCTGTTTTTTTGTAATGAGTATATATTTTGTATATTACATCCTAAGCATAAATAAAGAACATAAAGTAATTGGCAGCGCTATTTTTTTTTAAACCTTCGCAGAAATGGCAAAAAAACAAAAATAATGTCGTCAAACTGCAAAAAGCCTGCCATCCCCCTTTTTTTGGAAGAAAAGATAGCAAGGTTTTAAAATTTGAACAATGAGAATACTTGGTGCCAAGAGCACAGATTTATTAACATTGATTATATTACATTTAATTGAATAAATTACAATGTTTGGACAATAACGTGGTATGCCATGCCTCAATACTGAGGCATTCCTTTTATGCAGTCTGAAAGCACATAATATACTATCATTAGGCACCTGAATTAACATTAAAAGATGACATTTGGATTTACAAAATGTTAAGGGAATGATTTAAATGTTGCGAGCTTTTACTGTCGACCACCTTACCAAAAAAATTAAAATAATAATAAAGGCCAGCTCGAATTTCAAATTTACTAAGCTCTGACAAAAATAATAAAGCCCATAAAAGAACTGAAACATGATAAATATATTTTACAAGAAATACACAAATCCACAAAGAATACTGATGATTATTTTGGGGGCTGCACTCAGTGGCCAAACTATACATGACAGTGGATTAACTGAGTGGGTACGCAAAAGAAAATATAAAGACGTTAGTTTAAGTCCACCACCAGAGCGTGCTGTGCCACGTATGGGCACTCGTTTTACTCCCGTAGCTGGCCCGACGAGTACCAGAGCTCGTCCTGGCGACCCGCACTGCTGTAGGCCACCCGCTCCGCGAGTCCCCTGGCGTGGCCCCTGTCCAAGCTCCGCTGCAGCGCACGGGTAGCGAACTCGGGAGATCCGTCCCTCTTTCAATCTCCACCTCTGTAGCGGACTCGTTCCCTGAGCCAGCAGCGTACCAACATTCTACGACAATGCCAACTGAAATCGTTTCCATGATACTGGTAACCTCTTAGAAAATACCATCGTTATACAGAAGAGGTTACGTCAGCAATTCGAATCACATCAAAAACTTCCAACTTAGATTTTCACCGCTACCAGGTGAAATCACATGTATCTCCGGTAGCTTGTCGTTAACATTTCGCAAACAGATATCTAAGTCCCAGATTCAATTCACTGTTGCAAAGTTTCTGTAAAGGTCAAGAAAAACTAAGGTCATAATCATGTGCCAATAGTCAAGTCTGCCTTCTGAACCACGCCTCCACTGAAAGCCAACTTCTTTATCCCCTGGTACTAATAATGCCAAAGTCTTGTACTCTTACATCGAGTTCCTTTAACTACTCGCCTAACGACTTGTATTAGCGTAACTCACCTTACTTCACCCCTCTTCCAACATTGACGAGAGGTTTTGTCTTGACTTCAATCATCAAAGAAATGCAGGGCTCACCAAAGTTAAGTCCAAGTCCGTAGAGATGACGCCAGGGCGTGCCGAGGCGGTGGCGGCGGGCGGCGATGACGTAAAGGTGCACACTTCGGGCGCTCGGCGCAGGTCTCTCTCCGGGCGTCGCTGGACGGGTGTACATGCTCCTACAGTCCAAAGAACTCGGCCATCGAGAACCTTCTTTACACCGCTGGTTTCCAACGTCGCTCAGTTTACGGCCATATAGTTGTTTAAAAGGCCGAAACTGTTCCTAGCTATTCTCTCCTTAGTTGCGGGAAAGTATAACCAACAGGGATGACGATGTCCAAGGTAATACAGGTTTGGTGTGTTGTGGGTGGTATTTAAAGAAGTTCAGGCGTTTATAGCGTATGTTAAAGTGTGTACACTCACACATCGTTACAAGCTAGCATGATGTTATTTTACAATCGTACAATAGTAAGTTTAAATAAGTTAAAAATAAAAAAAATTGAAATACTTTTTCTTTCTAAGATTTGGTTCATATAGCTTTTATATAGGTCTAATATAGGTTTTACTTACATAATATGTGATTTTATTGATTAGACAGCCTATTTTTTTCAGATTTGTTTATTTTTATTCGGTTTTAAGCCATTATTTTATAAAAAAAGTTTGAAAATTTTGTTTTAATATACACGGTTTTGACTATTTTTGTAAATACAGACCTCTGTAATGACAATATCTAGCCAGAAAAACCAACCCCATCGAATTTTCAAGTCGTTCAGATTATTTTTTTTTTAATTCTAGTCATTTATGCACAGGGTGACCTATCCCATCCGCTTGAGGCAAAGTGCGGTCGGGTAGGGTAAACACGGGTAAAGGAGAGGTTAACAGATGACGTGCTTGAGGGTTCACGTCCGGCGGGGGGAGGCGGGGGAGTTGTGAGCCCGAAGGGTCTCCCCGTGACGTGATGGAAATGAAAGTGTCTCGGGGGGCGCGTGGCTAAACTGACGACGTCACAGTGGCGTCTCTCTATCTCTCTCTCGCCCGGATGACTTCACCAGACGGGTGGAAGAAAGACGGGGAACGTACTAGGTACGGGACAGAGGGAGATTATTGCTTCATCCTGAGGGCCCCAAACGTTCGCCCGAACGTTTCCTTTTCGTTCGCCGCGCTGTACTCTGCACATTCCAGAAGAGCGGGCCGCCGCGCTACAGCAAACAGCGCGCTGATCCAGACGTTAAGGCGATTGGTGCACGGAAAATATTGCGGCGAAACTAACTGAACAGTACATGTTTACTTTGATTCTTCTTTTTAGTGTAGAATATACAGCAGTTATTTTTTAAATAATTTTTTACTAAATACCTGCTTGTGAATGTATTTATTTTCTGCCGAAACTACAATAAAATGAGAAAACTTAAAAAATGTTAATATAAAATTTCGCACAGTTTATGATTTTACAAATAAATTGTTGCACCAAGAAATAAATAAAAATATTTTGTTGTTAAATTTGCAGTTAAGTTTTGAAAATATGTATGGCTCATTGCTGGTCCATTTTAAAAGATATTTTACACATAAATTTTAATGAAATTGAAAATATACTGGGTGACACAACACTGAGTTACGTATATATTCTCGTATTATTTTGGTGTTAACACGATGACTCAAAACACGTACACTGCGTGTCAAACTTTCATTTCCGGACAGAATGTCCCCGCGACGTGGCGCTGAGGTGCGACAGTTCCTGGAACTACGCATTCAGGGGGAGTTCAGGACGGAGTCTCGCGGGCGGCGAAAGGGTGTGATGTAGTGTAGCGGGGGAAGGGAGAACAATGGTGTGTAGAGGGATAGAATGTCAGTGGAAAGAGAAGAACGTCTGAAGACACGTTGCCAAATAGGACACCATTCAGCAAGATCCATAAAAGAACTAAACGATCTAAATGCACTAGGAGACTGAAGGAAAGAAACAAAAAACTTGATAATCCTGGTTTTAACTCTTCTGAAAGGTACAATTTTAAACTTTTTAGTGTTTTAATCTGCACTATAACTCTGTTAGCTCATTGAGTATTTGTTATAAAGTCGCACTTTTTTCCTGTAAAAACGTGCTATTATAATTAATTGATCCTGCAGGACACCTTCCAGTTTAATAGATCATGCTTCTGCTGCTGCTACACAGATGGAAACTTCTGTCTGTGGGCCATCTACTTGTCAAGGCAATCACGACACCACCAGTGCTTTCGTCCAAAACTTAACGGAGTAAGAACTTTAATTACATAATTTCTTATAGTGCCTGTTACACAAGAATGTCTGACTAAGAGATCTGTGGCTCCCTTAGGTTAAGTTAGTGGTTATTCATCATCCAATTAGGTTATCGACTTTATAACTGAGAAGGTAATAATTAAAACATGTCCTTTAAAAAGGAGAAATATCTCCTAAAATATGGCTAACTACATAAACTCAATAAATATTATTTTTCAATTGCACTGAAATTAAATTTTTATTTATACTCATTCTCTGCGTACACTGTAAATAAGGGCCAGTTACACATATAAAATTTGAGTTAGTTTACATTTTGGTAATTTTTTTTTAAATACAACTACAAATTGTGTAATTTTTCAAAAAAAATTACTCCAAAGGTACCTTCAAGCTTCCGTAAAGATACACTCAAGTTTTTCTCAAACTACAATAACTAATGAAAAAATAAATTTTAAATTATATTTGAAAACTAGATAATGCCCGGCATCCGTTGCAATGTCTCAATCAATTTTTTTTTGTAATTTTTTAAACGTATACTAAGCATCTCTCTTTATCTCTCTACTTCTCTATCTCTCTATGTATATCTCTATAACTCTCTCTATCTTTCTATTTATATCTCTATCTCTCTATATATCTTTCTACATATATATCTCTATATATCTTTCTAGCGGACCCGACAGACATTGTCCTGCCCAAATGTACTTTTTGTGAGATTTCTACGCTGGACATTTTGTATCTTCTCATTATACATACCCCTCCTCTTGGGCACGCCACTGCCGTTACCAAAAACCTTTCCCATGGTTACGCAGAAGGCAACAACAATGCAAAAGCCCGTTGCCATGGAGGCTAATTATCAACAATGCTTAGTTTTTTTGCTTTTAAAGCGTGTTTTTTTTTTAGTTTTTCTTAACTCAGAATCGAGATAAAATATCCAATTGTAAATCTAAACCATCCTCGAATCCCCGTGAACTCACACACAAAATTTCATCAAAATCGCGTACAAACAGACAGACAGAAAAAGTACTGTTTTATTATAGTAAGATAGATAGATTATTCTTACATGTTCGCATCCATGCAGTATATGAAAAATCAGCATGCATAGCCCCACACCTATAACTATACGTATCTGCTGCCCACGACTTTTTCCGCATGGAATTTTGTATTATCTTGCACCATTTAGAAATTTAAACATTATAACATAACAGTTGATACAGTTGTAGTAGTTTTCTTATGTTCACAAATGATAATTTTTCTCACCTCTATTTCAGTCTTTGCAATAAAAATATGTTACTACCTAAATTTTGAGTAAATATGTTTCTACTTTCAAATGTAATGACGGGAAGACACTTCATAAAATGTCTTTGTAAACCACATTTACTGTTTTTTCCGTCTTGAGCTAGAATTTAAAGATTATCTGTATTACTGACCCGCGAGCAAGCTACATACATTTCAGAGAGAGAGAGAGAGAGAGAGAGAGAGAGAGTGAGAGAAAGACACCTATTGAATGTCTATCTAACTAATTTTTTATGAGAGCATATTTTCATTAAATAAATCATGAAATCATTCAACGATAAAAGCTGTTTATTTAATTAAGCGGACGGGTTCGCTCCAAGGAGAAAATTGACGCGGCGAGACCTCGTGGACATAGAGAAATGACACACACTCACTATTTGTGTGGCTATGAAACATGATTTTTTTCTGCAATTTAAATTGTAATATACAAAAAGGGTATTGAAAATTGAAACAAATATGGCAACACCATAAACTGTCAGGATCTTTATTTTTTTCTTACTCTCTACTTAGTTCCTTACAATAGCAAAACATAATGGCTTCTAATAATGCGTTGCAATTTTTGCTTTTAAAGCATGTTTTTTTAGTTTTTCTTAACTCAGAATCGAGATAAAATATCCAATTGTGAATCTAAACCATCCTCACTATTTGTGTGGCTATGAAACATGATTTTTTTCTGCAATTTAAATTGTAATATACAAAAAGGGTATTGAAAATTGAAACAAATATGGCGACACTATAAACTTTCAGGATCTTTATTTTTTTCTTACTCTCTACTTAGTTCCTTACAATAGCAAAACTTAATGGCTTCTAATAATGCGTTGCAATTTTTGCTTTTAAAGCGTGTTTTTTTTAGTTTTTCTTAACTCAGAATCGAGATAAAATATCCAATTGTGAATCTAAACCATCCTCGAATCCCCGTGAACTCACACACAAAATTTCATCAAAATCGGTCCAGCCGTCTAGGAGGAGTTCAGTGACATACACACGCACACAAGAAATATATATATAAAGATACACTAACACTGAGTGATAACTTAGTAAACAATGTTTACTGCACATTAGTTAAATAAGTTCGCTTATTTAGTGTCAAACAACCTACACTACCTTAAGTAATTTTACAATGACGAAGTGGCTGCAAAATGTTTTAACGTCTGGATTAAAAATTCAGGAATAAAAAATAATCACGTAGAATTTTTTAAATACTGTCAACGTTATTAGTAAAAAAAATCAATTTCTTCCCGTGTTAATTTACTTCACGTTTATTAATTGATACTTAAAAATACGTTTTACACTTACATTTAATATGTACATTTACTCGTCAATATAAAATTTATTACAACAGTCAAGCAAAATTACCCTTTCATAGAAATTGTAACTGTACACTTTTGGTGGCAATTTTACTTTTGTATTGAGTAAAACAATACGCCAACTGTGTAGATGTAAAATAACACTAACATCAGTGTAAAATCTGCTGCCATTGACTTGTGCAAATTTTCACAATTTTTTCACAGTTTACTGTGTTCCTTGTTATCACATACAATAGCATTATAAAATTCACAACCAGTATTACAAAGCACGACCATCCCTTCAAATAATCTGATTTTCCAACGTCAAGGTCGAAGTCAAAGATCAAGGTCAAATTTCAAGGTCAGGTCAAATTTAAAGGCCAAGGTCAAAGTTCAAGGTCAAAGTTCAAGGTCAAGATCAAATTTCAAGGTCAAGTTCAACGTTCAAAGTCAAGGTCAAATTTCAAGGCCAAGGTCAAAGTTCAAGGTCAAGGTAAAAGTTCAAGGTCAAGGTAAAAGTTCAAGGTCAAGGTAAAAGTTCAAGGTCAAGGTAAAAGTTCAAGGTCAAGGTCAATGTTCAAGGTTCATGGTCAATGTTCAAGGTCAAGGTCAAAGTTCAATGCCAACAGTCGAGGTTAAAGGTATGGTGAACAGAAAATTATACTAACATGTTGGCTGCACACTCTAGCAGACGAAAACAATATGGTGGTCTCCAGCGGACGAAGACTAGATGGCGGACATTACGTCATACCAGCTGATGGTAAATACCTTGTTTTTGGTGGAGGTAGGTCAGTCTGTAGGTTTCTTCTGTGGAGGAAGGATCTGATGTTTTTTTGCTCTTAGCGGTTTCGAACCAAGGACGGAAATCGATCTAATCAGAATTTTAATAAGTTAATTTAATGATAAATTTGGGAATTTTTTCATTAAAATCGGATAATAAATAAATATTTCCAAGATGGTGACTAAATACAAGATGGCGGTCATGATGTCATACTAGGTGATGATAAATATGCTATGAAACAAGTGGCGGGGGTCAGTCTGTAAGTGGCTTCTATGGAGGAAAGATATGTTGTTTTATTTATTTTTTGCCCTCACCGGTTTCGGACCAAGGACGGGAATCGATATAATCAATCAGAATTCTAATAAGTTAATTTTTTGATGAATTTTGAACTTTTTTTTCATTAAAATCGGATATTAAATAAAGATTTTCAAGACGGCGGCCGTAAAGAAACATGCAACATTAATATGATCCAATATGACAGTCATAACATAAACTGTAACGATGACATATTACTCAACCAAGATGGCGGGTGTAACGAAACATGCAATGTTTATATAATCCAAGATGACGACCGTAACGATAAGTGCAACAGTGGTTTTAAAGATTTGTATTATTAAATTCAATTATTTAATTTTTTTATGATTTTAAAAATTTTTCCCGATTTTCTAACATAAAAATTGTGGATTTTAAAAATGGCGGGCGTAACGGAAATCGCAACGGTTATGTCATTATCCATGATGACCTCAGAGGCTTATCGGAGGCTGTAGAGATGGATGCTTAAGCCAGTTTTAGGAATTTTCAGCCTCTGGTATTTTTAAGGACTAAAACGGGAAATTTTCCCTCGAAACTGGAATTTTTCCCTCGAAAACGGGAAATTTTTTCTTAAAACGGGAATTTTTGAGTCATTTTGAGCCATTTTTGAGGAATTTTGAGGAATTTTTGAGTCCAAGATGTCCGCCATGACGTCACAGATCCAAGATGGTGGACCGGCACCAGGCACCACATCCGGAATCCTGTTTCCGGAAATAATTTCCTACACTACTGCTACTGTTGTAGCGAAACCTTTACTTTCTCCATGCAGCACGATTTCTGCATGTCTTTATGTACGTTTTCATATTATCTTTTATGGTTAACATCTTATGACATTTCTCACAGCCAAACATTTTGCGAGGAGTAATATTAGCACATTATCTCTTGTCATGTCGTCGAGCATTAATGTTGTTTGAGAAAATCTTGTCACAGTAACGACATTGATGCTTGATAGTTGTTGACGAAACTTCAGCCAATGTTGTCTCCATTGAGGGTGAAAAGTCGTTCATCGTGGTTTCTTCTGCAGCCAGAACTGCAAGAATTAAAGTCTCTTGTGCTGGTGGAACCACACCAGTTGAAGCCTCCTCTAGTATTGCCGTCGAGTTGCCAACGGGATCTGCGTCACCATCGTCGTCGCTGACTTCAGGGTTCCCTTAGACGATGGTTCAACTTCCATCGAGTTCAGCGTTAAAGACGATAAAGATGCCTTTGAGTTTACAAGAACAGGTTATTACGTGACTTAGGCTAAATATGAGACAAACTGGGTGATCCTTACACCGTCGCAGCCAGTAACAAAATGAAAGTCCCACTGGCTGGGAACTCGCCTATATACAGGCAACCGATCGAAAAATATGCTAGACAAAAAAAGAAACAATTACTATAATACACGAGTCAAAAGAACAATAAAAAGGAAGCACACAAAAAAAGGTACCAAATTTGTAAGCAAATTTGAAAAAAGTAATGGACACGAAATACACGCAATGGACACGCAATGGACACACAATACACGCTGTGGTCACGCAATGGACCCACAATACACACAGAGGACACGTAGTGTACATATAATTGCAAACACTACATTCACAATGTACACACAATTGCATACACACTGGATGCGCAATGTATGCACATTACACGCAATAAACACACAGCACACATACTGGATATGCAATATACATACAATTACACACACTGGACACGCAATGGACACGCAATGGAAACTCAATACACATAATAGGCCCGAAATGTACACACACAAAGAACGCACAGTACACACAATGGACACACAGTGCACACACACAAACCGAACATGTATTGAACACAAAATTTACACACCGAACACGTAAATGTCGCGCATTTGAACCAAAATTCGTCAAAAAGGAAGCACATTTTGAACGTAAATTCAACAAAAATTGAAGCACAATTATAGAATAGAACCCACATTTTAACGCAAATTCGCGTAAAAGGAAGCCCCGTTTTAAAGAATAGGACGTACATTTGCACGAACATTCAAATCAATAGGACACGATCTCAATTTACGATAGGATATAATGCCTCGTACAAACTACTGCTCCAACAGTGTTTTGGCTCCAAAGTCCATGGCTCCAAAAGTAATTGGCTCCAAAGTCCATGGCTCCAAAAGTAATTGGCTCCAACAGTCATTGGCTCCAACAATCTTTTGCCTCCAAAAGTCATTGGCTCCAACAGTAATTGGCTCCAACAGTCGTTGGCCTAGCTGCATTTTGGTTACTGGACTCGGAGGCTACGAAGCTACGAGACTACAGGATTACATGACTACAAGGCTTCAACTGGCTACGAGGCTACAAGGTTACTAGGCTACGAGACTATATAGCTACAAGTCTACGAGGCTACATGGCTAGTACTGTCTTTTTCTCCATTCAACTTCGCTAGACACCAAGGAGAAGGAAGTTTGCCCTTCATGATACTGCTTCTCAAATGTCTCAAAGAATATAATTTGACTGAGTAATTTTTTTTTAATCGCACCTGATAAAATATATTTTTTGTGATACATTGGTAGCAGAAACTCATATTTTAAATGTAACTAAAATAATATTGCATCATTCATTCAGAAAAAAAATTTTCGTGCAGAGATCTTTTTCTAAGAAATAGCCAGAGGCACTCGCAAAATATCAAAAAATGTCTCGATTGGAATAATTAGAAGCACACGAAGAATAGCATCAAAATATTGGCAAGAACAATCAGGAACAGACGGAGAAAAGAACACACGTTTTCCTTAATATCAGAAAATCACAGAAAAATATAAATAAAATAATAAAAATTAAAATGAGAATGATAAAATAATTAAAAAAATAAATAGAAAAATAACCAAAAAGTCTGGCTTGTACTATACCTCTATCCATGCTCAACAAAGGAGATCACAAGCTGGCTAATGTTATTTGTAATTTTTTATTAATTTTTTGTTTTTATTTTTTATTTAAAAAATCTATTTTTTCTTGATGAGGTAAATGTAAGTAAATTATCTCAGTCTATAAACGATAGATTAATATATACATTTCGTTTAATTGCCTTAACACAAAAGTAATATAACAGCTTAAAGATTCTACTACGCTTCCATGTGCACAATACTAGGCCCATACGTGGGAAGCCATTCTGTAAAACTTATATTTTGCTTACTTCACTTATTCCCCACTTGGGACATCATTCTGTACAGTAATTTTAATTTCGGAGCGCTTAAGAATTAATATGCCTTTACTTAGGACCTCTGAACTTAGTTGTCTCATTTTGACTGTTTATGTTCATGTTGTTTAAAATCAGGCCGTTGAAAACAGATAAAATGTGTATATTTAAGGTATATGCCAAGGATAATTATAGTTTTCACACATAAACGACTGCGTGTCGTCAGTTAAATTTCGTATCGACATTTTAAGTATGGCCTACCTGGATGCAGGATACCTGGACCATATGCACTTTCAAATGCAATCTTTTTATTTGCATGGATCACACGAAACTTTTACATGCACAATGTCAAATGCACTGTCCCACGCCAACACAGACGTAATTTCCGCCCGCACACGCAAAAATAACTACGTTCTTAGTGCTTCCTTCAGGAGGTCCTGACGGGAAGCTGTATTTCACAAGCCGGAACAAAACGTTCCATTTTCCAGAATCCCTGGCGCCAGGCGCTCAGTTGAGGCGCCGCCAAAGCCTCGGCCAATCACAGGGTGCTGTCCAGGAAATCAAAGAAAACGAGATTTAACGATCTCAAAACATTAAATAGTTAATTAATCAAACTGTCACTTGGCAAAATCTGTAAATGTGCTTGAAATAGTGTTATAAACATAAAAAGTTTAATAAAGTTTAATAAACCTGTAAAAAAATATGTTACGTCAGGTATCTTAGCAACGGCAATAAAAACGTAAAAAAAAGTTTAAATGAATAGTTTCAGCGGTCTGTACTATTCTTATAGTACACAGCACAAATCACTATATTTTGATAAGATTACCATTATTATAATTACTGGCAATAAAATAAATTGTTTACGCTCTGTCTTTCCATTTTATATACTCACTGTATTTATTGCAGAATTTAGTCATGGGAAAGCTTACAGTTTTAATCAAGTTTCACGATGTCCATACATGTCCATGTACATATTCGAGGAAACAAATTTAAAAAAAAGAGGTACAAAACTGTGAGAAATTTGTCCAAAGAAAAATTTTGTACACAGTTTTAGAGCTGACTATGATTAATACACTGTTAAAAATTACAGTAAATTTACGGACATTCCAACGAAGAAACACCCGTAAATAAACTGAACGCTCTTCGTATTTCTGTAAAACGGAATCTCCGTAAAATTACGGTGGTATTAGAGAGAGAGAGATAGCTGTGCTATCGCCCCTCTCTCTCATTCACCGTTTAGTACCCTCTACGCATGCGCGTAATTTACTTCGGCGTACTTCGGCCTACTTCGTGAACTATCATTTGTTTTTTTCCCCATGCATTCCGTGTTACCGTGTTTTGTTCAAGAGATATTCCTAGTGATTTTATATTGTTGAAATTAAGTTTACTGCTTTTAAGATTGATAAAATACCTGCTACATGTAATGAAAAAATAGCTTAGTCTGGAAGTTGACCGTGGTCAGCCATGTGTGGAAGAAGAAAGCAAGCAATTTTTCGAAGTTTTATACAATCGGAAGAATTTTGTGAGTCCATGCGCAAGGTAAGTTCAATTAGAGTATCTGTTTTTATTTAAATAAATTATATTATATATATAAGTTTTTTATCCCACCAATAATATAACCAGGTTTCGGTAAATATGTAGTTTAGAAAAAAAATGTTAAAAATCCGAAAATACTTTTATTATTATGCATATTATGCTCTTTCACTTCCTCTTTTCATTAAACCCGGTGGATATAAATTATAAATACTTAAGGAGATATCGAATTTTTTAATTTTCATAGTTTGGCGATATTTGTTAAAAAAAATTAAAAATTCCGAAAATACTTTTATTCTATGCTCTTTAACCAAAAATGCAACTTTTATTCAACTTACAATCTTTATTTATTGTTCTACCTGAAGTTCAGGATCTAATGATGTACTTAATTGAAACAGTAAGCATTGTGTACCACAGGGTCAAAATGTACAGTTTAATGCCATCAAGATCAAGGGCTCAACTTAGATACGCGATACGGAACTTTTACCATTAAAATTGAACAACTTGAAGTATCAAATGTCAGCTTAGAAAATTATTTGAAAATAAGTCAGGAAGTAAAAAAAAATAGCCATTTGAAAGTTTTTTATCTTAGGAAAGTATCCTTCAGTATTATCTAAGCATGTATTCTTTGCTTTAATTTATTATGCCTACACATATTCAAAACATAGTATGTAATGAACATTAACAACGTACTTTCAGATGAACAAAATTTGTTTCTAGATTTATTAATGTAATTTTTATGTACTAATGGATTTTATTTTGGGACTATGAATTTTTTTATGCATGCACTTAAAAGCTTTTGTTTTGTACTAATTTACCCAAACAAAATTGACCAATGGGGTTAAAATAATGTTTATTGTTTCCTGGCCACCCGCTGTACTCGGTTGGCAATGTGCTAAAGCAGGTGCTCTTCAGAAAGTATAAAACTATAATTTTGAGATTTCTACTTTTGTATTCCTCTCATTATGTTTAGCATTATTAAAAATTGTAATTTAAAAAATGCTGTTGTAATTGGTATAGTGCATTCATAAGGAAAAAAGTTCATCACTCACTCATAAGAAAAATGTTCATCGTTCCAGAATAAAATCTAAAACACGTAAGTCACGGAAATAAATGCAGAAAAGGATTTGGCTTTCTTTAATTATGTTGAAATGTTCATCACATTCTTTTAATTTTTTGAAATATGTTGTTAATAAATTAAATTAAAGAAATCAATGGTATTTCAGTAATTCTGAAGGAGAGATGCTTTAATTCCTGAAAACAAAAGTTTTAGAACTGTTTTTTTTTTAAATTATCTCGTGTTTTCGAAACAATTTCTACGAGGGTGAGGAATAGGTTATGTAATCTACAATAAAAATGGCTGCAAATTGGTGTGAATAGGGGTCACATTAGTTTGTGAAAAACATTAAAAATAATTAACTGTGTTTTTCTGCACCTTCTTTCTGGTAACCCTGCTGAGATCTGATTGTAAGAGGAAAATGTTAATAATTCTCTTTAATAGATTTTTTTCTTTTAGGTCAGCTACATTATAAATGTAACCGAATGATTATAACCAACTTTTCATCTAAGTTAATTTTTGCCTGGTTTCCCAAAATTCACTACTCTCCATAATTACCTTGTTGTAAGAATTAATGTACAGCAATTTAAATATCTCAATCAATATTTGTTTCATGGTAATATATCAGAACTAGCCATTTCCCTCGACTTCAAAGGTCTTAAAATTTAACAAGTTTTCAGAAATCAGGGGATAAAAAGGAAGCTATTTTATGATAATGTTAATATTGACAATTTTACAGATTTAAAGTATGGCTGATTACATAAGAAACCTTTCACTTTTGATTTTGATTCCAAGACCTGTACACTGAGCATCTGTGCATCTAGTCCTCTCAAAAACACTTAACTTCCTCCAGAAAAACCTTACTTTTACTGGAAAAACCTTTACAATATTAAAACCACAACCAAATAGGACAGGGGTGCCAAACACCCGAAGAAAATTAAAATTAGGGGTAGACTGAAGGTCAAATTAATCTCACCGTGCCCCTGGGGCCGGTTCCCTACCTCAAAATGTGGGACGTTAAAACTAAGTTTAAAGGGGACCTAGTCCCCACAAGTCACTAACTTAATACAGCTAAGTGAATTTAAGTGAGAAGTCAGATCTAGTCTGCCTGTACATCAAATTAATACAAAAAACTTGGATAGACTATGTTTTCAGGGAGCCTAGCTCCCTGCGGTCCTTAAATAAATTCAAACTTAACCTATGCACTTAAACTATAATTCGGTGAACCTGGGAAGTAGCCCCTTCCTAACTTTACTTAGATAGGTACATAATAATAATTTTTATAGGCAGGCTGCCTGTTCCGAAGATAACCCAGTCATAGCTGCTCTCCACCTGCTACTTTAAGTGCCTCAGAACTGCATTCCTAACAAAGCTATTATTATTAACTAGTAGTTAAGAACATGTTATTCTTATAAATTTAATACTTCACCATCTTCATAAAGTAACAGCTAATAACAATTAAACCAATTTTGAAATTGTAATATTGAAACAAGCATTATAAAAAATGTGGTCTAGGTGTATAGTAACTGTGTAAATTTCGCTGTGGGTATTTCAAGTAAAATAAGACCACACAATACAAAATTCTGTTTTTATAACACCAAAATTCTTCTTAAAATTTCACCATGAAATCTTGATACAATTTGGGACGTGCCCCATTGCTGGTCATAAGAAACCTTAAATTTGGACAAAAACATTCATTTACAAAAAAAGATGAACATGCAAACACAGAAAACAAGCTAAAATGAGCCAATGTAAAAAAAAAAAAACAGATTTCTACTGTATTTTTTATGCTGTTGAATTTTTAATTATTGGCACTACCTGCTTTTATTTTGTTTTCTGTGTGTTTGCACATGCATTTATTTTAATTTTTCTCAAATATTTTCAGGTTTCTTAAGACATACAGTCATACAGCTATGGTTTATGTCCATAAAACAATTTTTTTAATCAATCTTACCCAATGCAGTAACCATTCAAGGACTGAACCATGAAATCTTGTCTTCATGTATGCAGGGGCGTAGCCGGGGGGGGGGGGGGGGTTAGGGGTTCAAACCCCCCCCCCCCCCCTTAGCACCAAATATTGAATTAATTTCTTATTCATCACTCAAACAAATGTCATATTAAAATTAATAAAAAAATTTACCATTACAATATTTAAATTTAAGTACCGAAAACTGCTAAAATAGTACTATTTTACACCTTCAAATCCAAATTTTCCCGGGGGAGGACCCCCGGACCCCCCGCTTTAATACAGGGGGGGAGGGGGCCATACTTCTTAACACCCCCCATACACAAATCCTGGCTACGCCACTGCATGTATGAGGTATATATTAAAACATTAATTAGTGGTGAGTTGTGTATGTATGTAGGCTACTCACAAAAAAAAAACTACAAATGAAAAGATACATTGAAATTTTGGCATTACTTTATAAAAATGTAACTTACCTCCACAACCATTCTGATCCCTAAACATCATCTACTCAAAAGTAACTTTATGTAACTATAATACATAACACTATACTTGGCATAACAACCAAGTTTAATTATATATAATAACACTGATTTACCTATCCCATTATTTGTTTATTTATTTTATAATTCTAAAAAAAAAATTTTTTCTCTTCTTTTTACATTTTGTTGTATTTTTATTTCTTTTGTATTACTTATATTTATTCAAGCCCTTCCCATTTACTTTATTTTATAATAAATTTGCATCTAAACAACACTGCCCATGTTATTAAAAAAAATTGCCAGTTTCACCCATTGTAGCCATAACTTTACATCCCCCACCCATGATCCAGTTCTACCAACATAAAATACCTACCCCCTGGCTTAGAATAACTTTCCACTGATAGCCTTACTTTAAACTAAATTAACTTTACTGATTACTTGCCGCTTTATTAATTTCTGCCAACTAAAGAGGCCTGAACAACCTACATTTTTTTTTTTTTTTTTCCCCAATATTTTATTTTCCCAATTATGTTGAATTTGCTTCTTGTTTCTGCTAAATTCTGTTTTTGCCTTCCCTGCTGCTCCCACTTATTATAATCTTCATAACCATAACAACCGAGTTAAATAATATACATCCCATAACTTTTTAATTTATTTTTAATTGTTTTCAACCTTATCATTGCTTTTTTTTACAAGCAGACTTTTTTCACATACTTTATTTTATAGTAAATTTAATCTTTAACAACCCTGCCAATGTTATTAGAAAAAATTGCCAGTTTCATCCGTCGTAGCCATTACTTTACCTCTCCCCCACCCATGATTCAGTTCCACGTACATAAATATATATGATAAATGCTGTTCTGCTAAAGTCTGCCAACTAAACAGTCTGACCAATCAGCATTAATATTATTATTTACCTCAATTTGCTTTACTTTTGTTTTAACTCTTGTGCTGCTCTTATATTTTGTTTCTGTTAAATTCTAAAGTTTTTACACCCCATGCTACCTTCTGCTCATAAAAACTAGACAATAACTACATAAACATCAAAATTTTTATCCAACCACACTCCACCAAGTTAAAATAAAACCTACACAATTCCAACCAAACCTTTGTCGTGCGCCCCCCCCCCCCCCCCCCCCCACATACACATCTTAAAAATAATAATAATTGCAATTAACTTCACCTTTTTCATTGTTTTATTTTCTTTATTATTAAGTAGCTTGCCCCGCCATCTGAGGGTGAGCACATTTGACCAGCCTCGGAGAGACCAACCAAGCTTGGACACCAGGCTGTATTGAAGTTCCTACAAGCTCCAGCCGAGGTACAGTCATGTACGCCGCGACCCCCTTCTCCCCAGCCAACTCCAGGAAGTGGTACGACAGGGGCGGGAGCCTATTAGTTAACCTGACTGTTAAATCTTTCTGAATGCTTGCCTACAGTTAATGCACAAGCCCTGTTGTATGCAGGGCTGAACTGGGTAGGGGTGTCTTTCCCACTTCTCATTAGGTTTTCAAATAATTAGGGGAGTGAAGTTAATTATTATGTTCAATTTGCCATTTTGGCCAGGCATTATTTCAAAAAGCAAACACTAGATAAAATTAAGATAAAAAAGGTGGCAGCCTTTGAGGGCACTAAAAGTCTGCTCATGGCAGACCCTACCACCCAGACACCTCAGGTCAGTCCTGTACACAAACCAAGTGATGCTAGATGTTAATTTGGCAGAGTAAACATGCCAAAGCAAGGAAAAATCTTGTGTGCAAGCATTCAGTTATTGCAATGGAGAAATTGGAGTTAAAAGTTGAGAGCAGACATTGGCACTGGCCTAATCTTTTTGCAAATCTAAGCATGCCTTAAGTATCTCATGTTATACTTTGGAAAGAAAAATAAATACTAGTACATATAACACTTGCCAATATACATAAGGTCTAACCCTCACAAACTTAAAAAAATTCAGACCTGCAAAAGGAAAAACAAACAAAAACTGAGCAAATAAAAACTTTGAAAAAAGAAAAGTATTGGTTTGCTTGAAGAGCTTGCATGATGCTTAAAGAATGGTGTCTAATACCCTCAAAGCTTAAGATATTTCAAGTACAGATAGAAAATTTGGCCAATAGCTGATGGTTAAAAATATGAACAGCTAAACATTGTAAAACTAATTGATGGTAAACAAAGTGTCTAACACCCACAAGACTTTACCTCAGATGGTGGGGCAAGCTACTTAATAATAAAGAAAATAAAACAATGAAAAAGGTGAAGTTGATTGCAATATTATTTTTTTTTTAAAAAGATGTGGTCAGGGGGGGGGGGGGGGAACACAAGTTTGGTTGGAATTGTGTAGGTTTTATTTTAACTGGGTGGAGTGTGGTTGGATTAAAATTTTGTGGTCATGTAGTTATTGTCTAGTTTTTATGAGCAGAAGGTAGCATGGGGTGTAAAAACTTTAGAATTTAACAGAAACAAAACATTAGGGAAGCACAAGAGTGAAAACAAAAGTAAAGCAAATTTAGATAAATAATAATAATGCTGATTGGTCAGACTGTTTAGTTGGCAGACTTTAGCAGAACAGCATTTATCATATATATATATGTACGTGGAACTGAATCATGGGTGGGGGAGAGGTAAAGTAATGGCTACGACGGGTGAAATTGGCAATGTTTTCTAATAACATTGACAGGGTTGTTAAGGATTAAATTTACTATAAAATAAAGTATGTGAAAAAAGTCTGCTTGTAAAAAAAAGCAATGATAAGGTTGAAAACTAAAATAAATTAAAAAGTTATGGGATGAACAAATCAGGTTGTTGTATATTATTTAACTTGGTTGTTATGGTTATGAAGATTATAATAAGTGGGAGGCAGCAGGGAAGGAAAAAACATTAGAATTTAGCAGAAACAAGAAGCAAATTCAACATAATTGGGAAAACAAAATATAGGAAAACAAAAAAAAATTTAAGTTGTTCAGGCCTCTTTAGTTGGCAGAAATTAACAAAGCGGCAGGTAATCAGTAAAGTTAATTTAGTTTAAAGTAAGGCTATCAGTGGAAAGTTATTCTAAGCCAGGGGTAGGTATTTTATGTTGGTAGAACTGGATCATGGGTGGGGGATGTTAAGTTAAGGCTACAATGGGTGAAACTGGCAATTTTTTTTAATAACATGGGCAGTGTTGTTCAGCTGCAAATTTATTATAAAATAAAGTAAATGGGAAGGGCTCGAATGAATATAAGTAAAAAAAAAAAGAAATAAAAATACAACAAAATGTAAGAAGAAGAGAAAAAATATTTGTTTATAATTATAAAATAAATAAACAAATAATGGGATAGGTAAATCAGTGATATTATATATAATTAAACTTGGTTGGTATGGTCAATTATAGTGTTATTTAGGCCTATTATAGTTAAAGTTACTTTGAGTAGATGATGTTTAGGGATCAGAATGGTTGTGGAGGTAAGTTACATTTTTTTATAAAGTAATGCCAAAATTTCAATTTATCTTTTCATTTGTAGGTTTTTTTTTGTGTGTGTAGCCTACATACATACACAACTCACCACTTATTCATGTATTAATATATACCTCATGGCTGAAGACAAGATTTCATGGTTCAGTCTTTGAATGGTTACTGCATTGGGTAAGATTGACTAAAGATTTTTTTTGGACATAAACCATAGCTGTATGACTGTATGTCTTAATAAACCTGAAAATAACCGAGAAAAATTAAAATACAAAAAATTTGAATGTGCAAACACACAGAAAACAAAATAAAAGCAGGTAGTGCCAAGAAATATCAACAGCACAAATATACAGTAGAATTCTGTGCTTTTTTTTATATTGGCTGATTTTAGCTTGTTTTCTGTGTTTGCATGTTTAGCTTTTATTGTAAATGAAGGTTTTTGTACAAATTTAAGGTTTCTTATGTACAGCAATGGGGCATGTCCCAAATTGTATCAAGATTTCATGGTGATATTTTAAGAAAAATTATAGTGTTAAGAAAGCAGAATTTTGTGGCCTTATTTTACTTGAAATACCCATAGCGAAATTTGCACAGTTACTGTACACCTAGACAACATTTTTTATAATTTTTGTTTCAATATTACAATTTCAAAATTGGTTTAATTTTTATTAGCTGTTACTTTATGAAGATGGTGAAGTATTAAATTTATAAGAATAACATGTTCTTAACTACTAGTTACACTAAACTTGATATATGTAGTTAAAAATATATGTTGGTACATATGAGACACACCATTTGACCGATCATCATGAAAGTTGGCATATCAGTGTTTTTTCATGGAGAGTGTTTTTTATGCTATTCATTTTAGTAACTCTTCACCAGACAGCGCTGTAGCACATAAACTTCTAGACTTTTCAACCATCACCATGGGTGAATTCATTTTTATAACAGAAAATCATAGATAATAGACATACAAACAGTAATTGTATGTCATTTCTCAGTGTCCACCACACTTGTCATATAGCACTATCCATTTTCATGTAACTCATGGATACCTAGATACTGCAGCTAATTAATTATATTATGGAAGTTGTATTTGTTTATTCAAAATAATAATATAGGTATATTGTGTGGAACAAATTTTAAAAATGGGGGCAACCATTGATCGTAGTATGTACCAGGATCAGTAATTTAACAATTTGATGATAAAAGCATGATCAATCAAATTAGGTAAATAATTTTTATAATCAAATTAGTACATTATTTGTTACCAACTACTCACAAAATCTCTGACCTACATTGTATAAAAATTAAGGAATTAAATTTCAATGTTATTGGTAGAGGGTTTTTAAAATATTATTTTATTTAAGTAATTGACTTGTATTATTAAATCAAATGATGTAATGGCTCCACGTGTTATTTTTTATTGCAATTCATCATATAACTTGTTCCTTTGCGTGCATTCTTTTTGTATTCTATTATTTCTATTTTGTTTCAATAGTACAGCTTGTGTTTGGTTTTAGTATATTTTGGGACATGAGGCGAAATGCTTATTTCTCAGGAATGTGTGCTTAGTTTATACTTATTGCTACTAATTCTCAGTAAAATATTAAACTAGGTTTACTTTTCATCTTATTCCAAGTCTCCTGCACAGATTTAGATAATAAATAGTCAGCTTTTGGGGGTTTTGACATTGCTAAAAATTTTAAGACTGGCTGAAGTAAGATGGCTTGCAAAGTTACATAAAAACTAAGCACTAAGAATTTTTTAATTCTGCGTTTACCCATGTACACCTAGGTCAACCCAATGTTGACTGGGTTAGGGATCGTCCATTAATCACGTGAGGCTCGAAAGGAGGGGGGGGGGTGGGTTCGGAAAAATCACGAAATATCACAAGGGGGGAGGAGGGGTGTAGAGAGATATCACGTGTATTAATTTTTTCACGCGATTTCTACTAAACCGAAAAGCGACGCGTGACCTTGACTCGCCGTAGCCAGGCAACAATATCCCCGCCTGGCTCGGCTTGCCAGTCGCCAGTAAGACTGTGATTTTGGTGCCGAATATACATGCTGTGCTTAATTTTCCAGAATTAAATTAGATTATACCTATATTTAAAGATAATATTCTGAAAATTTTAAAAATATTTTGTACCGAAAAAATACACGTGATTTTTTTTGGAGGGGGGGGGGGGTGGTGGGGTAGTCTAAAACCTCACCACAAATCACTAGGGGGGGGGGGGGGGGTTAAAAATTTGCTAAGAAAAACATCACGTGATTAATGGACGACCCCTTATGTAAAAAAAAATATTTGATATATCAGTTCATGATACCTTGACGAACTTAATCCATCCAACTAACCTAATTTAACCTAACGTAACAATACCTGACATAGGTACTCAAAATAATGATGCAGCATCTAACAAGTATATGTGCAGTATGCTTACACAGTTCTATAGGAATTCTGAGCCCACTGCTACAGTTAGAGGCAAACTGCAATGTTTTTTTTTTACAAGTGATTGGTTTTTGTTCTATTAGTATTACCACTTAAAATTGAGGGTGAGATATACCTAACAATTTTTTTTTGTTGTGAGAAATGCTAAGCACAATATTTTAGATATTGCAGCCTGTTGCTTGTTGGCGTCTACCACATGGATACCTAGTGTAACTCATATAGCATTCACTGTGTATACGAAAAGGAAATTTAACAAACCATAAAATCATTTCAAGCCATTTAATTGTGGGAAAAGGCTTATTCATAAAATTGTTATGTAGCAAACTTACATTTTTATTTTAAATCCAAGTTATTCATAAATTTTGGTTATTTATGTCAGCAGTTAAACTGAAATATTTACATATAATTTACAGCATATTCTTACAGAATATGGTTCTTTTATAAACTTTTTTTTTCTTGTGGTCAAATTGTCTAAATTGGTGTAGATTAAAGTATGGTGGTAAATCAGTCATGTCTATCAACTAATTTATCATTATTGTGTTCACACTATTTTATCTAGGTACATAAAGTTAGGAATGGGATTCAACAGTTATATGACAGTAAATATATTATGATACAAAATACTTTACACATTACTGGTATTAATTAATTATAAATTTACTTTTTATTTTTCTGAATGTTAAATGATTCATTGTGTCTGAATTTCAATATAGTTCTTTTGTCTTCCGGTTATCAAACTTACTTTCCTGTATGCGATGTCATTATGTTCATTTGTGATGGAATCCATGGTGACTGGTCATCACTGAGAAAATGTACTTATGTGGTGAGGGTTGGGACAGAAGTAGTACCTAGTAGTTTGACTTTCTTGATTGTTGTAGCTTCCCATCGGAGCCAAGTTTATTGTTACTGCTAGCCTTTTGAATTTTTGCTCCTAAATATATTTACAGTATTTATGTTCTTGTTTTCCTTGTGTGCCTTTAAGATTGCATAAATTTATAGTTGAAATAAGTTGCAATTTTTTTTTTAATTGAGAGTTAAAACATTTACAAGGATTGGTGGAAAACATGCATTAACTATTTGCTTAAAATGTGAACTTGCAGGGTTTTTTATAAGTTTTGTGGCTTTTAATGAGTTATATGGTATTATTGTTTTCCAGGGCCATCTCCCTAATTCTCGGAAGTTTATCTTGTTTGTGGACAAGAAAATGTCCCTAGAAACATCAGACGTAGTAAGTGCTGTCTGTAGTATTTGCATTTTTAATATTTAATGTCCTATTTCAGTGGCAAAAGCATTGGAATTCATTCAAAGGTAGCCTAGATTATAAAATCAGATTAGTATTATATTCAGGAGTTGTGTGTTAATGTGAAATATTATCACTGAAAATTTAAGAAATGATGTTACTGAGCATTAGGAAAACCAGGTGTAAATTATTTATAGTTCTTTAAATTTCAATTTGATTGTAGAAAGTATTGCAGATATTTCAATGAATTCATATTAAACCGTTTCATTTTATTATCATCATCATTATTATTATTCTTTACACTTGCAGTTGGGCTTTCACCCGGTGGCAAGGAACTCCCCTCGCTATCTCACTCTCCCAATTCCTGAAGTCTTCTGAAGTCCTTTCCTCCTCTCCCATCCAGTACCCCTCCCTCAAGACCATTCCACTCTCGCCCCGTCCTCACCAGAAACACCTGCCTTCCTCGTTCAGTTTGTTTCCACTCCCTTGGAATCTTCCATTGGTGATCCCTTCTCCCTCTTTGTACTCCCCTCATTTCTGACATTAATTATTTCTTAACAACTTTTCCTAAAACTACAATAAATTTTTATTGAATTTAATCCCTTGAATTATATATCTTTGCTAGATACAATATTTTATGGTTTTATTTTTAAAGACAATTTAGATTATGAAACAGGAGACTTTGATGTCATTGTTAATTAATTTTATACATAGAGGTGGTATGTTTTACAACAATTAATACATAATAAATACATACTTCAATATTTATTAATCCTATTTTGACTAATATAGGATGCACTTTTACATTAAAATAATTATTTAATATTTATGCCTTAAACAGAACTATTCTGAATAAAAATAAATTTACAAGGGAATGTGTGACTTGGAAATGTACAAACATCAGGAGTTTAAAAATGAGTTACTAATAAGAGATGATAGCACAAATAAGGTAAAATTAAATTTTTGCGATGTATTTTGATGCTATATTTTGCAACAAGCTTTATGCTGACAAAATGATATTAATTGAATGAATATATTTACATTTTTGTGATTTACTAAAGTTTTGCTAACAAATTGATTGATTTCTAAATGAAATTTGGAGATTAATGACATTTTATGTTTGATGTTTCATGGTGAATTGATATGCTTTCCGGTTTCATCCAAATTTACCATATACGTAATCTTGTCCGTAATCATTGCTAAAACACTAATTGTTAACAGTTTTGATTTTCAAGATTTTGAATACTTAATTTCCTTCAAAAAAGCTTGTTGAAACATATATATTTTTTTCTATTTTGAATTTATCTACCTCTTAAAATAGTATGAATATTTTTGTATCATCAAACTCATCCTGCGAGCAATGAATTTATTTTAAGCTTTCTTATCATAATAAAATAAATGGCAACCTAAATGAGTGTACCCCAAAAAAAATTGAAAGAAAGAAATGTTCTTGTATTTGTAACATTATCAAAAAGTGCTTGAGCATTATGCGAGATTGCATGTGATTTTGATTGAAATCATGAGCATTTAAGTCTGAAACATACTTTCTAACAGGTGTTATTTGCCTTACTTTATTAATTAGCAAAACTAATTATGAAGTGGGCTGTTATTTGTAATATTTACATAGGTACGTGCAGTCAGAAAACTTATTTGACTAAATTATATGTTTTTTGATAGAAATCTGACATATAGAGGATGAGTCTGAATGTGACTGAAAACTTGGGCTTTATTTTCCACATACTTTTGTGATTTGTTGCTACCCCTAATTATTTCAGGAAATATTTACAACAGTGACACAATTCATGGTTGTTGTTTAACTCATACCCAGTGTTTCATCTTAAATACTTTCACTATTATTTACAATAAAAATATTGTTCAGCCCCAACCACAATGACGTATATACAAGCCTTGAAGCAAGTCAGAACATAAGTCGTACAAAGGTTATTTTGTCGTGTTGAACCTGCAGCTGATATTTGTTGGTCAGATACAGACACATCCTGTACAAAAACTTGTTTTTATTTATGTATAATCATAGTACGTTATATGACAATCTGCCTTGTACATAAATACATATGACACTTTTAATCGCGTGCCAATGTGGTGAATAAACAGGTGTGTGCTTGCTCTGTCAGCTATGAAAACACATTTTTTGTCTTTCAGTATCATTAATTGCAAGTCTTATTCGACAAACACTTTTCTGTACAACCCACATTTTATTTGGATAGATAATTTTATATTTATTTTTATCAGTTTATACAACCTTCCACTGATAGTTATAAATTATGCTTTTATTATTTTTCAGGTCCATTATGAAGATTAATCCTACTGTATAAAAAAAGCATCAAGGAAACCCCAGAGTTGGAACTTTGAAGAAAGTGACAGATACAATTACTAAAATTGTTGAATTGTCAAAGCTGTTGGATGATTTGTACATGCAGATTTGTGTGGTGTTTCAAGATTATTTTTTTTTTTAATTATTGTGATTAAACAATTCTAATATGAATATTTTACATTTATATTTATTTAAAATGTTGGCTTATATTAACAATGCATTTTGTAAATAAATATTTATAAAGGTATAGCTCATTTATTTATTTTAATTTTTGAAAATTTACCAGCACATAAACAAAGGAACTATGTGCTACGATTATGGTTCTTATGTCTTACAATGGCATATTCTGTACGTTAATCAACTAGCAGTGCTGCTAAATATTATGTTTTTTTGTTGTTTAATGTTTCAATTTTGTAACAGAAACTATGTCTCCTAAGCAAAACTTATTGTGGGAATTTTTAGCAAAAATTTTCGGGATTTACATATCATTATAAGCTCTATTGGTGTGTTTTTGCACTAAAATAATAATAAATACAGTAAATGGATATTTATTCAAAACTAGATGATTTAAGTACAATGTATTTATACTTTTTATTACTTCACAAGTTAACATACTTTTTCATTGTAGTATAAACACTGGTCCTACTTCCTACAAATATATAAACTTAAAAATTTTAAGGTTCATATGCTTTTCAATTGTGCTTTTTACACTTAACCAATTTGGTTACAGTTTGATACATAGGTAGCCCATATACTGGATTAACACAAATGCTATAGAGTAACTTATCATTAAAAGTATCCAAAAAACCCATACTTTGGTACTTTTTAATACTGTATGCCTCAAAGTGTGTTGCTTTGTAATGATTTTTCACTAATAAAAAATTCCACCCCTCAGGGAGGGGTGATAAGTATCATAAAAATACCTCACAATTAGGCTAAATGAAGCATAAGGCAAGGTTGAGTATCCTACTAATCTTTAAATTATGTAATTTTTTGAGTTTAAAAGTTTATAACGTAATGAAGTCTTTGCTACTTACCTGATTTTGATAAAATTTAAAACAGGATTCGTATCTTCTAGATTATAGTCTAACAAATAATGGAGTTAATGTAAGAATGTGAGTAAATATAATATTTTTAACTATGACATTTTATCATATTTAGATAAAGAATACCATTTTTTAATTGGGAAGAAGTCAGGGCTTAGTATATTCTAAATGGCTCCTTCTGACTTCTCATACATTCGACAAAATAAAGAGATTTTATGTAACTGGATTTTCCACACAAAACCCTCAATATACACTGTACATGATTAAAATTCCACCTCTAAATTGGGTTTATAATATAAAATGGTAGAAAGTAATTTATTTGGTGTGAATTGTAAAATGGCCATTAAGTAAAACATGTAGAGGCTTAGAGTTATGTTTTTGCTCCAAAAGTAAGCTATATAGTTATTATAAGCACAAAAATTAAGAGTGCTATGTATTTAATTGCATTCTAAAATAGCATGACTTTACTGTAATTATACTGGTTACAAATTACCCAGAGAATTTCATAAATTAACATGTACTACACCATGGAAAATAACTTTATCTTTGTAAATTTTTCAAGTGCTGTAAACATAACGGTAAAACAATATTTTTATGCTACTGAGTTTCAGTAATTTTTACAGAACTTTTGTAAATTTGAGGAACAATCTGTATTTGAATATTACGAAGTTATCGTATATTTACTGCATTGGTTTTGAAATTTACAAATAATCTTTATTTGAATTTCACAATGTACTTGTATATTTACAGTATAAATTGTAAAATTTACTAAGAATACATTTTTTAGTATTACGAAGTACCGGTATATTTACGGCATTGGTCGTGAAATTTACGAAGAATCCATATCTGAGAATTACAAAGTACTAGTATATCTACGGCATTGGTAGTGAAATTTACGAAGAATCCGTATCTGAGTTTTACGAAGTACTAATATATTTACGGCATTGGTCGTGAAATTTACGAAGAATCCATATCTGAGAATTACAAAGTACTAGTATATCTACGGCATTGGTAGTGAAATTTACGAAGAATCCGTATCTGAGTTTTACGAAGTACTAATATATTTACGGCATTGGTCGTGAAATTTACGAAGAATCCGTATCTGAGTTTTACGAAGTACTAGTATATTTACGGCATTGGTCGTGAAATTTACGAAGAATCCGTATCTGAGTTTTACGAAGTACTGGTATATTTACGGCATTGGTCGTGAAATTTACGAAGAATCCGTAACTGAGTTTTACGAAGTACTAGTATAGTTACGGCATTGGTTGTGAAATTTACGGAGATTTTGTTTTTTTTCCCTAATGAAGTAACCGTAAATTTACGAAGACCACCGGAGAATTTTTTTCCGGTACTTTTCGTAAATTTACGGTAAAATTTTTTAACAGTGTACCATAGCAAAAATTTACCGTCGTACACCTTGAGCTTCACACTGAAAACGTTATGACAACGTCTTACAGCCATACATTAAAATATTTACCATAAACGCACTTCATACGGTAGACATCAAATAAAACAATCAAAATAATATATTAACTTTATTCTACACAACCATGTAATATTTTTTCAAATTTGAATAGCCTACTAAATTGGAAATAAAACTCGATAAAGTTATTGATTATAATTGTTTTAATCAGTTCAGTTAATTAAATTATGATTTACATACAAATGAAGGGCAAAACGTGAAATTAATCTCCATTAAAAACGTTGCACATTCTTTAAGCTCTAAGGCCGTATAATTATAAAGAGTCTAGTGCGATTACTTGGATCGCTATAGCAGCTGTGCGTTACTTGCGACCTTCATGGCCAAGTTCACAAGTTAGTGAATCAATTTTGTTTAGGAAATGCTGCAAATATGTGAAGTCGACTCTACCACTGTGCAAAAATTCAGTTTTGCACAAATTTTTTCACAGGTTGAAACTTTTATTTCCTGGACTAACAGTGGTAAGTCGAATTGACCGCCTAAACAATGATCCAGCTCCTCCAACTATATTCGCTAATGTGATATCAGCCGTGGGAGCCGAGACCTACCTTCCCACCCCCAAAACCCGCAGCTCTCCTCAACCCAGGACAGAAGCAAAGGACTGTTGTAAAAGGAAGCTGATATGCCTTCTTCTCCTCCGTCCTTTTCGGCTGTGTGTTGGAGTGAGACCGCGAAATGACCGTCGAGCTTCTGCTAGTTCCTCATAGATGGCAGGCCGCGGAGCGAGTACAGGCGACACCCTCACTGATAGACGGTCATCTCGCCACTGACGCGCTGGAACTAAACTCCTGGCTTCCATACATAAAAATGGCCACCTATAGAGGCATCTAGTCACTTCAGAGATCAACTGATCCAAAATGCATTGTTTTCGGAGCTTGACCCATATTTTACCGCACACCAATCGCCTGAATGCCGAGTGCAGGACCGATTACCTTCTGTAGGGCGATTTGGCGACTTTATGCCGAGGGGCAGTGGACGATACAGTTGTCGCGTGGCTTCTTGGTTCTAAGTCGATCGCAAATTTTTAATTTTATTTTTTTCTTCCGTCACACTAAATTCGGGTAAATTCATTGTTTCTACCAACTTCAGATAAACAACATACTGATATTTTCTGGTGTACTTAGCCGATTGGAAATCCCACAAACATTCGTGTGTTTTGTATTATTGGATGAAGTTCAAAGTTGTTTCATACGACCACTTGGACATTTTTGAAGAAAATGGTGAGGCACATATTGCAAATGTGGGAGACGCGCCCGCCAGATCACCTGAGCCAACTGTCCGTGTGAAGGGCGAGTGACGACCGAGCGTAACGCATGAGCGGTGAGCACACTGGCAGTGTGTAGGGCGAGTGACGACCGAGTGAAGTGCATGAGTGGTGAGCACACTGGCAGTGTGTAGGGCCAGTGATGACTGAGTGAAGTGCATGAGTGGTGAGCACACTGGCAGTGTGTAGGGCCAGTGATGACCGAGTGTAGTGCATGAGCGGTGAGCGCAAGGGCAGTGTGAAGGGCGAGTGACGACCGAGTGTAGTGAATGAGTGGTGAGCACACTGGCAGTGTGTAGGGCGAGTGACGACCGAGTGTAGTGCATGAGTGGTGAGCACACTGGCAGTGTGTAGGGCAAGTGACGACCGAGTGTAGAGCATGATAGATGGGGGGGGGGGGGGGGGGGGGTACTAGCCAAGAGAACAGAATGCGGTTCTAACCATTGTCTCGCTCAGACACTCGCCAGTCACTAGGCCCAGCATTGACTGCGACGATAACATTGCGGATTACTCGGCCCAGCACTAGGCAAGTCTTTATTTTTTTAAATTTTTTCTATGTTTATGTATTAACATGATTTTAGCACAAAATAATAGAGGTTTTAACCTCTTTTTTTATATTTTCAAGAAATATTTTTCTAAAAACTAATTAATTACATAGTACTTTATGTTATGATATTTTTATAATGTTATCTATTAGGAAGTATGTAAAATATATAATTGTTATAATTTGACTCATTATATTATAAGGTTATTCTTCTGGTTTAGCTCCTACAATTTTTAATAGTGTTGTTACTGTTACTGAAAGCTACTAAAGTTAAAGTCCATGCCACGCCTAGTCAGAGGTGTTAGTGTGGTGGGAGGGTGAGTGCGGCGCTATCTGGTGCTTCTAACGCTGTATCGGCTCTGGACTGGCGCCAGTCTTCTCGTCCTGGATAGAGAAACTATGAGATTTGAGCGTAACCATAATTTGGCGGCGAAAATAATATAAATGTGTAATATGAGGCCCCTGGGTGCTTTCAAAAATCTGTACCGGGCGTTTTCATTTCTAAAAATTACTCTGGAACACGCTTTTTAGTCCTTTTCACTCTCCTATAAATTTAGTTTCAAAGAGAAATACGGAAAAAGAACCACCCATCCGCCCTCAGCGCTTTTTTTTTTTTTTTTTTTTCGTAAGCAGACCCCACTCGGATATCCTGAGCTGTTTACAAATCGCGCGATTTCCTCTGTAGCTCTGCCCACCGTGTGTGTGGTCGGGTGGGCGGGCCCCGTAACTTGGATGAAACTTATCTGACATTTAGACGGTATCCACTGCAAAGCATCACATGATGTTTGATTTAGAACATTTTTGATTGGCTTAATGAAATTCCGACAATTGGTATTACTTTTGAGATCCATCAAATTTGAGAGAAAGTTGAACGATGTAGACTTAAATCATCAACGTTTGCTTATTAGAATTATGTGAGAGTTAGTTCAGGTAATTTCCAAAAAAATAATTAAACCCAAGATTTTATAATGTCAGTTTTAATATTAAACATAAATAAAATTTGGAATTTTAATATTTTTTCATGTTAATTTTTCGGTACGGCATGAAATAAATAAAATCGGACTTTCAGTTACAAACTCCAGTCCTCCGGGAGATAAATATTACTCACGTTATAACACGGCTACAATGAATATCATAATAATAGGCTAAAAATTATGATTTCAACAAGTGCCCAAAACTAAGCATTTTTTTTCTACCCAGAAAAAAATACTACAATTCGAAGGCTGTATTGCAATCTGTGGCAAAATTTTCAATCTAAGATGGCGGTCCATATATATTTATTCAAATTTTCTTGAAAATGATATTTGATAAAATGATAATTTTAAAATGTTCTTGAGTTTAAATTTATAATTTAAAAAATTAAATAATAACGAAATAAGTATTTGGTTGATTCTTATATTCATGAAGTTTTTGCGGCCGCAGTGCTTAGTTTGTCTGCGTTAAAATACCAAGAATTATTTTCCAGACCCCACTTCATTCTCAGATATAAATGTTCTTGAATATGTGTGTTTTGAATACTCTTGTTATCTCGTTAATTAGGGCCCAATAAAGTTTAACTATTGTTCATAGTGACACCCCTTTTTTAAATAAAGAGTAAAACTGGTTTTAAAATTTTTTACCACTCCAAGACAGTATATTAACCTAATAATATTAATACTGATTTGGAATAATGCTTGCAGACCATATTCTTTATTATCATGTTCAATTTTGATATATATTTTTTATTTTTCAATTGGATTTAGCTTTCTGTTCTAAATAATTATATATTTTAAATTTTAAATTATAGTCCAGGTGTAAAAATCGCACATAAAAATGGTTGTACAAAGGGACGGAATTGGCCACCAGCAAAATCATTCGTCCGGAGTGAATGTGAAAAAAAAAGTATCTATTAGGGATAGCCGGCTCGCAAGTGGAACCAGTCCTTCTGAACTCGTGGCCTGTGTGGCACTGTGCTGTGACTTTGCTCGATATGAAAACTTTTAGTGTTAACAATTCGCTGTAACAAATGTCTTATGGATACTTTTTCAGAAATTTCCTATGAGGTTATTAGTTATAATATTTTTTTATTCCTTAAAATGAATTTATAACCCCTTATTAATTAGCCGGCGCTACTTTCTTCAAATCACATAAGTGGTCAAAATATAACTTTTTTGGGTGGTATCGAAAGCTTTTGAGGACAAACCAACATGGGCATAGTCTGTGTCAGGTTCATTGTACCAAGTTTAAAATTTCTCAACATCTCATAATACTAATGGTGTACGTAACGTTCTGTCACTATTTTTCTGTCAACAAGGTTTGTAAGTCCCTTTATGCGATGGTCAGAATTTGTAAACATACATCACACGATGCTTTGCAAGTGACATAGGGAAGTGAGTACAATTGGCACTACTTTTGATAACCGTCGATTATGTGACAAGTTACATGACATGGATTGTTTTATGTATTGTCTGAACTCATGCTGCAATAAGTACATACCTTCTCTATACATAGATAGATCTTCTGCCTAGCTTGTCTTAAACTTTGGCTCTATTGATTTATATTGTCTACTAGCTGAAGTACCCGGCTTTTCCCGGGCTAAATACATTGTAAAATAAGTAACATAACTACCGAATTTCAAGTCTTAGTACATATATTAAAAAAAAGAAATGTTGATCTTTAACGCCGCCGCAAAATTTTAATGGAGATGAAGAATGCATCAACAATTAAACAGCGGTTTCCATGAAGATTTTCAAACAAAAACTGAAATCAGCAATTGCGAGTTACGTTTTTTTTACTATCCCACAGGAACTTTACATTTTTTCTGGTATGAAAAGTACGCTTTGTCCTATTCCAGGACCTTAAGAAAATAATTACCTTATTGCATGAAAAATCCATTCAGGCGTTAAGGAGCTGGATTGTAGCAAACTACACACACACGTTCGCATTTATAATATTAGTAGGTTTTGGTGTTGACCAATTATGTAACTCTTACACGTTAACGGCAGTGGTTATGGGCTCTACATCACTGTTGTTAACGTTGGTTTTGATATTGCAACCATTGGACCTTATGTATTTGCCGGAGGCAATAAGGCAGCCCTTATTTTCTAATTTGCTATTGTGACATATATTTTGACTGAAAGGTGTTCATCTGTTATAGCATCCTACATAACCTCAATGTGTGGCATTGGAAGTTACCCAAGGACACTACAACATATGAAAGTTTCAGATATGTCGGATAGTTTACATTTACTGTACAATGTTATTATGTATTAACCAAAGGATTAGTATAAATTACTATAGAGAAATAAGAACATATTGCCATTTATAACCAAACATAATATATTAAAAATAATTAAGACATATGTATCTATTGAAATAAACAACTGGGAAACAAAATAACACGCAAATATGAGATTGGTGCTGGTTTTAATTATAGTCCCTTGTAAAAACAACAATGTAAAACAAACATCAACAAAACAATTAACATATTAACAAAATATTACTGAGTATTATATATTAAGTAACGAGCTCGTGAACAACTAGGTACGTACCAAGTATTTATTTTAGATATAAGTAAAAAAACAGGTTATGTTACTCAACAAATATTATTAAAAAAATTAATTCATCAAACAAATATTAAATTATTGAACTCTTCTTATAAATCTTTCTTCAGAATGAAAATTAATTGCCGGAAATGTAGAAATCCATATTTCGTTGATTCAAGTTCAATAATAGAAACTTGCATGATGATCATGTATAAGTTGAAAACTGTTATGTAACCTTAAAATAATAATGATAATAAAATGAAATTTCTAGCCTTTGTTTTGAAGATGTCAGTAGGTAAGTATAGTTCATATGGGGACAGGGGTGGGGGGTGGGGGATCCAGGGATCCGGTGGCCATCTTGGATTACTTTTCTTCCGGCGGCCATCTTGGATTACGTCACTTCCGACGGCCATCTTGGATTACGAAACTTCCGGCCGCCATTTTTATTACGTCACTTCCGGCGGCCATCTTGGATTACGAAACTTCCGGCCGCCATTTTTATTACGTCACTTCCGGCGGCCATCTTGTATTATGGCACTTCCGGCGGATATTTGGTTTTTCTATAATATTCCGCCATCTTGTAAATCATTATTTATTATACGATTTTAATGGAAATTTTTTTTAAATTTATAAAAAATTAAATAATCAAAATTTTAAAAATGAAATTTAAAAAATATATTATTTAATAAAATTTTAATTAAAAAACCTGCGCGTCGAACACCCCACTCACCCCTGTTACAATTTTCCGTTACACCGCATTCTTTAAAATAAATTTATTATCAAAATAAAAAATATATATACCATCGTTGTCTGCCGGAGGCAGCCATCTTATTTAGTGGAGACAACCATCTTGATTTCATCTGATGGTATCATCAAGTGTAGGTTTTTAAAGTACGCCTGTGTATGTAAGGTCGAGTTTCAATTCTCTACCAACATTATTATGACCCTTATAGACAAAAAAAATTCGCAAATTTTGTTAAAATAAATCACATAATCCACAAAATCCACAGTCATTTTGCTGTTGTAACCACCATTTTTTCTTAAAGACTTATCATTTATAGGTTTTGACTTAAATATATGTTATCAATACTATCGTTGCGGATGCGATAGTTAAAGTAATGATAATTTCAAAAAAAACTTTATTACCCCATTTTAGTGGGCCATACATTTTTCAGAGTCCTAACTCACAAGTAATATTCTCTTCTCATGTTTGCGTACTCGTGTTTTAAAAGCTGCATGGAAGCAGATATTTTAATGACTGCGTATAATTACATTCCTAAACAAGCCCGTGTTTGCGTACTCGTGTTTAAAAGCTGCATGGAAGCAGATATTTTAATGTTTGTCTATAATTACATTTCACCATTCTGTAAGACATTTATAAGTATCAGTACCTCGTGGGATATAGGTTCTATATTAAAAATAATAAACAATATGTAGGTAAAATTGTATTTATTAAATTAAGAAAATATTTTACACAACAAAAATGGAGCAAAAACAGAAACTATACATCAAAAAACTAAAACTTTACAACAAAAATGGAAACTATACATCAAAAACATAAACTGTACAACAAAAATGGAAAACTGTACAACAAAATGAAAACTATAAAACAAAAAACAGAAAAACTATACAACAAATGGAAACAACTACCAAACTGCCAAACTATTTAAATCAAAAACTATTTACAGTAAAATAAAATTATTCGTCGCGTCCAACATATCCGTGGGGGACTGTGTGGATACCATCTTCGCAGATCAGCCGTTTGTCGTCCTCCCACGTTATGGCCAGCTTATTGCTGTACTCAGTATAGAGTATGTGCTGACGGGAGCGAATTGCTCTAACGCCTGCCCTCATTGTGCGGTGGTCTTGCAGGGCATCCAGGTAGTCATCGAATGTTATGTGTTTTTTGACCATACATCGCTGGATGCCTTTGGCCTTTTTCTCGCTCTTACCACCACACCTGTAGGCGTAGAGTTTGGCCCGTAGGCTTACAAACTCCTCCATCACTTCTCCCCCACATTCATCTTTGAATTTACCGACAACTTTCTTGTTGATGGGGGAGAAGCAAGGGTGGTCGGAAGGGTAGCAACTGGTGTCAAATTTAGCCATCAGTGTAGGGTCGGCTTTGAGGTCTGAGTAAAAGTCTGTTGTCTGGATCTCATACACGAAACTGTCTGTATCCATATACATCAGGTGAATATTGTCATGGTAACGGGGTTTCATGGTATTGTAGTGGAAGTCGTACATGAGAGTCTTTGAAAGATCTAGTACGGCCAGTCCGGCATAGATCGGCTTGTCGAAAATGATGGTTTCGTGATTAAGGTGGACTAGAGACAAATTCGGTTCGTACATTGTACGGTCCTTGAAGGACGGACGACACACTAACTTCTTGAACCTCTTCTCAGAGCACACCAACTCCATTTTGAGCCTCCGCCTTTTATTTTCCATCAGTTTACCAAATGTCGAGTTCACAGCGAGCTTAAAGAACTCCTTCTCGAACTCGTTGGCTGCTGCTTTCCGCTTGTTGGTATTCAGCCGAATATAGGGCTCCAACCATGCCGACTGCTCAAACTGTAGGACTCGGTGAATCTTAGTCACTCTCAGCCCATGAGATACTGCTTGCTGTAGATTTTTGTAGTGTACAATGTAATGTTCCTTATTTTCAAGAGTTGTCATTAGTTTTGATTGATTTGAGCCGGGCGGGCACTGATTTACGGGGAGAAATGGCAGGTCTTTATGACTTTTGTGGAGCTCGGGAGGGTACTCCACATCACACTCAATAATGTAGCCTGTAGGAGAATCATCTGGGACAGACACGACATCAATTGATGTGTCTGCCCATTGGAAATGCCGAATTGGAAGCGGCAGAGACATCGCCCACCCGTACAAATTATTTGCATCAATGTACTCCAGGAATGTGGATGGCTTGGATGCATCATATGTCTCAGGTATGTAGGAGTTATTGGCTACGCAATGACGTTTAATGCTTTGCGCTACTCCTCCCCTAATACCTGCTTCCACAAACATATACATGTCATAATCTGTGAGAAGCTCTAGCTGTACACCTGTGAATCGAAGCATCGCATCGAAAGCGAACCCTGGACAAGAAATATAGTGAGACGGATCTAGGCTGTATGTCTCCAAACATATGGAACGGAAATTCTCGAATACATCCGCCAAAATCAGAACATCCGTCTTCAGGTACAAGTCAGCGTACTCCCCCAAAGTAGCACACTGAAACTTATCCCAGACTTTCACTGCATGAGCGTACTCCATCTCTGAAATCATGGAATCAGTCAGACTATTGTAGAAATCGCCGATAGGTGGAAGACTAGTGTCATCTAATCGAGCAAAAGAATCGACAAAATCATACGGGAAGACACCCTTGCGGGTAACCAACTCCAACTCATCAGGCGCGAAAAACTCAGCAGTACTGACAAACTTATCTGCCGGCAAGAACTCAGCGAGCGAAGCAAGACCCCGACTCATGAAACGGAATGTATCGACAAACTGAATGCTGAACTTATCATGCAACTTCTTGGAAAAAGTTATCAGCTTCTCCTCTGAATTCGGGATTATGAAGATGTCTTTACTGTCGTACCCCAACTTCCTGATAATGAAGTTCTGGTCGTACGCCAGGTTGTGGAAGAACACAATCAACTTTTTTGGTCTGCGCCTGAGAAGGTTGCAGTCATTACATGCAGGCCCCAGATATTCACCGGTAAAGTGATTGTGATCACGAATTTTCTTTGCAGTTCCTCCGAACTTTCCTCCACAGTAGCAGCACACACTTGCTTGCAGAAAAGAAGTGTTCTGTGCATGTGTGAGTGGAGTCATAGAAACAGATGTAGAAAATATTTTTTGTACATCATGACCAATCTCCACAATGCGAGAAATGAACTTATCCTCTGCGTCACAACCGCGATACAATTCAGGCTCTGATGGAAGTGCTGAAGTGAGGTGTGCTGGAATGACTGTATTATCTGCTTTCACATAAATGCAGTAGCTGTATGCTTTATGCTTTTGGTACTGCAGCGTGTATGCTTCATCAGGATTCGGGTGGCACGTATGGATTTTCTCCAGAATAGCTTCAAAGTCGCAATATACCACGATGGGCATCTTATCAGCATGGTGGAAATTTTTGAACTGCAGAACAGGTGGCTGCCCATTTTGATCGGGGGATGGCATTTCCATCCGAACAGCAGCATGCTGTTTGCAGAGCTCACGGTGTTTTGCCAAACACTGAAGACCAGTGAGCCCGCTAACCCTATCCTGATTATCGTAATGCTTGAAGCATCTTTTGCAAACTTGAATAGCATCGTGATGTGTAGTGATTTGGGACCGAACCAGGGCAGAAAAATTTTTAATGTGGGTGAAATGGGACGAATTGTCATTGACCAAGAGCAGAAGGTAGAAATGATGTTCTTTTTCTTCAGGAGCGACTCGTGCAGGTACAACATTCAGATTCTCGTCGATGCTGTAGATGTTGATGGAGACTCCAGGGTTCTGTTTTTCGAACAGCGGTATTTGCCTGATTGGAGTAGGAAACTCGATGTTCGTGAAGTTGAATTTCTCTTCCAAGTCATGGTATCACTGGTTGACACGCTCTGGATGCTCACCTTCCACGTACTTCACAAGAATAGACCACTTAAAACACATGTGGTCTTCGAGGTTTTGTGGATTTATCACCGCATATTTGTCTTTGATGGAAGTAGGCAGTTCGATGTAGGAGCTGGCACGGAGTGGATCGAGCTTGTTTATTCGGAGTTGAAGTCGCTTAACAGCCGACAAAGTCCATCCAGACCCTTTTCCCATGTAGTCTTCCTCCTCCTTGCAGATCTTAGAGATGGACTCAGTAACTGCTTCCTCCACCTCATAAACTGTGTAGAGGGGCACATTAATGGTTTTGAACGCTCTCTTGTCTTCGCTGACATCCACAGGTTTTTCGTAATCACACTCAAGCACGATGTTGAATTTTAGTGGACCGTTCTCCTCTATCTCCTCTACAAGTTGGCTCATTATTTTTGCCTTGATGGAGTTCAGGTACGAGCAGATATCCTTGGCAGTACTTGACGTGTTTTCTGCCACGTACGTTTTCAAGTTGCCCTTGAAACCTACTTCCGCGATGATGAAACCGTGGACATTGGCCAAACCAGTCCCAGTCACCACATTTATTCGGCTGGTCGAAGGCTTGGGCGTAACTGCAGGCTTAACTGCTACCATCCTCTGCTTCTTTGTAGGAGGTGGAGCAGGCCCCTTGCATACCTTGATGTGGGCTTTTAACTTATCAGCCCTAGCGAACTCCTTAGTGCAGTTCTTGCAGGAATGCACTATGCGGTTTGGGTTAAGACCGCAAGCCGACTTCTCATGTAGTCTGGCGACATCAGCACGGGCGAAGGCCTTATAGCAGAAGCTACACCGCATGCCTGATGTCGTGGCGACAGCTCCAGTACATGATGCAAGGTGCTGCTGCATCTTGTCACTGCGAGCGACCATCTTTCCACATAGATGGCACTGCTGGTGGTCACGATGCTGGTTCTCAGCACACTGACGCTCGTGCCGGTAGCGGTTGTTGCCTGCCGTGAATGTAGCAGAGCAGAAACGGCATTTCTGAACGGTAGACGCCATCACAACAATCGGTAGACTGGTCTCAACGTACGGAACACACAACGGTAGCTCGACGCACGGAGAACTATAACAAAAGAATTAAGAATACAATGTAGCTAGATGTTAACACGAAAAAGTTGCAAACATAACCTCAAAACTTTAGCCCTCAAGCTTACTAACCTAAACTGATAGCAATGTTACTAAATAAAAAAGTTGCAAACATAACCTCAAAACTCTAGCCCTCAAGCTTACTAACCTAAACTGATAGCAATGTTACTAAATAAAAAAAGTTGCAAACATAACCTCAAAACTCTAGCCCTCAAGCTTACTAACCTAAACTACTAGCAATGTTATTAAATAAAAAAAGTTGCAAACATAACCTCAAAGCTACTCTTTCATGTACAATCCTAAAAATGGTAGAATATTTAAAGTACTGATAAAAGTTAAAGCTGAAAAATATTCAATGTAAACTAAAAATGATTGATTACATAACCCAAAAACTACTCTAATGCACACCCCAAAAATGCTAGAATATTTTTAAAAGTACTCATAAAAGTTTAAACTGAAAAATTTATGGTTACCTACATATAAGTGTACCGAGAAAAAACTAGCTAGCTGATAATCTACAAAAAATCTGAGAAACATTCAATATTAACGAAACATGTAACATACCTCAGAAAACGATGAAGTGGAGCTGTAGAACACGAAGTAGCGTTGGCGGTAGAAATCGTGGTAGCAGCGAAACTCACACACGAACTAGCTCACTCAAACTCTAAGAACACACTAAAGCTCCGACAGCTAATCCCGGCCTTTTATAGCCTCGGACCTGCTTTTTCTTGGAAAAACATTAGGAACAGAGTATTTTTACCGAACCTACCAATAGGAATGTAGTATGTGGAGGGGAAGTACCATTGTCTTCGGAAAAACCCAGATGACTCATGCGCAGGTCGTAGCAGGCCTGTGAAGGGTGGGAGGTAGAAATGTAGGTAATAACTAAACATGACAAACCACTCTCGGACCCAGTCCTAAGTGCACCCACTAATGATATAAGTGATTAGGGATAAGGTTGCAAGGCACCGCCTGCATCATGATTTATCGCTCAGGAATGTCGTCTCGCAGTGCCGAGGGAACCCAAACAATAGTCTTGACCGAGCCTGCTACGACAAGCTCGTTAACTCGCGACTTTGTGGCACCATGAGGCGCTCAGGTAGCAGTCATGGTCTGTGATAAGACTCGTTAATCGTCAGCAGTCCAAGCACTAGGGTAGGCAAGTTATGAAATAAAAGAAATCCGTATTCGTTTAATACATTTATTTAGTCAGAACACATACATATTACACAACTCCATTTTAGTTAACAAGTAAGCTGTACACAAAAATTATTCCACATTAGTTATGAACAACATTCGTTTAAAATTTTTTAGCATTTCATTGAGAACAATCAGTTGAATATCTACAGTATGAAACATTTTGCTGATGTTCCAGGAACCAGCCCTTTTCACAACCATTTAAGCTCTCTTTTCATTGGTCAAATAAAACATCTCCCCCCCCCCTCTTCCCCTCCTTCAAAGATGCAGCTTCACCATCATGCTAAAATTCTGTAAGACCAAAAAAAAAAATTACTTTCCTTAAACCTTACGCTATAAATTTCATAAATCCTAGGATGCTGTTACTGCATCTAGAAATTAAAAAAAAATATTATTTCATAAAAGTTTTATTTACATGTTAGTCTTAACCATCCTACCACACACACGCACACACATGCATACATACATACATACATACATACAATACACATGGCTTCAGAAGGAAGTACGATATTTTGAAAACCACTCGACTTACATCTGTTTATGAAAAGGAGCTAAAATTAATATTTTTTCAAAGTTAATTTTAGAGATGAAACATCATGTGCAAGTCCTTGCATGCGAGAACATTTAATTACGCAATTATCTTCATTTTTCCCAAACCATAGGTCTGATGTGTGAATACCACACAAATTTCATACTTAACATTTGCACTATGAGTTGACTGTACGCCAGTCTAAGTCCCTGTGCTTAGAGACGAAACTGCACTTGAAACGTTAGCAAGCATTGCAATTATCTCGCTTCACTAACGCAGTTTCACCATGACTGGGTGGACCTCCTGAAACAGTTAACATAGGACAGTGAAAACACATTAAAATAATGCTTTTCAAAATAATTGTATAATAAAAAAACACTGCATATTTCTCGAAAATCACCACGCAACCGACAGCCCTTTCAATCACAATTCTTCGAATGCTATCACAGAATGCTAGATTTAGAAAGAAAGGATCATTTCTTCCTTCATTATGGAGTACAGTAATACATCACATGAAGATAAATAAAAAAGGCACACACTTCGTTCTTAGACTCGTGCCGCCTCCTTGACAGAGAGAAATGATTTTACACATAAAATAGTATATAATTCTTTTCCAGCGATGAAGCTGTACTAATATCACCTTGACAAGCTTAGATGATCTAGGGAGAGACAAAGTAAATATATTAACAAAAAAAAGTCGGCTCAAAATCATTTACAAAAAAAAAATACTTAATATTCCTTCGATTAAATATTTTTCTCAATTTAATAAATGAGAGAACACAAACATATGTTTAAATCACTATTTATCAATTTTAACTCTCGTGTACATCAGGAAAATATATATATTATCATTCATTATTAGTTGTAATGTAAAAAATGCAATCAGTTCCTTTGTGGGATATGGAATGCTCACTCACGATCGAAAAAAGGAGGGGCTTCACTGTAACTAAAGGGGAGGGGAAAACCATCTTGAAAGTTAGCGTTTCTCATATATTTGGATATATAGTAATCAAGCAAGTAATAACATTTGGTGGTAGGTATAATCTCCGCCTGATTAAAGTTTATTTACTAACATGAATTCATAAATTAAACGAATCTCTGAGTACATTTGCATATATTTTATAAAAAAATGCACAGATTTATTGTTTTATCATAAATAACCAAGAGCACACTAAAAAAAACCAACGAAATTCTCGCCAATAATAACCAACAACAGCACACGGACAATAGAAAAAAAAAAGATTTGTCAGTAATAACATGCAGCATGCGGAGAAAATCAGCATTTCATGGAGTAGTAATAACCATTACACACAAAAAATAACAAAGAAAAAAAATATATTGACAGTAATAACCAGCAGCTTTCTGAGAAAATCAATAAAAATATAGACACGAATACTCAACTGCAAAAAAAAAAAAATATTAGTAATAAGATGCAGCACACGAAAAAAAAAAAAACCAACGAAATTCTTGTCGAGGAATAACCAGAAGCACACATAGAAAACCGTCAAAATATTCACAGAAAAAAGGAAGGGCACTGAGAAAACCATCGAAATTTTTGCTAAATCACGATCAGTGAATGTTTCTACTGTTGACAGTTGAAACCAAAAGAAATGATATTAAAAAATAAAACTTACAAATATTCCGGCTTGTGCTGGAACTCTATCCTTGCTGAAGCAAAGATAGATTTCACAAGCCAGAATATTTGTAAGTTAAATTTTTTAATATCATTTCTTTTGGTTTCAACTGTCAACAGTAGAAACATTCACTGATCGTGATTTAGCAAAAATTTCGATGGTTTTCTCAGTGCCCTTCCTTTTTTCTGTGAATATTTTGACGGTTTTCTATGTGTGCTTCTGGTTATTCCTCGACAAGAATTTCGTTGGTTTTTTTTTTTTTTCGTGTGCTGCATCTTATTACTAATATTTTTTTTTTTTTGCAGTTGAGTATTCGTGTCTATATTTTTATTGATTTTCTCAGAAAGCTGCTGGTTATTACTGTCAATATATTTTTTTTTGTTATTTTTTGTGTGTAATGGTTATTACTACTCCATGAAATGCTGATTTTCTCCGCATGCTGCATGTTATTACTGACAAATCTTTTTTTTTCTATTGTCCGTGTGCTGTTGTTGGTTATTATTGGCGAGAATTTCGTTGGTTTTTTTTAGTGTGCTCTTGGTTATTTATGATAAAACAATAAATCTGTGCATTTTTTTATAAAATATATGCAAATGTACTCAGAGATTCGTTTAATTTATGAATTCATGTTAGTAAATAAACTTTAATCAGGCGGAGATTATACCTACCACCAAATGTTATTACTTGCTTGATTACTATATATCCAAATATATGAGAAACGCTAACTTTCAAGATGGTTTTCCCCTCCCCTTTAGTTACAGTGAAGCCCCTCCTTTTTTCGATCGTGAGTGAGCATTCCATATCCCACAAAGGAACTGATTGCATTTTTTACATTACAACTAATAATGAATGATAATATATATATTTTCTTGATGTACACGAGAGTTAAAATTGATAAATAGTGATTTAAACATATGTTTGTGTTCTCTCATTTATTAAATTGAGAAAAATATTTAATCGAAGGAATTTTAAGTATTTTTTTTTGTAAATGATTTTGAGCCGACTTTTTTTTGTTAATATATTTACTTTGTCTCTCCCTAGATCATCTAAGCTTGTCAAGGTGATATTAGTACAGCTTCATCGCTGGAAAAGAATTTATTATATACTATTTTATGTGTAAAATCATTTCTCTCTGTCAAGGAGGCGGCACGAGTCTAAGAACGAAGTGTGTGCCTTTTTTATTTATCTTCATGTGATGTATTACTGTACTCCATAATGAAGGAAGAAATGATCCTTTCTTTCTAAATCTAGCATTCTGTGATAGCATTCGAAGAATTGTGATTGAAAGGGCTGTCGGTTGCGTGGTGATTTTCGAGAAATATGCAGTGTTTTTTTATTATACAATTATTTTGAAAAGCATTATTTTAATGTGTTTTCACTGTCCTATGTTAACTGTTTCAGGAGGTCCACCCAGTCATGGTGAAACTGCGTTAGTGAAGCGAGATAATTGCAATGCTTGCTAACGTTTCAAGTGCAGTTTCGTCTCTAAGCACAGGGACTTAGACTGGCGTACAGTCAACTCGTAGTGCATATGTTAAGTATGAAATTTGTGTGGTATCCACACATCAGACCTATGGTTTGGGAAAAATGAAGATAATTGCGTAATTAAATGTTCTCGCATGCAAGGACTTGCACATGATGTTTCATCTCTAAAATTAACTTTGAAAAAATATTAATTTTAGCTCCTTTTCATAAACAGATGTAAGTCGAGTGGTTTTCAAAATATCGTACTTCCTTCTGAAGCCATGTGTATTGTATGTATGTATGCATGTGTGTGCGTGTGTGTGGTAGGATGGTTAAGACTAACATGTAAATAAAACTTTTATGAGATAATATTTTTTTTTAATTTCTAGATGCAGTAACAGCATCCTAGGATTTATGAAATTTATAGCGTAAGGTTTAAGGAAAGTAATTTTTTTTTTTTTGGTCTTACAGAATTTTAGCATGATGGTGAAGCTGCATCTTTGAAGGAGGGGAAGAGGGGGGGGGGAGATGTTTTATTTGACCAATGAAAAGAGAGCTTAAATGGTTGTGAAAAGGGCTGGTTCCTGGAACATCAGCAAAATGTTTCATACTGTAGATATTCAACTGATTGTTCTCAATGAAATGCTAAAAAATTTTAAACGAATGTTGTTCATAACTAATGTGGAATAATTTTTGTGTAGAGCTTACTTGTTAACTAAAATGGAGTTGTGTAATATGTATGTGTTCTGACTAAATAAATGTATTAAACGAATACGGATTTCTTTTATTTCATAACTTGCCTACCCTAGTGCTTGGACTGCTGACGATTAACGAGTCTTATCACAGACCATGACTGCTACCTGAGCGCCTCATGGTGCCACAAAGTCGCGAGTTAACGAGCTTGTCGTAGCAGGCTCGGTCAAGTCTATTGTTCGGGTTCCCTCGGCACTGCGAGACGACATTCCTGAGCGATAAATCATGATGCAGGCGGTGCCGTGCAACCTTATCCCTAATCACTTATGTCATTAGTGGGTGCACTTAGGACTGGGTCCGAGAGTGGTTTGTCATGTTTAGTTATTACCTACATTTCTACCTCCCACCCTTCACAGGCCTGCTACGACCTGCGCATGAGTCATCTGGGTTTTTCCGAAGACAATGGTACTTCCCCTCCACATACTACATTCCTATTGGTAGGTTCGGTAAAAATACTCTGTTCCTAATGTTTTTCCAAGAAAAAGCAGGTCCGAGGCTATAAAAGGCCGGGATTAGCTGTCGGAGCTTTAGTGTGTTCTTAGAGTTTGAGTGAGCTAGTTCGTGTGTGAGTTTCGCTGCTACCACGATTTCTACCGCCAACGCTACTTCGTGTTCTACAGCTCCATTTCATCGTTTTCTGAGGTATGTTACATGTTTCGTTAATATTGAATGTTTCTCAGATTTTTTGTAGATTATCAGCTAGCTAGTTTTTTCTCGGTACACTTATATGTAGGTAACCATAAATTTTTCAGTTTAAACTTTTATGAGTACTTTTAAAAATATTCTAGCATTTTTGGGGTGTGCATTAGAGTAGTTTTGGGGTTATGTAATCAATCATTTTTAGTTTACATTGAATATTTTTCAGCTTTAACTTTTATCAGTACTTTAAATATTCTACCATTTTTAGGATTGTACATGAAAGAGTAGCTTTGAGGTTATGTTTGCAACTTTTTTTATTTAATAACATTGCTAGTAGTTTAGGTTAGTAAGCTTGAGGGCTAGAGTTTTGAGGTTATGTTTGCAACTTTTTTTATTTAGTAACATTGCTATCAGTTTAGGTTAGTAAGCTTGAGGGCTAAAGGTTTGAGGTTATGTTTGCAACTTTTTCGTGTTAACATCTAGCTACATTGTATTCTTAATTCTTTTGTTATAGTTCTCCGTGCGTCGAGCTACCGTTGTGTGTTCCGTACGTTGAGACCAGTCTACCGATTGTTGTGTTGGCGTCTACCGTTCAGAAATGCCGTTTCTGCTCTGCTACATTCACGGCAGGCAACAACCGCTACCGGCACGAGCGTCAGTGTGCTGAGAACCAGCATCGTGACCACCAGCAGTGCCACCTATGTGGAAAGATGGTCGCTCGCAGTGACAAGATGCAGCAGCACCTTGCATCATGTACTGGAGCTGTCGCCACGACATCAGGCATGCGGTGTAGCTTCTGCTATAAGGCCTTCGCCCGTGCTGATGTCGCCAGACTACATGAGAAGTCGGCTTGCGGTCTTAACCCAAACCGCATAGTGCATTCCTGCGAGAACTGCACTAAGGAGTTCGCTAGGGCTGATAAGTTAAAAGCCCACATCAAGGTATGCAAGGGGCCTGCTCCACCTCCTACAAAGAAGCAGAGGATGGTAGCAGTTAAGCCTGCAGTTACGCCCAAGCCTTCGACCAGCCGAATAAAGGTGGTGACTGGGACTGGTTTGGCCAATGTCCACGGTTTCATCATCGCGGAAGTAGGTTTCAAGGGCAACTTGAAAACGTACGTGGCAGAAAACACGTCAAGTACTGCCAAGGATATCTGCTCGTACCTGAACTCCATCAAGGCAAAAATAATGAGCCAACTTGTAGAGGAGATAGAGGAGAACGGTCCACTAAAATTCAACATCGTGCTTGAGTGTGATTACGAAAAACCTGTGGATGTCAGCGAAGACAAGAGAGCGTTCAAAACCATTAATGTGCCCCTCTACACAGTTTATGAGGTGGAGGAAGCAGTTACTGAGTCCATCTCTAAGATCTGCAAGGAGGAGGAAGACTACATGGGAAAAGGGTCTGGATGGACTTTGTCGGCTGTTAAGCGACTTCAACTCCGAATAAACAAGCTCGATCCACTCCGTGCCAGCTCCTACATCGAACTGCCTACTTCCATCAAAGACAAATATGCGGTGATAAATCCACAAAACCTCGAAGACCACATGTGTTTTAAGTGGTCTATTCTTGTGAAGTACGTGGAAGGTGAGCATCCAGAGCGTGTCAACCAGCGATACCATGACTTGGAAGAGAAATTCAACTTCACGAACATCGAGTTTCCTACTCCAATCAGGCAAATACCGCTGTTCGAAAAACAGAACCCTGGAGTCTCCATCAACATCTACAGCATCGACGAGAATCTGAATGTTGTACCTGCACGAGTCGCTCCTGAAGAAAAAGAACATCATTTCGACCTTCTGCTCTTGGTCAATGACAATTCGTCCCATTTCACCCACATTAAAAATTTTTCTGCCCTGGTTCGGTCCCAAATCACTACACATCACGATGCTATTCAAGTTTGCAAAAGATGCTTCAAGCATTACGATAATCAGGATAGGGTTAGCGGGCTCACTGGTCTTCAGTGTTTGGCAAAACACCGTGAGCTCTGCAAACAGCATGCTGCTGTTCGGATGGAAATGCCATCCCCCGATCAAAATGGGCAGCCACCTGTTCTGCAGTTCAAAAATTTCCACCATGCTGATAAGATGCCCATCGTGGTATATTGCGACTTTGAAGCTATTCTGGAGAAAATCTATACATGCCACCCGAATCCTGATGAAGCATACACGCTGCAGTACCAAAAGCATAAAGCATACAGCTACTGCATTTATGTGAAAGCAGATAATACAGTCATTCCAGCACACCTCACTTCAGCACTTCCATCAGAGCCTGAATTGTATCGCGGTTGTGACGCAGAGGATAAGTTCATTTCTCGCATTGTGGAGATTGGTCATGATGTACAAAAAATATTTTCTACATCTGTTTCTATGACTCCACTCACACATGCACAGAACACTGCTTTTCTGCAAGCAAGTGTGTGCTGCTACTGTGGAGGAAAGTTCGGAGGAACTGCAAAGAAAATTCGTGATCACAATCACTTTACCGGTGAATATCTGGGGCCTGCATGTAATGACTGCAACCTTCTCAGGCGCAGACCAAAAAAGTTGATTGTGTTCTTCCACAACCTGGCGTACTACCAGAACTTCATTATCAGGAAGTTGGGGTACGACAGTAAAGACATCTTCATAATCCCGAATTCAGAGGAGAAGCTGATAACTTTTTCCAAGAAGTTGCATGATAAGTTCAGCATTCAGTTTGTCGATACATTCCGTTTCATGAGTCGGGGTCTTGCTTCGCTCGCTGAGTTCTTGCCGGCAGATAAGTTTGTCAGTACTGCTGAGTTTTTCGCGCCTGATGAGTTGGAGTTGGTTACCCGCAAGGGTGTCTTCCCGTATGATTTTGTCGATTCTTTTGCTCGATTAGATGACACTAGTCTTCCACCTATCGGCGATTTCTACAATAGTCTGACTGATTCCATGATTTCAGAGATGGAGTACGCTCATGCAGTGAAAGTCTGGGATAAGTTTCAGTGTGCTACTTTGGGGGAGTACGCTGACTTGTACCTGAAGACGGATGTTCTGATTTTGGCGGATGTATTCGAGAATTTCCGTTCCATATGTTTGGAGACATACAGCCTAGATCCGTCTCACTATATTTCTTGTCCAGGGTTCGCTTTCGATGCGATGCTTCGATTCACAGGTGTACAGCTAGAGCTTCTCACAGATTATGACATGTATATGTTTGTGGAAGCAGGTATTAGGGGAGGAGTAGCGCAAAGCATTAAACGTCATTGCGTAGCCAATAACTCCTACATACCTGAGACATATGATGCATCCAAGCCATCCACATTCCTGGAGTACATTGATGCAAATAATTTGTACGGGTGGGCGATGTCTCTGCCGCTTCCAATTCGGCATTTCCAATGGGCAGACACATCAATTGATGTCGTGTCTGTCCCAGATGATTCTCCTACAGGCTACATTATTGAGTGTGATGTGGAGTACCCTCCCGAGCTCCACAAAAGTCATAAAGACCTGCCATTTCTCCCCGTAAATCAGTGCCCGCCCGGCTCAAATCAATCAAAACTAATGACAACTCTTGAAAATAAGGAACATTACATTGTACACTACAAAAATCTACAGCAAGCAGTATCTCATGGGCTGAGAGTGACTAAGATTCACCGAGTCCTACAGTTTGAGCAGTCGGCATGGTTGGAGCCCTATATTCGGCTGAATACCAACAAGCGGAAAGCAGCAGCCAACGAGTTCGAGAAGGAGTTCTTTAAGCTCGCTGTGAACTCGACATTTGGTAAACTGATGGAAAATAAAAGGCGGAGGCTCAAAATGGAGTTGGTGTGCTCTGAGAAGAGGTTCAAGAAGTTAGTGTGTCGTCCGTCCTTCAAGGACCGTACAATGTACGAACCGAATTTGTCTCTAGTCCACCTTAATCACGAAACCATCATTTTCGACAAGCCGATCTATGCCGGACTGGCCGTACTAGATCTTTCAAAGACTCTCATGTACGACTTCCACTACAATACCATGAAACCCCGTTACCATGACAATATTCACCTGATGTATATGGATACAGACAGTTTCGTGTATGAGATCCAGACAACAGACTTTTACTCAGACCTCAAAGCCGACCCTACACTGATGGCTAAATTTGACACCAGTTGCTACCCTTCCGACCACCCTTGCTTCTCCCCCATCAACAAGAAAGTTGTCGGTAAATTCAAAGATGAATGTGGGGGAGAAGTGATGGAGGAGTTTGTAAGCCTACGGGCCAAACTCTACGCCTACAGGTGTGGTGGTAAGAGCGAGAAAAAGGCCAAAGGCATCCAGCGATGTATGGTCAAAAAACACATAACATTCGATGACTACCTGGATGCCCTGCAAGACCACCGCACAATGAGGGCAGGCGTTAGAGCAATTCGCTCCCGTCAGCACATACTCTATACTGAGTACAGCAATAAGCTGGCCATAACGTGGGAGAACGACAAACGGCTGATCTGCGAAGATGGTATCCACACAGTCCCCCACGGATATGTTGGACGCGACGAATAATTTTATTTTACTGTAAATAGTTTTTGATTTAAATAGTTTGGCAGTTTGGTAGTTGTTTCCATTTGTTGTATAGTTTTTCTGTTTTTTGTTTTATAGTTTTCATTTTGTTGTACAGTTTTCCATTTTTGTTGTACAGTTTATGTTTTTGATGTATAGTTTCCATTTTTGTTGTAAAGTTTTAGTTTTTTGATGTATAGTTTCTGTTTTTGCTCCATTTTTGTTGTGTAAAATATTTTCTTAATTTAATAAATACAATTTTACCTACATATTGTTTATTATTTTTAATATAGAACCTATATCCCACGAGGTACTGATACTTATAAATGTCTTACAGAATGGTGAAATGTAATTATAGACAAACATTAAAATATCTGCTTCCATGCAGCTTTTAAACACGAGTACGCAAACACGGGCTTGTTTAGGAATGTAATTATACGCAGTCATTAAAATATCTGCTTCCATGCAGCTTTTAAAACACGAGTACGCAAACATGAGAAGAGAATATTACTTGTGAGTTAGGACTCTGAAAAATGTATGGCCCACTAAAATGGGATAATAAAGTTTTTTTTGAAATTATCATTACTTTAACTATCGCATCCGCAACGATAGTATTGATAACATATATTTAAGTCAAAACCTATAAATGATAAGTCTTTAAGAAAAAATGGTGGTTACAACAGCAAAATGACTGTGGATTTTGTGGATTATGTGATTTATTTTAACAAAATTTGCGAATTTTTTTTGTCTATAAGGGTCATAATAATGTTGGTAGAGAATTGAAACTCGACCTTACATACACAGGCGTACTTTAAAAACCTACACTTGATGATACCATCAGATGAAATCAAGATGGTTGTCTCCACTAAATAAGATGGCTGCCTCCGGCAGACAACGATGGTATATATATTTTTTATTTTGATAATAAATTTATTTTAAAGAATGCGGTGTAACGGAAAATTGTAACAGGGGTGAGTGGGGTGTTCGACGCGCAGGTTTTTTAATTAAAATTTTATTAAATAATATATTTTTTAAATTTCATTTTTAAAATTTTGATTATTTAATTTTTTATAAATTTAAAAAAAATTTCCATTAAAATCGTATAATAAATAATGATTTACAAGATGGCGGAATATTATAGAAAAACCAAATATCCGCCGGAAGTGCCGTAATACAAGATGGCCGCCGGAAGTGACGTAATAAAAATGGCGGCCGGAAGTTTCGTAATCCAAGATGGCCGCCGGAAGTGACGTAATAAAAATGGCGGCCGGAAGTTTCGTAATCCAAGATGGCCGTCGGAAGTGACGTAATCCAAGATGGCCGCCGGAAGAAAAGTAATCCAAGATAGCCACCGGATCCCTGGATCCCCCACCCCCCACCCCTGTCCCCATATGAACTATACTTACCTACTGATGTCAATTTCCAAAAATAAATTTAGATTCCTGGAACACCAAAGCTAGGATGAGGCCCATGACTCGAACCGCTATGGAATGAAACCACAAAAATATTAACCTGCATACATAAAAAATAGTTATCATGGGATACACTTTTCCCACAGACGAAACATTTACTCACCCAAAACGGCGGTAACAGACAGGTTGTTACATATTATGATGGTTTTTACATCCGCACCAAAAAATGAAAGGCCAAATGGCCGAAAAGATATTGAAAAAAAGGCAAGTTAAGTCTTTTTAATTTGGCACAAAAAAATCATAGAATTTACAATAAGTAGAGGGTATACAAACAAAACAAAATATTCATAGAACCAGTGTTGTAGTACTTAGTGTTTCCCTTACACATTTGATTATAACAGAAACAAACACATTTAAGACATTATTAATTAAATAACTACACAAAACTTTAACATTAAGGTAATGAAAATATGTAAATATAAATAAATATTAAATACAATCTTCGCATAAAAATTTTAAAATTTATTTAACATGAAAGATTTAAAAAAATGTGAATAAATTAATTACTCATAAAATCACGAGTGCCATACCTAGAAACGGCAAACTTTTTAACCATCCTGGAAAAGTACATACATTAAAATTTTAATTATATTTTATATATACTCTTTAGTACCTACAATGTGGTTATTTTCAATTGTTATTTTTGCATGTTCATAAAACCCACGATTATTTATTGACGTTTTCTTCATAAAATAAAATTTTACTGTTTCTTCTTTTTTTATTAGTAAGTAAAAAATAATTTGGAGTATTTCTTTTTAATATATTTCTTTTATGTTTCAGGTAACTGCCTTATAATAGCTGAGCCTGAAAGACGTGGTACGTTACAACATATGCATGCATAGAGATAAAACCATATTAAATATTTTACGTAATTAACCTTAGAATTATGTGACGTTTACGTCTGAGAGTTGTAATTTTTTAATTTTTTATATTTTTATAAAGTATAATATTTGCTTGTTAAACTAATGACTTGGGAAATTCTCTTCGGGATGAGACTGGGTGTATTATTAGTTGTATATATTTAAAGTGTTTACCCTTTAAAATATTAAAAAAGTACTGGCCAGCTTATTCTGAGAAAAAAATAATTTGAAAATAATAAAATATATATTTTTAATAAATATATTTACAAATATTATTAATTTAATTACAAACATGTTAGTTAATTTACATATATAACAAAGTATGGTATAAAAATAAACAAATAAGATTTTTAAAAATGAGAAAAATATATTAAAACATCAGAAAAATTAAAGGATGAAAGTCCACATGTCGTTTTCTTGAATAATGCTGTATGTGCCATTGTCAAAATAATGTCTGAAGTTATTAAGCTTTTCATACTCTGATGATGTTGGAATAAAAAGTGGGCTGCTCATCTGAACATAAGTACGGAAGCATTTGCTCGAAATCTTTCTTCTTTTCTTCAGAAATATGATTAGTTGGTTCGAGCTGCGGTAACATCATATATTTTATATTGTCGACATTTACTCCCTTCTTCAGGACGCTAAACTTTGCCACGATTCCAAACTCTACAATGTGGTTTTTGTTTTGATTAGTCCAGGGTTGTCAGCAGACACCCGAATCTATTGCAGTGTAGATGTCTTAAGTTTGGTAGTATTAATGCAGTTTTCAGCTGCCTTTTTAAAGTCATAGAAATCCTAGCTGTTCATAACTGCGACTTTGTTACGCAGTTTCGCACTTCGTAACTATACGAATACCAGGCAGCGCCCCTGGCTTTCTGATGGATACCACCCACAGCACAGGGACGCGCAATGTTCGAGTCCTGCGCGCCGGATGTCAATGCATCGGGGCCGCTCGGGCCGCTTCGACTCCGCCCGGCTTCGCGGGCTTCGTCCGGAACAACCAACGATGACGTACTTCCGCCGGCGGGTATCCAGACTGTTCCTCTGTCGGGCCCCGGCGGACTATATAAACCGGCCCAGCCAACGCAGTCTCCGACTGGCCCAGCAGCATGAACCTGCAGTGACTACGATCTACACCACCGGCCTCCTTCGTCACGCTGCCCGACGACGTGCCGACAGCTTCAGGAAGAAAACGGTAAGAGACGCCGTCAGAATCTAAATCCGTAAGGGACTCTGAAAAATTTTCAACCCAGTAGAAATATTACAAGTCCACGAGGGACTTAGAATTTTCGCAGAGTGAGGAAACAGAAAATTTGCCTCGTCTGTAGAATGAAGGGAACTGTCTCGTGAAGGTAACGGGATAAGTAAAGTAAATGTTTGACTGGTGTTGAAAGTAAAACGGCAGTGGGGCAGTGTGGCAAGAGACGGAGGAGAGGTCAAGTACCGCATAACGTAAAGTGTACCAACTTGCAATACGTTGAGGCTTACCGTAACGTAACCAACGTAGTTTTACCAAACGGATTCGACTGAACTGTTATAAGTTCCCGGACTACACGATCAATGTAACGAGCACTCCTGAGAGAACTTCAAAACGCAGCTACTTCGCTGAACGACTGACGAGGCGAGTAAAGATAAAGACAGCTCGCCGCAATAGTGGCATACCGCTGTCAGTAATCAGGAGACTTTTGAATACGACTCGCTGACTACAAGTGTGTGTAAGAACGTAAACATTTTAAGTGTCATAAATTTGGTATTGAGACTTACACCAGAAACACTGTTTAATAACTTTAAAGAATCAGACCACGATGAGAGAGAATGTATTTCAAGTTTAATCGATATTTCTTTATTATCTGGGTAAACTAGTTACAGATAATATTTAACTGAACTATAAGCGATTTCATGTCAGTTCTCCTTAATTATTTTCTTTCATTTTTCTTATTCTCTAATTGTAATTTGATATGTTTGGCAAATGTTAAAGTCATGTTAGTACAGTTAGTTAACGTAATATTGAATGTGCCATAAACCAAATGATTTGATGTTCATATTTTCTGCTAATATACTTTGCTGTTTGCTTTATAATAAGGCGTTAATTTAATGTGTGTGAAATATATATGTGATCCAATATTGTTAATTATATTTTTATATTCACAGACATCGTGGGCACTTGCTGTAATCGTCAAAATAAGAAATTACAAGGTTGTCATATCTGAGCATGCGTGTATTGAAGGATGTCATGTTGTTATTACAAGTTTTGTTAATAAAAGCACTTGTGTTTCACGAACTTTATAATCACTTTCTGAGATTTCTCCTCTTGTCCTCCCGCCCTTCCGGACTGGAGGTAACAACTTGATACGGGTGTGCTGGCCTGGAATGACTAATCATCTCAACCAAATCTCTTTGCACCATACATTTACTGACTTTTTTTTACGATTTCAACTCAACCCAAATTAACGGTCGCAGCTTAAGGATGTGCGACCGGACACGAGGAACTTATGATTAATGTTCTTAAAATAGCCCTTTGTCACTAGATAATAAAAAGAAACACTATCATTTTGTGTTTGTTTTGTGCACAGCAGTTATCCCTCCACATAATCAGATTTTTCTTGCGAAATTTCTGAACTTAGTGTTTTTAAGACACACGAGGTGATTTCATTTCCTCTACGGCCAGCGATCCCCTTATACTAAAGGTTTATGAAACCCGCATAATAATATTATCCCCAACGTGAATGCAAAATTGAAGTTTTACAGCTGTCTTAAATAAAATATTTTGGAATGTTTCAGAAATAAATTGGTGCAAGTCCGTTGAACACGTTGTAACATTGCTGTTAGATGAAACCGACATTTTCATACATTTTAGTGCCTTCTCACTTCTTCGATGGTGCAGTTCCAGCTTCCTTTTTCAGAACTGTGCTCGACGGATCCGCATTTAGTTTGCACTAAGTAGTTCACAGGTAGGGCAAGTGTCTAATCGTGGTGCACGAAAACAATGATTGGGGAAATGCTTAATAATTAACTTTGTATAGTATTTGTATGAAACATTAATGTTAGGCTGCAGTTACTTATACGCCAGACATAACCTGTGGTAGTTCAAATAATAAGAGCTCAGGTATTCCTCAAAATTCTTATTACGAGAGTACTGACTGATATCCTTAGGAATCAGGTGAATGCGATGAACAATACTTGTTTTACATTCTTTTGAATATTTTATTCAAACAGTTTTATTACCTCTAGATTCATTAGCAAAACTTCACCCTTATTATTTTGTTATTCAGAACCTGTATCCTCTTTGCCCTTAGCGCGAACACATTGCGGAATGTTTTTGGCAGACAGTAGGTAATGTGTATGGAAACAAGTATGCCAGCGATTTTTGTTACGTGAAATAGTCCCAAATGGTTAGTTGTTTGTGAAGCCTAGTCTTTCATTTTGTAATATTCAGTAAATAACAACATCCTCACACTAGTAATGACACTTGCAATCAATCTGAAAGTGACAGAGACAAAATTAAAACGATAACTTATCTATATGCAATTAATTTTAGCAATGAATTAAACATAAATACCATAGTATGTTAATTTCATTTATTACATAGATTTTAACATCAGTAAAGAAATACCGATTAAACTCTTAAAACAACATACAAAACAGCTATAGAAACAAACTTACTGATTGCCAAGCAGGCGGCTTGGTTATTATTTTCTTCATTTTTGCCGTTACATATTCTGGGGCATTTGTTCTCATTTTCATTCTCCTTTCCACACACTACCTTCCTCAAGTTTCCGATTAAAATACATAATAACAAAACAGTATGGACTCGCCCTGATGCCCAACAGTTTAAGTAAACAAAACTGAAGGCATAACCTCTGATCATGCTATAACAGGAATGGCACTTACACCAATGTTTTAAGGAAATATTGCCAGAAGATAAAGCAAGCACAACCTGGTGGTTCGTGCAACTAATTAACATCTCCTCAGGGCACTTCCAGTTTTATTTCATGTTATTGGCCTTGAAACGTACATCCATTTTTTCTTAAACTATAATATTTGACAAAAAAGGCACTACAGCCTTTTTATTTCCAGTCTTCAATTGTATCATCCATGTTTTTCTTTGTACAAATATGTGATTAAAATTTATATATAAAAATCTAACTTTCTAATTACTTTAACCAATATTTGTAACTATTATTATAACCATAATTATTTTATAGGTATTTGAAATGTTAATTTATTACTGTAATTTAATATGAAATAATAAATAATACATTTATATTTGTATTTAAATAAAAAATATTTGTAAATTGTTTATTTCTTAAAATAATATAAATATTAAAAAAGTGACGGTCAGCGAAAATAAAAATACCGAGTGACTGGGCGGCAAGCAAGTACGTACCACCCAGGCCATTACTGCACCTTTGGCCAGAGTAACATTTAACTAGTATATAATAGTTACGTAAATTTTTTAAAAATCATTTTTTTCGGAATTGGCTGCGCTTAATTATTTTAAGGGGTGAAAACCCTCAAGGTGTACTAATAATATACCGAGTCTCATCCCACAGACAATTGCCCAATTGTACTTTCCCCGTGTAAGATAATTTCACTATAAATATAGAGCTATACAGAGATGTTCATAAAATAAAAAAAAACAGTAGTTTGTTTTGGTTCCTCCTGGCGCAAGCGCTCGCAGGAGGAGCCAGAAGAGCTGACCGCCATCTTGGATTGTGACGTCACGGCGGCCATCTTGGATGACCGTGACCTTTACCTTGACCTTGATCTTTGACACTGACCTTTGAGATTTACCTTGACCCCGGCGGCCATTTTGGAACCGCCATCTCGGATCCAACATTTTGGATTACGTAATTTGTTTTCTCGAACATTTCGGCATTTTGTTTTCCGCCATTTTGAATTATGACGTCACCGTTGCAATTTTCGTTACGGAATACATCTTTTAAATCTTTATTTATTATCCGAATTTAATGAAAAATAACATTAAAATTTATAAAATTTTAATAAAAAAATATTTAAAAAACATACATTTACGACACGGAGCACGGAGTTCTCGGTTCGAACCCAGTGAGGGCAAAAAAATAAAAATGTTGACCGATCCTTCCCTCATGGTGCCCCCACCCCTTATGTCAAGATATATATACACATATATATATATATATATATATATATATATATATATATCGTCATCTAGTATGACATCATGTTCGCTATCTTAAAATCCGTTTATTTTAGAAAATCGGGAAAAAAAAAATTTTAAATCTTTTTAAAAATTAAGCAATCTAATTGAATAATAAAAATGTAATAAAATATTACTTAAAAAACACTTTTGCACTTATCGTTATGGTCGCCATTTTGTATTATACAAATGTAGCATGTTTCGTTACGCCCGCCATCTTGGCTGAGTACGATGTCATCGTTACACTTTACGTTACGACCGCCATATTGGATCGTATTAATGTTACATGTTTCGTTATGGCAGTCATCTTGAAAATCAGTAATTTTAATGCTAGTAATACTGAAAAAATTCCAATAAATATTTTAAAAATTGCCTACTTCAAAAGATTATTTACTTAATTGTTTTCGGTCCTCGGTTCGATTTCCGGCGAGAATAAACCAGTAATTTATTAATATATTTAATAAATTCTAAACAAAAAGTAATATAAATGTTTTACACCACACGCAAAATTTTGAAATATGTCACCACTTGTATAAATTATCGTTAAAGGGCCATATTGAAAATCTTTATTTATTTTCCGATTTTAATGAAAAAAAGTTAAAAATTCAGCAAAAAATTAACTTATTAGAATAATGATTGATTAGATCGATTCCCGTCCTTGGTTCGAAAACAGTAACAGCAAAAAATAAACGACAGATCATTCCTCCACAGAAGCCACCTTTAGACTGACCTACCACCACAAATAACAAGGTATATATCGTCATCTGGTACACGTCATTTCTGACAACTTGTCTTCGTCTGCTGGAAGTCACCATCTTGTTTTCGTCTGCTAGAGTATGCTGGCGACATGTTAGTATAATTTTCTGTTCACCATACCTTTGACCTCGACTGTTGAATTTGAACTTTGACCTTGAACTTGAACTTTGGCCTTTAACTTTGACCTTGACCTTTAATTTTGACCTTGACCTTGAACTTTGACATTGCCCTTGAAATTTGACCTTTAAATTTGACCTCAAGCTTGAAATTTGACTTTGACCTTGACGACCATCATGGATCCGAAATTTTATGTTCAGTACATGCTACCAGGAGCTATCACCTGCTAGAGGACGTTGCCACCATCTTATTTTCGTCTTCTGGAGGACAATATCTTTTGTGTGTACTCGTCTTATTACCATGATGCTAGTTTTAATCTAACCCGCTAGAGTGCAGTATTAATTTATTATTACTCTTGGATCTTGCACTTTACCATTCTTCTACAGAGACAAAATAGGACTGTTCATTTAATTTTCTTAGGCATTTTTTAAATTTGCGATTATTTCTTGTTATGACCATCTATATGCGCAAATTGTATTCCAGAATAATTTTGATATCAAAAGGTCTATTTTGTGTCCGCTAGTTAACCCTTTATTTTTTTTAAAAAGTTTTTTTTTAATCTTTGCTGCAATTAATATATTTTTTCTGTATTTCACGTAAATTTAATATATGTTTACTTTACATTTTAGCAGGTTTTTTTTCCATTGATATTGTTTGTGTACGTTGGTTATACTGTTAAGGGGATTTATGGAACGTTCTAGTAATGTTTATATGAAAGTATAGGTAGTAATTTATATATTTTTATTAATGAACTCTTAGACTTTGTATGTATTTTTGTAAATACATTATTATGTTGGTGTGCTTATAAATACGTGTTTATATTTAAATGTATTAGTCAGGTAGTAAGCTGAACTTGCATTTGATCACCGTGGTGAGTATAACGTGTCAATCCGCAGCGCTTGGTGGTGAAGGCGGAGGCGGATGGAAGAGGAACTAGCAGCCGGGCAGCCGTGCCTTGTGGAGACGTATTGTGTGCGAGCTAAGTAATGGGCACGGAAAAAAGATGATTTCACTCACCGGGCGTCCGATTGCGCTGAATGTGGCGTAATAAATTAAAGACTGTGGCTTTTAAAGTAACATGCTAACTAAGCGATTCTGTTTGGCGTAACACTAACTATGCTACCGCACCTGGCTGTAACGTGGTTCGGGAGTGTAAATGACCCGCAAGATTTCTGTGAAAAACCGTTTCGGCGCTTCGTTACGAGTGGATTTCAAGTAGTGAGTAGAGACCGTGGTTTTGGCAATCTTGTCCAGTGCCTGTGGTAATCACCGACAAGCAGAATGTTCAAGTAAGTTACAGTATTGCCACCGCAGTAGTATATATTGGGGGCTCCTGCGGCAGGCTTCAGGCTGTGGTTGTGGTGGCGGTGTCAGCCATCTTGGATTGTGACGTCACGGCTGCCATCTTGAATGAGCGGAACGGGACACAACGTAACGGGACACAGCGTAACGGGACAAACTGTAACGAGACAAGTAGATAACGGCGGCCATTTTGGATCCGCCATTTTGGATGACGTCATTGTGCTCTCGAAAATTCCGGCATTGTGTTGTCCGCCATATTGGATGATGACGTCACCGTTGCAATTTCCGTTACGGCCGCCATCTTTAACTTTTTTATTTACTATCCGATTTTAATGAAATTTTTTTAAAAAATTATAAAAAAATTAAATAATAAAATTTTAATATATTTTTTTTTAAAAAAACATACATTTACGACACGGAGCTCGGAGTCCTCGGTTCGAACCCGACGAGTGCAAATAAATAAAAATGGCGACCGATCCTTCCCTCACAGTGGACGCTGGCATACTGACTCCCACCACTTTTTTCAAAGCGTATATATCGTCACCTAGTATGACATCATGTACACCATCTTGAAAATCTTTATTTATTATCCGATTTTAATGAAAAAAATTCCAAAATTCATCAAAAAATTAAGGTATTTGAACTCTGTTTGATTATATCGATGAACGTCCTTGGTTCGATTCCCGGCAAGAGTAAACGGTCGATCCTTCCTCCATGAAAGCTACATAGACTGATCTACCACCAACAATACCAAGGTATATATCGTCAACTGGTATGACATCATGTCCGCCATCTTGTCTTCATCCGCTGGAGACCACCATCTGGTTTTCGTCTGCTAGAGTGTGCCGATAACATGTTGTATAATTATCTGGTCACAATACTTTTGTCCTCAACTGTTGACATTGAACATTTACCTTGGCCTTTGACCTTGACCTTGAACTTTGACCTTGACCTTGAAATGTGACCTTGACCTTGAAATTTGACCTTGACCTTGAAATTTGACCTTGACCTTGGAATTTGACCTTGACCTTGAAATTTGACCTTGGCCTTAAAATTTGACCTTGACCTTGAAATTTGCCCTTTACCTTGAAATTTGACTTTGTCCTTGTCGATCATCACGGACCCGACATTTAATGTTCAGTAGATGCTACCAGGAGCTACCACCTGCTGGAGTATGCCATCTTGTGTGTGTACTCGTATTATAGAGTACATTTCCATCTGGATAATTTTATTCTAACCCAATACAGTGCAGTAATAATTTATTACTGTGACACCCGCCATCTTGAAATTTGACCGCCATCTTGAAAATCCGTAATTTTAATGCTAGAGATTCAGGAAAAAGTTCAAAATTCATTAAATAATTCACTCATTAAAGTAATGATTGATTAGATCGAATCCCGTCCTTGGTTCGACCCCTGACCGATACCAAACAACTTTAATTTAAAAAAAATACCACAAAAGTGACAGGTTTGAGATAATAAAAACACGAAAAGTTCTTTTAAAAAATACTTTTATTACATACATACTACACTACTACAAGTACATAATAAACACAGACAAAGTACTAAAGTCTTGTGGATTCCTCGATTCAAACAGTCTTCTTTTTGTACGGACTAAGCCTTTTACATGACTTTAAATGTCTATCCGATCCGTTCATCACCGCAGCCAGAGACGAACTGAAGTTCATATCACCAGGGTCCCACTTATATATTCTCATTTGTTGGTACAACACACGAGTCAAAACAATAACCATGTTCATTATACTTCTCGGAGCATTTTTATAATGAAGATGTAAGCTATCAAGAAGTGAAATTAGTTTTTTGCACTTATTGCACTGAAATTGTATTCTTTTAAAATTATTAGAACAACTGCTTCTTCCATGTCTGCGAGCATTTGAGGTAATAGTAAATGATGCGTCACAGTATTTGCACCGACGCAATGTACGCTTTTCATTAGTGGAAGAATCCATTGCTGACGATGAAACTTCGGATGATGGTGGTATCACATCTGTTGAAATCTCCTCCAATGTTGACGTCGTCGTTGCCAACGGGATCTGCACCTTCTCCATCGTAGCTGTCGTCAAGGTTCCCGAAGTCGACGGTACAACCTCCATCGAGTTCGACGTTAAAGACGGTAAAGATGCCATCGAGGTCTCAAGAACAGCTAATTGACACGACTTATGCACCAGAAGAAACAAACTAGGTGATCCTTACACAGCCGACGTCAGTAACAAACTGAGCATCCTGCTGTCTAGGACTCGCTTATATACATGCACCGTATGGAATAATACGCTAGTCAAATCAAGAACCATTTACAATAATACTAGAGTCAAATCTACAAATTAAAAAAGAGGATCATTTGATCGAAAAAAAAATTCGATCTCTCCAATATACGCCAGGCTCCAAGAGCTACAATTCACGTCCTCAGATCCATCTACATTTTGCTCCTATGCTTCAATTGACCATTAGCTGCAAGTGCTCCAACAGCTCCATCAGCTCCAACACGTAATGTACGTAATGTACGCACAATACATGCAATTTACATGCAATAAATGTAAAGATCACTCACTACACACAGGAAACGGAACGTACACACAATACACACAGGAAACGGAACGTACACACAGTACACACAGGAAACGGAACGTACACACAGTACACACAGGAAACGGAACGTACACACAGTACACACAGGAAACGAAACGTACACACAGTACACACAGGAAACGAAACGTACACACAGTACACACAGGAAAAGGAACAAATACACACAAAACACACAGGAAACGGAACGTACACAAAGTACACACAGGAAAAGGAACGTACACACAGTACACACAGGAAACGGAACGTACACACAGTACACACACAGGAAACGGAACGTATACACACAGTACACACAGGAAACGGAACGTACACACAGTACACACAGGAAACGGAACGTACACACAGTACACACAGGAAACGGAACGTTCACACAGGAAACGAAACGTACACACAGTACACACAGGAAACGGAACGTACACACAGTACATACAAGAAACGAAACGTACACACAGTACACACAGGAAACAAAACGTATACACACAGTACACACAGAAAAAGGAACGTACACACAGTACACACAGGAAACAGAACGTACACACAGGAAAGGAAACGTATACACACAGGTAACGGAATGATCACACATACATTAGCGGAAACACACAGGCTTAGTTGGAAATCAGAATACAAGAAATAAAAACATTAAATTTTTACTTTCAATATTTAATTACTTCTCAACATTACACAAATACAAGTAAAAGAAGCCATTATTGTATGTAGCCAGCTTTCCTCAGTTCTTTGAGTATGAAGGATATTTCTTTGATGCACGAATAGTTTCCTGCACAAAGCGAGTCATGTAGAAGTCCTAGCCGGTCAACCAATATGTTTGGATCTTTCCATGATGTGTAATCAATCTCTTCTACCAACATCTTACTTGCTTGTTTATTATAAATACTGTTAATATCACAATCGTCCCAGTGATCATAATAAGCATTATCAGATTTATTTATTATAACACGACGTTTCCATCGTTTCGGTCTCAGGACATCGCCACATTCTTCGATCTTGTCAGCTCTAGGTGCTTCATCACAGTCTATGCCTTTGTCAACAGCTTCAGAGTCACTGTAACAATCACTGTAGAAGACATCCTCTTAACCCAGATTACCGTATGAATTCGCTATCGATGATGTCTAAGTGTCTTCATCGTCTTCATGCTTCCATTTTAGGAGTCCATCATTTTGACAAAGAATGGAGGATCTACTGAATATAGGCTTGAATGTATTCTCACTTTTCACGGTGTTGATACTTCCATTAGTTTCAGTCTTCCCGAAGCCATAAGCATCCTTCAATTCATGTTCTTCGTCACGATCGGGTGAGCTAATGCCATCACGCTCAGGACAAGGAAAATTATTGTAGTAATGCAGATCACTTTTCTTTAGTCTAGTGGATACATCGGTGTCCTCTATGCCGTAAGTAGTCTTGACTTTACATGTTCTACCATGTCTTTTTAAGCTGTCAATTCGTGTTAACAACCTGATACATCGATTACAGCTTAACATGTTGCGTAGTGGGTTTCTAGCACAATCATTCTTCTCATGACGTCTAGCATTCCTTCTCATGGCAAAATCCTTGCCACAGTATCTACAGCGGCTTCCTTCCGATTCAGCTGCAGATAACAAACCACGATCCATGGTAGCTTCTGTGACTAATGTTAGATACAAACTGTCAGTTTTCTCCAATTGGAACCATTTCTTAAATAGAGTTTTTGAAATATTTCATCAGCGAGAGTTAAGTTATCTAGTGCAAAGCAAATTGATGCAAGTAGTTCTGGCTGTCAACAGATGTCGCCACGTGTTGCTTGCAGGTAAATAATATCTATTTCATTAATGTGGGATGCGGAACGCTCACTATCGATCGCAAATGGAGGTTGGCTTCGATAGTATCCAAGGAGAAAAAAAGTTCGTCCTTCCTGCTAGTGCTTCTCAGATTTCTCACGGTCCGCCATCTTGGATTGTGACGTCACGGTGGCCATCTTGGATGGGTGTGACCTTGACCTTTGACCAAAACCGCAGGAATGATCGCAAGCACACGGATTAACAATCAAAATATTGATAAGAATAATCAGGATCACACGGAGAACACCATCATAATATTGGCAAGATTAATCAGGAGCACACGGAGAAAACCGCTACAAGATTAATTGATATCATAAAAATACAAAAAAAAACTAAAAAAAAATTAAAAATTAAAAAGAAAAAAGAAAAAAAAATTCAAACATTCTGGCTTGTACTAGAACTCTATCTTTGCTCAACAATGAGAAGTTCACAAGCTAGCAGAATATTTGAATATTTTTTTTTGTTTTTATTTTTAATTTTTAATTTTTTTTTTGTATTTTTATGATATCAAAGAAATCTTGTAGCGGTTTTCTCCGTGTGCTCCTGATTATTCTTATCAATATTTTGATGGTTAATCCATGTGCTTGCGATCATTCCTGCGGTTTGGGTCAAAGGTCAAGGTCACACCCATCCAAGATGGCCGCCGTGACGTCACAATCCAAGATGGCGGACCGTGAGAAATCTGAGAAGCACTAGCAGGAAGGACGAACTTTTTTTCTCCTTGGATACTATCGAAGCCAACATCCCTTTGCGATCGATAGTGAGCGTTCCGCATCCCACATTAATGAAATAGATATTTTTTACCTGCAAGCAACACGTGGCGACATCTGTTGACGACAGCCAGAACTACTTGCATCAATTTGCTTTGCACTAGATAACTTAACTCTCGCTGATGAAATATTTCAAAAACGCTATTTAAGAAATGGTTCCAATTGGAGAAAACTGACAGTTTGTATCTAACATTAGTCACAGAAGCTACCATGGATCGTGGTTTGTTATCTGCAGCTGAATCGGAAGGAAGCCGCTGTAGATACTGTGGCAAGGATTTTGCCATGAGAAGGAATGCTAGACGTCATGAGAAGAATGATTGTGCTAGAAACCAACTACGCAACATGTTAAGCTGTAATCGATGTAGCAGGTTGTTAACACGAATTGACATCTTAAAAAGACATGGTAGAACATGTAAAGTCAAGACTACTTACGGCATAGAGGGCACCGATGGATCCACTAGACTAAAGAAGAGTGAACTGCATTACGACAATAATTTTCCTTGTCCTGATCGTGATGGTATTAGCTCACCCGATCGTAAGGAAGAACATAAATTGAAAGATGCTAATGGCTTCGGGAAGACTGAAACTAATGGAAGTATCAACACCGTGAAAAGTGAGAATACATTCAAGCCTATATTCAGTAGATCCTCCATTCTTTGTCAAAATGATGGACTCCTAAAAAGGAAGCATGAAGACGATGAAGACACTTCGACATCATCGATAGCGAATTCATACGGTAATCTGGGTGAAGAGGATGTCTTCTACAGTGATTATTACAGTGACTCTGAGGCTGTTGACAAAGGCATAGACTGTGATGAAGCACCTAGAGCTGAAAAGATCGAAGAATGTGGCGATGTCCTGAGACCGAAACGATGGAAACGTCGTGTTATAATAAATAAATCTGATAATGCTTATTATGATCACTGGGACGATTGTGATATTAACAGTATTTATAATAAACAAGCAAGTAAGATGGTGGTAGAAGAGTTTGATTACACATCATGGAAAGATCCAAACATATTGGTTGACTGGCTAAGACTTCTACATGACTCGCTTTGTGCAGGAAACTATTCGTGCATCAAAGAAATATCCTTCATACTCAAAGAACTGAGGAAAGCTGGCTACATACAATAATGGCTTCTTTTACTTGTATTTGTGTAATGTTGAGAAGTAATTAAATATTGAAAGTAAAAATTTAATGTTTTTATTTCTTGTATTCTGATTTCCAACTAAGCCTGTGTGTTTCCGCTAATGTATGTGTGATCATTCCGTTTCCTGTGTGTATACGTTTCCTTTCCTGTGTGTACGTTCTGTTTCCTGTGTGTACTGTGTGTACGTTCCGTTTCCTGTGTGTACTGTGTGTACGTTCCGTTTCCTGTGTGTACTGTGTGTATACGTTCCGTTTCCTGTGTGTGTACTGTGTGTACATTCCGTTTCCTTTATGTACTGTGTGTACGTACCTTTTCCTTTGTGTACTTTGTGTACGTTCCGTTTCCTGTGTGTACTGTGTGTATACGTTCCTTTTCCTGTGTGTACTGTGTGTATGTTTCGTTTCCTGTGTGTACTGTGTGTACGTTTCGTTTCCTGTGTGTACTGTGTGTACGTTTCGTTTCCTGTGTGTACTGTGTGTACGTTCCGTTTCCTGTGTGTACTGTGTGTACGTTCCGTTTCCTGTGTGTACTGTGTGTATGTTCCGTTTCCTGTGTGTATTGAGTGATCATTACATTTATTGCATGTAAATTGCATGTATCGTGCGTTCATTGCGTACATTACGTGTTGGAGCTGATGGAGCTGTTGGAGCACTTGCAGCTAATGGGTAATTGAAGCATAGGAGCAAAATGTAGATGGATCTGATGACGTGAATAGTAGCTCTTGGAGCCTGGCGTATATTGGAGAGATGGAATTTTTTTTTCGATCAAATGATTCTCTTTTTTAATTTGTAGATTTGACTCTAGTATTATTATAAATGGTTCTTGATTTGACTAGCGTATTATTCCAAACGGTGCATGTATATAATCGAGTCCTAGACAGCAGGACGCTTAGTTTGTTACTGACGTCGGCGCTGTAAAGATCACCTAGTTTGTTTCTTCTGGTGCATAAGTCGTGTCAATTAGCTGTTCTTGAGACCTCGATGGCATCTTTACCGTCTTGAGACCTCGATGGCATCTTTACCGTCTTTAACGTCGAACTCGATGGAGGTTGTACCGTCGACTACGGGAACCTTGATGACAGCTACGATGGAGAAGGTGCAGATCCCGTTGGCAACGACGACGTAAACATTGGAGGAGATTTCCACTGATGTGATACCACCATCATCCGAAGTTTCATCTTCAGCAATGGATTCTTCCACTAATGAAAAGCGTACATTGCGTCGGTGCAAATACTGTGATGCATCATTTACTATTACCTTAAATGCTCGCAGACATGAAAGAAGCAGTTGTTCTAATAATTTTAAAAGAATACAAATTCAGTGCAATAAGTGCAAAAAACTAATTTCACGTCTTGATAGCTTACATCTTCATTATAAAAAATGCTCCGAGAAGTATAATGAACATGGTTATTGTTTTGACTCGTGTGTTGTACCAACAAATGAGAATATATAAGTGGGACCCTGGTGATATGAACTTCAGTTCGTCTCTGGCTGCGGTGATGAACGGATCGGATAGACATTTAAAGTCATGTAAAAGGCTTAGTCCGTACAAAAAGAAGACTGTTTGAATCGAGGAATCCACAAGACTTTAGTACTTTGTCTGTGTTTATTATGTACTTGTAGTAGTGTAGTATGTATGTAATAAAAGTATTTTTTAAAAGAACTTGCCGTGTTTTTATTATCTCAAACCTGTCACTTTTGTGGTATTTTTTAAAATTAAAGTTGTTTGGTATCGGTCAGGGGTCGAACCAAGGACGGGAATCGATCTAATCAATCATTACGTTAATGAGTGAATTATTTAATGAATTTTGAACTTTTTCCTGAATCTCTAGCATTAAAATTACGGATTTTCAAGATGGCGGTCGAATTTCAAGATGGCGGTTGTCACAGTAATAAATTATTACTGCACTGTAGCGGGTTAGAATAAAATTATCTAGATGGAAATGTACTCTATAATACGAGTACACACACAAGATGGCATACTCCAGCAGGTGGTAGCTCCTGGTAGCATCTACTGAACATAAAATGTCGGGTCCGTGATGGTCGACAAGGACAAAGTCAAATTTCAAGGTCAAGGTCAAATTTCAAGGTCAAGGTCAAATTTCAAGGTCAAGGTCAAATTTCAAGGTCTAGGTCAAATTTCAAGGTCAAGGTCAAATTTCAAGGTCAAAGTTCAAGATCAAGGTCAAAGGCCAAGGTAAATGTTCAATGTCAACAGTTGAGGACAAAAGTATTGTGACCAGATAATTATACTAAATGTTATCGGCACACTCTAGCCGACGAAATCCAGATGGTGGTCTCCAGCGGATGAAGACAAGATGGCGGACATGATGTCATACCAGTTGACGATATATACCTTGGTATTGTTGGTGGTAGATCAGTCTAGGTAGCTTTCATGGAGGAATGATCGACCGTTTACCTTCGCCGGGAATCGAACCAAGGACGTACATCGATATAATCAAACAGAATTTAAATACCTTAATTTTTTGATACATTTTGGAATTTTTTTCATTAAAATCGGATAATAAATAAAGATTTTCAAGATGGTGTACATGATGTCATACTAGGTGACGATATATATGCTTTGAAAAAAGTGGTGGGAGTCAGTATGCCAGCATCCACTGTGAGGGAAGGATCTGTCGCCATTTTTATTTATTTGCACTCATCAGGTTCGAACCGAGGACTCCGAGATCCGTGTCGTAAATGTATGGTTTTTTTTAAAAAATATATTTAAATTTTATTATTTAATTTTTTTTATAATTTTTAAAAAAAAATTCATTAAATTCGGATAGTAAATAAAAAAGTTAAAGATGGCGGCCGTAACGGAAATTGCAACGGTGACGTCATCATCCAATATTGCGGACAACACAATGCCGGAATTTTCGAGAACACAATGACGTCATCTAAAATGGCGGATCCAAGATGTCGTATCCAAAATGGCCACCGTGATCTACTTGTCCCGTTACATTTTGCCCCGTTACGCTGTGTCCCGTTACGTTTTATCCCGTTACGTTGTGTCCCGTTATGCTTATCCAAGATGGCCGCCGTGACGTCACAATCAAAGATGGCTGACACCACCACCACAAACACAGCCTGAAGCCTGCCGCAGGAGCCCCCAATATATACTACTCACCGCCCTCTCCCGATTCAATGGCTAAATTATTCAAACCTAGTGACGTCACGTTTCGCCCAGATACGTCGGAATAAATATACGAGTGATTTTGTGCTATTAATTTCAGTGCGTGCACACACTTAAACTTAAATAAAATGTACCTAAACTGGCTGTTAACCACTTTACGAAATTTAGCCCGCCTCCGCGAGGCTGATTTTTTGCGCAAGTTATGACAAATGACCGTAAACTTTTAATTTAAAAAACTATGCCGGAGAGAATTTTCCCAGGGCTTTTAAAAGGATTTTCATTATGTATAATAATTAGACTAGTGAATAAAATATTTGGTTACATTTTTAAAAGAAAGTCGTATAGTAATTAAGGAATATAATAGAAGCAATTTCTTTGGTGCGTGTGATTGATTTTGGTTTTAAAAAAATAATTTATTTTAAGGGTAGTATATTATTATATTGGTAAATCGATTTGTTGAGTATATGGAGAAAACATTACACCATCACAGCCCCTTTTCTGAAAAAAGTGTAAGTTTGATGGTGTGACGTGTGTGTCACATCACATTTGGTGGCGTTTGTTTTTGTGTACTGGCGCGGTGTTATTAACCGTTAGCCGTGTGGCGGCGCAAGCCGTAACCTCAGATTTGGTGTTTTGGCCGGTGTGGATCTAGGAGCGCGGGCTCGTTTCAGATTGTCAGGATCTAGAGCCACTCGTGCACTTGTGAGGCTCTGATAGGCAATTTTTGGTACGCGGTGTTTGCGTTTGTCATTTGTTTTCCTTTTGGTGGGTTTAGGTTGGTACCTGTGGCGCGCTGGGTTGTTGACGAGTTTTCTCTGTCTGCTACGAGCCATGGCCTGAGTGGGTTACATTTTTCCTGCCGATGGAGTGGCTGCGTAATAAAATCTATGGCAGTAACTTTGTGTGGAAGTTAGGTAAACCTTGGTGGAATATAAGAACTTAAGTTACGGGAGGTTTTCTCCGTCGGTTACACAATGTTCGAGTGCAGCAGTGTTCTACGCAGTTATTACCAATGAGGAGAAAAATTTTATTTTTAGTTAATTGATAATTTTAAATTTTTGTCGAGTGAGCCTAGTCACTAATGTCGTGGATGTCAAATGGTGCCGTGCGTGCTGCTGATCCTCCTTCAGCCCCGGTTAAGGCTTGTCTGCGAGGAAGTGTAAATGCTTGGTTTTGAGGCCGCTTTATTTGATATCTCCGGAAGCAGATGGCAACAGAAAAACTGTAAGTGTTGAAATTTAGTTTTCGTCTAGATTACGTCAGATGGACCTACTGTGGACCTTCGCTGGGTAGACCTTGTGGTCTATGCTACGCCAGTATTTTCACCTTCGAGATAACGTTTGGATATAACTGTAATATTTTTGAAGGAATTTTTTTTTTTTTTTTTTGTTTTAGATTACACAGCAGCAAGTAACTACGTCGTCAAGTCTGGAAATGAGTCGTTACCTTTTTGGGAGGGAAATTGTTAATATTTTGTACCCTTCATGCAAGTTATGCGCACTGGGTATTTTTCTGATGAGATTTTATTGTAATTTTTTTTTGCAATTTTTATAACATTACAAATTTTTAGGTAGCTATGTTTATCATGTCAATTTAGAAAGATGTCTAGTCAGGTGCTCGATAGTGTACTTTGTGAGGCAGAAATTTGGTTGTGAACTATTACAATAATTTATTGTAAATATATTTTCTCTTTACTGCCTGATGATCATGAACTTTCGAATTGGACTGGAAGAGTTTGAGGCAACAAGTAATTAATTTGCCAAAAACATTGAATTAGTAGATTAACTGAACCGAGCACCTAATTTATTGTGTGAAAGGTGGTAAATATTTTATATTTCTATATATATATTTTAAGTGATATTGTCATTTAAGTTTTTCTTGTATTTTATATTTATTGTAGTGGTTTTGATGTTAACCAAGTCAGTAAGGGAACATCATCTAGTTCATGTGCGACACCCGTGTTGCACCGGGGTGGTATAGGTGTACTTGTTATTTTATTGCGTTATGTTCTTATAGTGAAGAGGGGCGAAGCCTGCTATACCCTGTTGTTAATAGTTTAATTAAATATACTTATATATTGTTTGGCATGTTCTGCTTATATTTTTTCTATGTTCATATAAAGAACCAAAGAATACATAACTAACTCACTATTTCGCTGTCAATTCTTTGTATCCTGCCTTCTGAATGTTTTTGGTCAAAGTGGGGTACAGTCTGCGCCACTCTGCTCCAGGGAGAGCAGTGGTGTTAGTTGCGGTTGATCTTGGGTGGTAGTATCGTTGTGACAAATCATTACCATTTATAATGCTTATGGCGTGGGTTCAGAAACTATCTAAACCAGACTTGAAAACAAACTTAATTGCTGCTGGTCTCACAGTTGAAGAGACTGAAGATATTGATACCTTAATGAAACAGTTTGTTGCGTATATAAAGGAAATAAAGGAGAGGTGCAGGAGAGGGCATGCAGTGTGGGGAGCACTGTGGAAAGTGCTGATTTCAAAAGTCGATTAGCATTGTCTACGCTGCATAATGTGCCAATGTTGAAATCTTTTGAACCTTGCGAATTGTTGAGCTTTATCGTTGCTGTAGACAGGGTTAAAATAAGTCTACTGTTACGGTCAGATATGGACCTCATTCAAGGGTTGTTATGTCTAGTCTCAGGGGTAGCATTGGAGGTTTTCCTGGCCGGTCTAGAAAATGGTGATAGTTGGGTTACTGTGAAGAAGCAGCTCTGGGTGGTGCTTTGTCCTACATGTGAAAAGGAGGATTTAGTAAACAATGTTGTTAAACATTTTGAAAGGCCCAAGGAAAGGATGGTAGAGTTTGTGCAAGATATTGGAGAGGCGGCTTATGGGTCGGGGATGGAATTTTCCGATAATGAATTTATCTCGTTGGTCTTGGAAAACATGCCCCCCCCCCCCCCCATGTGACAGCAATGTGCCTTTTTGACCTTGCCGACTATTAAGGTTGAGTTAAATTTCTGGGCTATGCAGGTTGACAATCTTATGTATGTTTGTCAAAAGTATTTTGTGCAAGTGTCTGATGGAAAATCAATTGAAGTTGGTTTGGGTGTCAAGGAAGTTTCAGAACCGGCAGGAAATAGTGGGAAAACAGTGGTCTGTTTCAAGTGTGGCAAAGTGGGGCATATAGCTCCTAAATGTAGGGGTGATAGTGCGATAGGGCGTAAATGTTATAATTGTGGGAATAATGGACATTTTGCTAGGGAGTGCAAAAATAATAGGGATAAAAGGAGCAGTTCGGAGGCAGCCAATTTTAGTGTGGTGGTTGAGCAGCATGTTGCGATTATAAACCATGGGTTTGGAGGGAAGAAAACAAGCAGCCTTTGGGTTGATGTGAATATTGGTGACATCACTATACAAGCCATGATTGATACGGGGGAAACCAACAGTTTTGTTAGTCAGAAATTCGTGAGCCAGGTTGTCAAGGATATGCCAGAGTTGAAAAATAAAATCATGGTTGAAGAAGGTTTCCGCTTACAGGTAGCAAATGGTGGTTGTGTTCAGGTGAAGGTTAACCCTTAACCGGAGACGTGAAAATACTTGACATATCTGGTGACGTGGTGCCCCTCAGACCCCAAAATAGTTTGTAGAAATAAACTGATTAGAAATTATTTTTGTTCCATGTAAAATTATTTAATTCATTTTTTATTCTTATTAATTAAATTAAAAAATAAATTAGTCAATAATTATTTACCAATTATAAAATACAATTTTTTTCCATTGGTGCATGCTCAAAAAAATCTAAAAATGCCTATTTGTAATAATTGTTTTTTTTTTTTTTTTAAATAAGCAGATGGTAGCCTAAAAGTTTTATTTGCTATTCAATATAGATAAAGTGACAAAACAAAATCTAAAAAACTTCTACGAATAATAAGACTTTTTCATAAAATCTACAACAGATAAATTTTCCCATAAAAAGAAATTACTTCCCCCCCCCCCCCCACCACCCAAATATTTTCCTTGCATAACCAATGCTTAAACCACAACAAAATATATAATCTAGCTAACTAGAAAGCACATGCATACATATATATTTTGAAAATGGCATTTTTACATAAAATATATTAGTCGAACATTGTTTGAAAAAATTAAATTTGTACGAAAAGTCACTCTGTAGTACAGTATTTGCACATGTTTGCTCTGCAATCATCACACATTGCTTTTCCACACACACTTTGATCACTTAAGTCACTAAAAATATCTTTCAACCACTTAGAAATAGCTTCGTCATAATCTGGATCGCCAACACCTACACATGTTCGTTTAGAAGCCATTTTATCACTTCTGAGATAGGAACATAACAAGTGATGTGGTGCCACTACGACCCCAAGTTATTATTGCGGCCTGATATCTAGCGCCAGACAGCGTAAAAAATCTGACACTGCAGGAGGAGACTATGTGATATCCAAGCGAAAGGTAGATGGTACCACAAGCAAGTGCCTTGAACTGCACATAGATGGCAGCAAGTTAAAGTTTTGCTGGGGTCACAGAGACCCCACGTCTCCGGATGAGGGTTAATGTGTTAATACATTTTAAAATAGGAAAGTTTTCATGGAGCAGAAAGTTCTGGATTCTGCCTGGGCTTCTGTGTGATATGTTGTTGGGGCTAAACTTTCTTGAGGAAACGCGAGCTCTTGTGGATTGCTCAGAGCATTAGTTAATTTTTGGTTTCGACAAAAAGGTTTCAATTCCTCTAGCTAAGAAATTAAAGCATGGGGTGAAAGCATACTCTGGTATTCAGGCAAGAAAGAAAGGATTAAATGTGGAACAGGAAAATGTATTACAGGAACTCATTGATGAGTTTGGAGATGTTGTTACCAAACGTTTGGGTAAATGTGAACTATTGCCCTATAAAATAAAAGTAAGTGATGAACCAATAAAATGCCACCCATATCAGTGTTCTCCTCCCAAACTTCATGCCTTTAGGGGAATTATAAAGGAGCTGGAACAGCAAGGAGTGATAAAGCACACTCTTTCCCCGTATGCTTCGCCAGCTTTCTTGGTGAAAAAGGAGCCCGGAAAATTTAGACTTGTATTAGATTATCGCCAACTGAACCAGAAGGTAAAAGTAGACCCATTTCCGATGCCTAATATCGAAACTCTGTTTCAGTATCTGAGTCAAGCTAAATTCTTTACTATGCTGGATTTAAATTCCGCCTTTCATCAGTGTGTACTAGATGAATCCAGCAAGAAGTACACAGGTTGCGTGACTCCTTGGGGACACTACCAGTGGGAGCGCGTGCCTTTCGGGGTGAATTTTGGAGGACAATGTTTGTCGCGTATTCTAAGTTCCCTGTTGAAGGATTTTCAATTCGAATTTGTGGTATCCTTCCTGGATGATATCCTCATTTATTCTGAGTCCTTTGAGGGACACTTGGAACACATCAAATTAGTTTTGGAGAAACTTCGTTGGGCAGGTCTCACAGTGAACCCTGGAAATATTGTGTGGGCCAGTGTCCAAATCAAATTCTTAGGGTTTCTGGTGTGTGAAGGGAAGTTGATTATGGATCCCGAGAAGATCTCCCCAATAGTGAATTTTCCTGAACCCAGAAACGTGAAAGGGGTGATGCATTTTTTGGGAATGATGGGTTACTTCTCAAAATTTGTGCTAAATTATGCTGAGCGCTGTGCTCCCTTAAACGCTCTTAAGAAGAAAAACTGCATTTTCCACTGGGGTGAGGAACAACGAGTTGCCTTTGCAGACTTGAAATGGGCCATCTCCCATCCCCCTGTTTTAGCTTTGCCCAATTTCAATGAGAGATTCACTGTGTAAGTTGATGCCAGTAGTCTAGCGGTAGGTGCAGTGCTTCTGCAGGGAAATGAGGGAAATCGGCTTCCGATTGCCTACGCGAGTAGAACCCTGAATGACCACGAACAAGCCTACAGCGCATATGAAAAGGAAGCTTTGGCTTGTATTTTTGGAGTTGAACGTTATGCCTTTTATATTGAACATGATGAGTTCGACCTTCTTACTGACAATCAAGCGTTGACCTGGGTTTTCTCCCATCCTAGGCAGTTAGGAAAAATAGGAAGGTGGATCATGCGATTGACCTGTTTCCGTTTGAAGATTGTCCATGTCAAAGGAGCAGATAATTACGTGGCAGATGCCCTGTCGCGCATGTATGACCAAAGTGAGTTTGAGGTGTGGGAAAATGAGTCTACTGAGAATGTCTTATTATTGCATGGTCAGGGTGAATCTGAGGTACAAGGAAATGTAACAAAAGAGGCCTGTTTAGTTCTTCAATCTATTCCAGAGTTTTTCACTAATTTGGGTGAGTGGCAGAGAGATGATCCTGAAGGAGTTTTGCTTCATCAGAAATGTGAGGCGGGCACTTGTAACAATTTTGTCATGTATAAACAGATTCTTTATTTTGTCAACAAGAAAGGTAGAAGGTTTGCTTGGGTTCCTAAAGCTGCGAGAGCAATGGTACTGCGCTATTTTCATGACACCCCGGTGGGAGGCCATATGGGGGTTAGTAAAACAGAGGCCAAGATTCGTCGGGAATTCTATTGGGCTGGCATGCATGAAGACATTAAAATGTATGTGGCAAAGTGTTCCCACTGTCAGTTGGCTAAGCAGCCCCAGAACTCCAGAATGGGCCCTTATTCTGTACAAATCCCAGAGTGGTTATGGCAAAGAGTCTTTATCGACATCTTCAGACCTCTTCCGTGATCCAGTAGCGGAAATAACTGCATCTTACTGTTGGTTGATGGGTTCTCTAGGTTCATACATCTGTTCCCTCTTAGGGATATGAAAGCTAGTACCGTTAGTGGAAAGCTATAACGTGAGGTCTGGAAAATATTTGGTAGTCCAGAACCCTTAATCTCAGACAATACTTCCTACTTTACTTCTAAAACTATGTAGGATATGTGCTTTAAATGGGGTGTTAAGCAAGTACACACAAGCCCGTATTACCCTTGCCCAAATCTGGTCGAACGGGTGAACAAGACTGTCAAAGTAGCTTTGACCATTTTTCATCATCAAAACCAAAGGTTTTGGGACACAGAGTTGCCGCTATTAAATGTTGCCTTGAATTCAGTTCCACATGGAGCTACGGGAAAGTCACCCAGCATGGTTCTATTAGGTAGAGAATTACCTCATCCCTTATTGAGTATATGGGGAATTTCTCCCTCATGTTTTGAAGCCATCGGAAAAGAGTTGGAGGAAATCTGGTCCGAGGTGGACAAATCTTTGGTGAAGGCTCATCAAACCATGAGTAAACGCTACAACAAAGATCGCATTGAGTGCAATATCAATGTTGGTGATTTTGTGGTTTGTCGCAAGGTTACATTGAGCAAAAAGGTATATTTTGTCTCAAGCAAGCTTAGTTTGACATATGAAGGACCTTTTAGAGTCCAATGTTTCCTGACTCCGGTCACTGTAAATCTTGTGGACCTTGAAGATGGCAGAGTTGTGAAGAAAGCTCATCTGTCTGCGGTGAAAAAGTATATTCCATCCTAGGAGGTTGTGTGGATTTGGTTGTTGCTTTAGGCACTAGCATCCTCTGTCCTCTTGAGATCCTTCTTTTGGCTCCTTGATGGAAATTTGTTGATCTCTTCTGTTTTTTGTCCATGTATCCTTGTTTATATTGGCGTGGTGATTTATCATTGGAGGTAGTTGACAAATTCGAAGCTTTTGTTTCCTTTGGTTTTTCTTTCCCGGGGGGTGTGTTTTTAGGAGGGGTGGATGTGACGTGTGTGTCACATCACATTTGGTGGCGTTTGTTTTTGTGTACTGGCACGGTGTTATTTACCGTTAGCCGTGTGGCGGCGCAAGCCGTAACCTCAGATTTGGTGTTTTGGCCGGTGTGGATCTAGGAGCGCGGGCTCGTTTCAGATTGTCAGGATCTAGAGCCACTCGTGCACTTGTGAGGCTCTGATCGGCAATTTTTGGTACGTGGTGTTTGCGTTTGTCATTTGTTTTCCTTTTGGTGGGTTGAGGTTGGTACCTGTGGCGCGCTGGGTTGTTGACGAGTTTTCTCTGGGGAGGGTCTGTCTGCTACGAGCCATGGCCTGAGTGGGTTACATTTTTCCTACCGATGGAGTGGCTGCGTATTAAAATCTATGGTTGTAACTTTGAGTGGAAGTTTGGTAAACCTTGGTGGAATATAAGAACTTAAGTTACGGGAGGTTTTTCTCCGTCGGTTACACAATGTTCGAGTGCAGCAGTGTTCTACGCAGTTATTACCAATGAGGAGAAAAATTTTATTTTTAGTTAATTGAGAATTTTAAATTTTTGTCGAGTGAGCCTAGTCACTAATGTCGTGGATGTCAAATGGTGCCGTGCGTGCTGCTGATCCTCCTTCAGCCCCGGTTAAGGCTTGTCTGCGAGGGAGTGTAAATGCTTGGTTTTGAGGCCGCTTTATTTGATATCTCCGGAAGCAGATGGCAACAGACAAACTGTAAGTGTTGAAATTTAGTTTTCGTCTAGATTACGTCAGATGGACCTACTGTGGACCTTCGCTGGGTAGACCTTGTGGGCTACGCTACGCCGGTATTTTCACCTTCGTGATAACGTTTGGATTTAACTGAAATATTTTTGAAGGAAGGTTTTTTTTTTGTTTTGGATTACACAGCAGCAAGTAACTACGTCGTCAAGTCTGGAAATGAGTCGTTACCTTTTTGGGAGGGAAATTGTTAATATTTTATACCCTTCGTGCGAGTTATGCGCACTGGGTATTTTTCTAATGAGATTTTATTGTAATTTTTTTTTTGCAATTTTTATAACATTATAAATTTTTAGGTAGCTATGTTTATCATGTCAATTTAGAAAGATGTCTAGTCAGGTGCTCGATAGGGTACTTTGTGAGGCAGAAAATTGGCTGTGAACTATTATAATAATTTATTGTAAATATATTTTCTCTTTACTGCCTGATGATCATGAACTTTCGAATTGGACTGGAAGAGTTTGAGGCAACAAGTAATTAATTTGCCAAAAACATTGAATTAGTAGATAAACTGAACCGAGCACCTAATTTATTGTGTGAAAGGTGATAAATATTTTATATTTCTATATATTTATATATATTTCAAGTGATATTGTCATTTAAGTTTTTCTTGTATTTTATATTTATTGTGGTGGTTTTGATGTTAACCAAGTCAGTAAGGGAACAGCATCTAGTTCATGTGCGACACCCGTGTTGCACCGGGGTTGTATAGGTGTACTTGTTATTTTATTGCGTTATGTACTTATAGTGAAGAGGGGCGAAGCCTGCTATACCCTGTTGTTAATAGTTTAATTTAATATACTTATATATTGTTTGGCATGTTCTGCTTATATTTTTTCTTTGTTTATATAAAGAACCAAAGAATACATAACTAACTCACTATTTCGCTGTCAATTCTTTGTATCCTGCCTTTTGCAAGTTTTTGGTCAATGGAACCTTAACCATATTAAGGTTAAAGAAATTATTTTTGCTGAAAGTGAAATTATTTTATTTTGAATGCCTGCAATTTTCCTTTGACGTTTCTGCTTTAAGATTAGCTGAATAGTTAATGTATGTTGCTCTTGCACTGAAGTATAAAGTAAAAATTAATTTTCATGATGGTATTTTTTTTTGCAAAACATTTAGGTACCACCATTTTGATGAAAAGACGCTGTTTTGGTTTGTGGGGGCGTGTGTCACCACCCCTTTTGAAAAGGGAGGAGCCACAACTTGGTACAGTTATACGCTTGGTACGTCTCCCGATGTTCACAAAAACAACTATATAAGAAGTATATAATAGCTGGTCCGATATCTGGCGCCGGCGCGTGGAGCCGGAGCCGGTGTCCGCCATCTTGGATTGTGACGTCACGGCGGTCATCTTGGATGGTCGTGACCTTGACCTTTGACCTTGACCTTGACATTTGACCTTCAAAATGTGTCAAAATTCTCCAAAATTGGGCAAAATTTACCCAAAATTCCTCAAAAATCTTCAAAATTTCCATTTATGTGGAAAAAAATTCCGCCAAAAAATCTCAAATAATTCCACAATTCAAAAATTAGGATTTAGAAAATCCTCAAAAGTTGCTTTGCCCTAGAAAAAACGAAAACTCCTGAAAGTGGCTTAAGCATCCTTAGAGCTAGCCGCTTTAAGCCGCCAAGGTCATGACCTTGAAAATTAGGATGCCATGGTAGCCATATTGGATGATGACGTCACCGTTTCAATTTTCGTTACGGTCGCCATCTTTAAAATCTTCATTTATTATCCGATTTTAATGAAAAAAATTTTAAAATTTATTAAAAAATTCATTTAATAAAATTTTAATAAAAAATATTTAAAAATCATACATTAACGACACGGAGCTCGGAGTCCGCGGTTCGAACCCGACGAGTGCAAAAAAAAATATTAAAAATGGCGACAGTTCCTTCCCCCTAGGTGGCTGCTGGCAGACTGACCCCCACCACTTTTACCAATGCACATATACCATCAGGTAGTATGACGTCATGTCCGCCATCTTGTCTTCGATGCTGGAAGCCATCATCATTGTATCGTCGGCTAGAGTGCGCTGACCCCATGCTAGTTTAATTCTTACCTGCTAGAGTGCAGTAATCATCTATTACTAAGGTGTCCGCCATCTTTAAATTTGGACGCCATCTTGAAAATCCGTATTTATTTAACTAGAAATTCGGGAAAAATTCCAAAATTTATTAAATAAATTTGCAATCAATATACTGATTGGCACGGTCAGTTCCTATCCTTGGTTCGATACTCGATCGAGGCAATATATTTTTTATTTCATGTAAAAAATAATAATTTCAATAAATCATGTTCAAAATTCTTAAAGAGACTTTAAATCCTCTGCTACCATCATCCTATCAGACATCATGTCCGCCATCTTGGAAAATTCATAATTGACTTATTAATTCGGAAAAAGTTCAAAATTCATTAAATAAATTTGCAACCAATAAAATGATTAGTTAGATCGACTAAGGTCCTTGGTACAATTCGGAATGAAGATAAAAAAAAAATAATCATAATATAATAGTGGCAGGTCCGAGAAATAAAACAACACAAGTTCTTTCACAAAATAAACTTTATTACATAATTTCTACTTTACTACACGAACACTTGCGAAAGCCAGCAATCTTATAATCATTTAGGTCCGCAGCGGCGTGAAATGACTAATTCTTAGCTCCAATCGGCTTATACTAGAAAGAGTCCAGCCAGAACCTTTACAGACATAGTCCTCCTCTTCCTGACAGAGTTTCTGGATACCGTATTTAAAAGTATGCTTCACATCGTCTTGAATGCACACTTCTTCACTTCGTCTTCGAATGGATACGAGTAGTATAGGTTAGTATGTTCTGGCACAGGCGACAGGCGGTGGAGCTGTGTGTCCTTTCCGCCATCTTGGATTGTGACGTCACGGCGGCCATCTTGGATGACCTTGACCTGGAATTTGATCCTCAAAAATCGCCAAAAATGACCAAAATTGGGCAAAAATTGCCCAAAATTCCTCAAAAATCGCCAAAATTTCAATTTTTTTGAAAAAAATTTCCGCCAAAAAATCTCAAATAATTCCACAGTTCAAAAATTAGGATTTCGAAAATCCTCAAAAGTCGCTTTGCCCTAGAAAAAACGAAAACTCCTAAAAGCGGCTTAAAACTCCTAAGAGCTAGCCGCTTATAAGCCGCCGACCTTGAAAAAAAGGATGTCATGGCAGTCATATTGGATGATGATGTCACCGTTGCAAATTTTGTTACGGCCGCCATCTTTAACTTTTTTATTTATTATCCGATTTTAATGAAAAAAAATTTAAAAATTATAAAAAATCCATTTAATAAAAATTTAATAAATTATTTATAAAAAATTTACTTTACGACACGGAGCTCAGAGTCCTCGGTTCGAACCCGGTGAGGGCAAAAAAAAAACTAAAAATGACATCCGATCCTTCCCTCGTGGAGGGCGCTGGCATACCGACTCCCACCACTTTTTTCAAAGCATATATATATTCACCTAGTATGACGTCATGTCCGCCATCTTGTCTTCGATGCTGGAAGCCATCAACATTGTATCGTCGGCTAGAGTGCGCTGACGCCATGTTAGTTTAACTCTTACCCGCTAGAGTGCAGTAATCATTTATTACTAAGGTGCCCGCCATCTTGAAATTTGGCCGCCATCTTGAAAATCCGTAATTATTTAGCTAGAAATTCGGGAAAAGTTCCAAAATTCATTAAATAAATCACTCATTAACTTACATATCGATTCGACCCGCTCCTGTTCTTGGTTCGATACCCGATCAATGCAATAATGTTTAATTTTATGAAAAAATAATAATTTCAATAATCCATGTTAAACTTTCGTAAAGAGACTCTAAATCCTCTACTACCATCATCCTATCAGACGTCAAGACTACCATATTGGAAATTCGTAATTTTAATGCTAGAGATTCGGGAAAAGTTCAAAATTCATTAAATAATTTTTTAAATTTATATACTGATTGATTAGATCGAATAAGGTCCTTGGTTCGATCCCTGGCCGATACAAAACAACTTTAATTTTAAAAAATACCACAAAAGCGACAGGTTTGAGAAAATAAAAAACACCACAAGTTCTTTTAAAAAAATTTATTACATAAATTCAATACACTACTACAAGTACAAAAAGAACACTGACAAATTACCAAAGCCTTTTGGATTCCACGTTTCAAACAGTCTTCTTATTGTACGGACTAAGCCTTTTACATGACTTTAAATGTCTATCCGATCCGTTCATTACCTCAGCCAGAGACGGACTGAAGTCCATATCACCAGGGTCTCACTTATATAGACTCATCAGTCGGTACAACACATGAGTCAAAACAAGAACCATGTTCATTATACTCACAATTAACTTTCTCGGAGCATTTTACATAATGAAGATGTAAGCTATCAAGACGTGAAATTAGTTTTTTGCACTTATCGCACTGAAATTGTATTCTTTTAACATTATTAGAACAACTGCTTCTTTCATGTCTGCGAGCATTTGAGGTGATAGTAAATGATGCGTCACAGTATTTGCACTGACGCAATGTACGCTCTTCATTAGTTGAAGAATCCATTGCTGACGATGAAACTTCGGATGATGGTGGTATCACGTCTGTTGAAATCTCCTCCACTGTTAACATCGTCGGTGCACACGGGATCTGCTCCTTCTCCGTCGTAGCTGTCGTCAAGGTTCCCGTAGTCGATGGTACAACCTCCGAGTTCAACGTTAAAGACGGTAAAGATGCCATCGAGGTCTCAAGAACAGCTAATTGACACGACTTATGCACCAGAAGAAACAAACTAGGTGATCCATACACCGCTGTCGTCAGAAACAAACTGAGCGTCCTGCTGTCTAGGACTCGCTTATATACATGCACCGTATGGAATAATACGATAGTCAAATCAATAACCAATTACTAAAATACTAGAGTCAAATCTACAAATTAAAAAAGAGGATCATTTGATCGAAAAAAAACTCTATCTCTCCAATATACGCCAGGCTCCAAGAGCTACAATTCACGTCATCAGATCCATCTACATTTTGCTCCTATGCTTCAATTGACCATTAGCTGCAAGTGCTCCAACAGCTCCATCAGCTCCAACACGTAATGTACGCAATGTACGCGCAATACATGCAATTTACAAGCAATAAATGTAATGATTACACAGTACACACAGGAAACTGAACGTACACACAGTACACACACACAGGAAACTGAACGTACACACAGTACACACAGGAAACTAAACGGACACACAGTACACACAGGAAACTGAACGTACACACAGTACACACAGGAAACTGAACGTACACACAGTACACACAGGAAACGGAACGTACACACAGTACACACAGGAAACGGAACGTACACACAGTACACACAGGAAACGGAACGTACACACAGTACACACAGGAAACGGAACGTACACACAGTACACACAGGAAACGGAACGTACACACAGTACACACAGGAAACGGAACGTACACACAGTACACACAGGAAACGGAACGTACACACAGTACACACAGGAAACGGAACGTACACACAGTACACACAGGAAACGGAACGTACACACAGTACACACAGGAAACGAAACGTACACACAGTACACACAGAGAACGGACGTACACACAGTACACACAGGAAACTGAACGTACACACAGGAAACGGAACGTACACACAGTACACACAGGAAACGGAACGTACACACAGTACACACAGGAAACGGAACGTACACACAGTACACACAGGAAACGGAACGCACACACAGTACACACAGAAAACGGAACGTACACACAGTACACACAGGAAACGTAATGATCACACATACAGTAGCGGAAACACACACAGGCTTAGTTGGAAATCAGAATACAAGAAATAAAAACATTAAATTTTTACTTTTAATATTTTATTACTTCTCAACATTACACAAATACAAGTAAAAGAAGCCATTATTGTATGTAGCCAGCTTTCCTCAGTTCTTTGAGTATGAAGGATATTTCTTTGATGCACGGATAGTTTCCTGCACAAAGCGAGCCATGTAGAAGTCTTAGCCGGTCAACCAATATGTTTGGATCTTTCCATGATGTGTAATCAATCTCTTCTACCACCATCTTACTTGCTTGTTTATTATAAATACTTTTAATATCACAATCGTCCCAGTGATCATAATAAGCATTATCAGATTTATTTAATATATCACGTCGTTTCCATCGTTTCGGTCTCAGGACACCGTCACTTTCTTCGATCTTGTCAGCTTTAGGTGCTTCATCATAGTCTATGTCTTTGTCAACAGCCTCAGAGTCACTGTAACAATCACCGTAGAAGGAATCGTCTTCACCCAATTTACCGTAATAATTCGTTGTTGATGATTTCGAAGTGTCTTCATCGTCTTCATGCTTCCTTTTTAGGAGTCCATCATTTTTACAAAGTAGGAAAGATCTACTTGAATTCGGCTGGAATATATTCTCACTTTTCACGTTAAGGATTCTTCCATTGTCTTCATTCTTCCGTAAATCATCAACCTCCTTCAATTTATGTTCTTCCTCACGATCGGGTGAGCTAATACCATCACGCTCAGGACAAGGAAAATTATTGTCATAATGCAGATCACTCTTCCTTAGTCTAGTGGATCCATCGGTGTCCTCTATGCCGTAAGTAGTCTTGACTTTACATGTTCTACCATGTCTTTTTAAGCTGTCAATTCGTGTTAACAACCTGCTACAACGATTACAGCTTATCATGTTGCGTAGTGGGTTTCTAGCACAATCATTCTTCTAATGACGTCTAGCATTCCTTCTCATGACAAAATCCTTGCCACAGTATCTACAGCGGCTTCCTTCCGATTCAGCTATAGATAACAAACCACGATCCATGGTAGCTTCTGTGACTAATGTTAGATACAAACTGTCAGTTTTCTCCAATTGGAACCATTTCTTAAATATAGTTTTTGAAATATTACATCAGCGAGAGTTAAGTTATCTAATGCAAAGCAAATTGATACAAGTAGTTCCGGCTATCGTCAACAGATGGCGCCACGTGTTGCTTGCAGGTAAATAATATTTAGTTCTTTTATGCGGGATGCGGGATGCTCACTAACGATCGCAAAAGAAGGATGGCTTCGCTAGACTCCAAGGAGAAGGAAGTCCGTCCTTCCTGTTAGTGCTTCTTAGATATCTCAGAGATTATTTGACTAAAAAATGATTTTTTTTTATTTTCCACCTGATAAAAATATTACAAGTGTTGATTAAGTAGCAGAAATTCACTAATTAAATATAACCTTAAATAAATTAACATGACTCATTACATAGAAAAAATCCTTCATGAAGAGATCAATTGCTCATCTGTAACCAGAAGCACTTGCAGAAAACCATCAAAATATTGCCAAGAATAAACGGGAGCACACGGAGAAATCCACCATAATATTGACAAGAATAATCAGGAGCACACGGAGAAATCTACCATAATATTGTCAAGAATAAACGGTAGCACACGGAGAAAACCATCAAAATATTGACAAGAATATTCAGGAGCACACGGAGAAAACCGCCGCAAGATTTCTTTGATATCATAAAATTTCAGGAAAAAAATAATACTAAAAAATAAAAATAAATTAATAAAAAATAAAATAAAATAAAAAAATACATAAATATATTCTGCTAGCTTGTGAACTTCTCATTGTTGAACAAAGATAGAGTTCTAGTACAAGCCAGAATTTTATGTATTTTTTTTATTTTATTTTATTTTTTATTAATTTATTTTTATTTTTTAGTATTATTTTTTTCCTGAAATTTTATGATATCAAAGAAAACTTGCGGCGGTTTTCTCCGTGTGCTCCTGAATATTCTTGTCAATATTTTGATGGTTTTCTCCGTGTGCTACTGTTTATTCTTGACAATATTATGGTAGATTTCTCCGTGTGCTCCTGATTATTCTTGTCAATATTATGGTGGATTTCTCCGTGTGCTCCCGTTTATTCTTGGCAATATTTTGATGGTTTTCTGCAAGTGCTTCTGGTTACAGATGAGCAATTGATCTCTTCATGAAGGATTTTTTCTATGTAATGAATCATGTTAATTTATTTAAGGTTATATTTAATTAGTGAATTTCTGCTACTTAATCAACACTTGTAATATTTTTATCAGGTGGAAAATAAAAAAAAAATCATTTTTTAGTCAAATAATCTCTGAGATATCTAAGAAGCACTAACAGGAAGGACGGACTTCCTTCTCCTTGGAGTCTAGCGAAGCCATCCTTCTTTTGCGATCGTTAGTGAGCATCCCGCATCCCGCATAAAAGAACTAAATATTATTTACCTGCAAGCAACACGTGGCGCCATCTGTTGACGATAGCCGGAACTACTTGTATCAATTTGCTTTGCATTAGATAACTTAACTCTCGCTGATGTAATATTTCAAAAACTATATTTAAGAAATGGTTCCAATTGGAGAAAACTGACAGTTTGTATCTAACATTAGTCACAGAAGCTACCATGGATCGTGGTTTGTTATCTATAGCTGAATCGGAAGGAAGCCGCTGTAGATACTGTGGCAAGGATTTTGTCATGAGAAGGAATGCTAGACGTCATGAGAAGAATGATTGTGCTAGAAACCCACTACGCAACATGTTAAGCTGTAATCGTTGTAGCAGGTTGTTAACACGAATTGACAGCTTAAAAAGACATGGTAGAACATGTAAAGTCAAGACTACTTACGGCATAGAGGACACCGATGGATCCACTAGACTAAAGAAGAGTGATCTGCATTATGACAATAATTTTCCCTGTCCTGAGCGTGATGGTATTAGCTCACCCGATCGTGAGGAAGAACATAAATTGAAGGAGGTTGATGATTTACGGAAGAATGAAGACAATGGAAGAATCCTTAACGTGAAAAGTGAGAATATATTCCAGCCGAATTCAAGTAGATCTTTCCTACTTTGTAAAAATGATGGACTCCTAAAAAGGAAGCATGAAGACGATGAAGACACTTCGAAATCATCAACAACGAATTATTACGGTAAATTGGGTGAAGACGATTCCTTCTACGGTGATTGTTACAGTGACTCTGAGGCTGTTGACAAAGACATAGACTATGATGAAGCACCTAAAGCTGACAAGATCGAAGAATGTGACGGTGTCCTGAGACCGAAACGATGGAAACGACGTGATATATTAAATAAATCTGATAATGCTTATTATGATCACTGGGACGATTGTGATATTAAAAGTATTTATAATAAACAAGCAAGTAAGATGGTGGTAGAAGAGATTGATTACACATCATGGAAAGATCCAAACATATTGGTTGACCGGCTAAGACTTCTACATGGCTCGCTTTGTGCAGGAAACTATCCGTGCATCAAAGAAATATCCTTCATACTCAAAGAACTGAGGAAAGCTGGCTACATACAATAATGGCTTCTTTTACTTGTATTTGTGTAATGTTGAGAAGTAATAAAATATTGAAAGTAAAAATTTAATGTTTTTATTTCTTGTATTCTGATTTCCAACTAAGCCTGTGTGTGTTTCCGCTACTGTATGTGTGATCATTACGTTTCCTGTGTGAACTGTGTGTACGTTCCGTTTTCTGTGTGTACTGTGTGTGCGTTCCGTTTCCTGTGTGTACTGTGTGTACATTCCGTTTCCTGTGTGTACTGTGTGTACGTTCCGTTTCCTGTGTGTACGTTCAGTTTCCTGTGTGTACTGTGTGTACGTCCGTTCTCTGTGTGTACTGTGTGTACGTTTCGTTTCCTGTGTGTACTGTGTGTACGTTCCGTTTCCTGTGTGTACTGTGTGTACGTTCCGTTTCCTGTGTGTACTGTGTGTACGTTCCGTTTCCTGTGTGTACTGTGTGTACGTTCCGTTTCCTGTGTGTACTGTGTGTACGTTCCGTTTCCTGTGTGTACTGTGTGTACGTTCCGTTTCCTGTGTGTACTGTGTGTACGTTCAGTTTCCTGTGTGTACTGTGTGTACGTTCAGTTTCCTGTGTGTACTGTGTGTCCGTTTAGTTTCCTGTGTGTACTGTGTGTACGTTCAGTTTCCTGTGTGTGTGTATTGTGTGTACGTTCAGTTTCCTGTGTGTACTGTGTAATCATTACATTTATTGCTTGTAAATTGCATGTATTGCGCGTACATTGCGTACATTACGTGTTGGAGCTGATGGAGCTGTTGGAGCACTTGCAGCTAATGGTCAATTGAAGCATAGGAGCAAAATGTAGATGGATCTGATGACGTGAATTGTAGCTCTTGGAGCCTGGCGTATATTGGAGAGATAGAGTTTTTTTTCGATCAAATGATCCTCTTTTTTAATTTGTAGATTTGACTCTAGTATTTTAGTAATTGGTTATTGATTTGACTATCGTATTATTCCATACGGTGCATGTATATAAGCGAGTCCTAGACAGCAGGACGCTCAGTTTGTTTCTGACGACAGCGGTGTAAGGATCACCTAGTTTGTTTCTTCTGGTGCATAAGTCGTGTCAATTAGCTGTTCTTGAGACCTCGATGGCATCTTTACCGTCTTTAACGTTGAACTCGGAGGTTGTACCATCGACTACGGGAACCTTGACGACAGCTACGACGGAGAAGGAGCAGATCCCGTGTGCACCGACGATGTCAACATTGGAGGAGATTTCAACAGACGTGATACCACCATCATCCGAAGTTTCATCGTCAGCAATGGATTTTTCAACTAATGAAGAGCGTACATTGCGTCAGTGCAAATACTGTGACGCATCATTTACTATCACCTCAAATGCTCGCAGACATGAAAGAAGCAGTTGTTCTAATAATGTTAAAAGAATACAATTTCAGTGCAATAAGTGCAAAAAACTAATTTCACGTCTTGATAGCTTACATCTTCATTATGTAAAATGCTCCGAGAAAGTTAAGTGTGAGTATAATGAACATGGTTCTTGTTTTGACTCATGTGTTGTACCGACTGATGAGTCTATATAAGTGAGACCCTGGTGATATGGACTTCAGTCCGTCTCTGGCTGAGGTAATGAACGGATCGGATAGACATTTAAAGTCATGTAAAAGGCTTAGTCCGTACAATAAGAAGACTGTTTGAAACGTGGAATCCAAAAGGCTTTGGTAATTTGTCAGTGTTCTTTTTGTACTTGTAGTAGTGTATTGAATTTATGTAATAAATTTTTTTAAAAGAACTTGTGGTGTTTTTTATTTTCTCAAACCTGTCGCTTTTGTGGTATTTTTTAAAATTAAAGTTGTTTTGTATCGGCCAGGGATCGAACCAAGGACCTTATTCGATCTAATCAATCAGTATATAAATTTAAAAAATTATTTAATGAATTTTGAACTTTTTCCCGAATCTCTAGCATTAAAATTACGAATTTCCAATATGGTAGTCTTGACGTCTGATAGGATGATGGTAGTAGAGGATTTAGAGTCTCTTTACGAAAGTTTAACATGGATTATTGAAATTATTATTTTTTCATAAAATTAAACATTATTGCATCGATCGGGTATCGAACCAAGAACAGGAGCGGGTCGAATCGATATGTAAGTTAATGAGTGATTTATTTAATGAATTTTGGAACTTTTCCCGAATTTCTAGCTAAATAATTACGGATTTTCAAGATGGCGGCCAAATTTCAAGATGGCGGGCACCTTAGTAATAAATGATTACTGCACTCTAGCGGGAGAGTTAAACTAACATGGCGTCAGCGCACTCTAGCCGACGATACAATGATGATGGCTTCCAGCATAGCTGCAAGGATACCGTGGTGATGAAGACGATTCTTTCAGACCCGAACCAGATGATGTTGTTGCAGCAAATACACCATCTCCAGGCATACTCTTATGAACATCAATACATCGTTGTTGCACCGAAACCTCTCCTTTCTGTCGCACAGAAGGACCTTTGCATGTCTTCATGTGTGTTTTCATATTATCTTGTCTTGCAAATTGCTTGTGACATTTCTCACAAACAAACATTTTACGATAAGGGTTCTTAGCACATTCTCTCCTCTCGTGTCGTCGAGTATTGCTGCTGTTTGTGAAAATCTTGTCACAGTTACAGCACCGATGTTCGTTAGTCGTTGTTGAATCACCAGTCATTGAAGTTTCCATCGAGGGCGAAACGAAGTTCGACGAGTTTTCCTGCGTAGTCAGCACCACCGGCATTAAAGTCTCTCCTGCTGACGGTATCGCGACTGTTGAAATCTCCTCTTTTGATGACGTCGTCTTTGCCGACGGGATCTGCACCTTCTCCACCGTAGCTGACGTCAGGGTTCCCGTAGACGATGGTGCGTTGTCCATCAAGCTCAGCGTTTTAGATGGTAAAGATGCCATCGAAGTCTCAAGAACAGCTAATTGACACGACTTATGCACCAGAAGAAACAAACTAGGTGATCCTTACACCGCCGACGTCAGTAACAAACTGAGCGACCTGCTGTCCAGGACTCGCTTATATACACGCACCGGTTGGAATAATACTCTAGTCAAATCAAGAACCAATTACTATAATACTCGTGTCAAAACACCATTGAAAGAAGAAGCGTACCAAAATAAGGTAACGCATTTGGAAACAAATTCATCAAATGAAATGAACACGCAATGTACACACAGTACACACAGGAAAACGAAAAGTACACACAGGAAAACGAAATGTACACACAGGAAATCGGTACGTACACACAGTACACACAGGAAACGGAACGTACACACAGTGCACACAGGAAAACGAAATGTACAAACAGGAAAACGAAATGTACACACAGGAAAACGAAATGTACACACAGGAAAACGAAATGTACAAACAGGAAAACTAAATGTACAAATAGGAAAAGGAAATGTACAAACAGGAAAACGAAATGTACAAACAGGAAAACGAAATGTACAAACAGGAAAACGAAATGTACAAACAGGAAAACGAAATGTACACACATGAAAACGAAATGTACAAACAGGAAAACGAAATGTACACACAGGAAAACGAAATGTACACACAGGAAAACGAAATGTACAAACAGGAAAACTAAATGTACAAATAGGAAAACGAAATGTACAAACAGGAAAACGAAATGTACAAACAGGAAAACGAAATGTACAAACAGGAAAACGAAATGTACAAACAGGAAAACGAAATGTACACACATGAAAACGAAATGTACACACAGGAAAACGAAATGAACAAACAGGAAAACGAAATGTACACACAGGAAATCGGAACGTACACACAGTACACACAGGAAACGGAACGATCACACATACAGTAGCGGAAACACAGACTTATTTGGAAATCAGGATACAAGAAATAAATCATACTTTTTAAAAATATATTGGAAATCAGGATACAAGAAATAAATCATACTTTTTTAAAATATAAATAATTCATTTTATTTTTCATTAGTACACACATGACAGTTAATCAAATGATTATTGTAAGTAGCCAGCGTTCCCAAGCTCTTTAAGTATGGTCGATACTTCCACGATATGCGAGTAGTTTCCTCTACGAACAGATACCACCATCAGTCTTAGCCGGTCAACTAATATGTTTGGATCTTTCCATGATGTGGAATCAATCTCTTCTGCCACCATCTTCCTTGCACGTTTATTATAAATATTATGATCTCTGCTGTCCTCCGTTTTAACACCAACCTCAGGGTTACTTTCATCATCGAGCCAGTGATCATCACAAGCTTGATCAGATTTATTTATTACATCACGACGTTTCCATCGCTTCGGTCTCAGGACACCACCACATTCATCGGTCTTGTCAGCTTTAGGTTCTGCATCACAGTCTTAGATCACGTCGCCAGCTTCAGAGTCACTGTAGCAATCACCGTAGAAGGCATCGTCTTCACCCAGATTACCGTATAAGAACTCGTTATCGTCGATGTCGAAGTGTCTGCATCGCCTTCATGCTTCCTTTTTAGGAGTCCATTATTTTTACAAAGTATGGAGTATCTGCTAAATATAGGCTTGAGTGTATTTTCACTTTTCAAGGTGTTGATACTTCCATTAGTTTCAGTCTTCCCGAAACCATCAGCATCCTTCAATATTTGTTTCTCGTCACGATCGGCGTGCTACGGCTTCCATCATTTCTATATTAATAATATTATTTGTCTTAAAATCTCCGCGTCCGTGTCACTATCACAGACGTAAAGACATCATCTTCGTAGCTGTCATCAATATTACCATGAGCTGTATCAATATCACTCATTTTATGATATCGTTTCAACATTTCAGTTGTCAGTGATTTACCCGCAATCTATGATCTTGTGAGCTCCATTCTCATTTTCTGTAAAAGCTAGTGTGTACAGTTATATTATTTAATCCTTCAACCCATCATCCCAAACCCAATTAAATCATCTTAGTATATAGAAAAAAATCATCAAAGTTCCTTTCATTTAATCTTAGGAACCGCATCATCCCTTCCACCTATATTTTAGTTTCTTGAGCCCAAGAGTCTTTCATTATATATACCATGCAGTGTTCTTTAAGAGATGTGGTATACAACCATTTCTACATAAAAATCCATCCTATCGATGATTTGTTTACACATAAAAAAACCTTCACGTTAGTATTACATGTTTTATTAAATTATCTTTTCAACTAAAATAATTACCACACATAGTAATTTCTACAAAGGACACTTTGTCCAAGACATTTTAACCATCATCTCTCTGAAAACATCCATGTTCCATCTATATCACAAAGTAAACGAGGGTTAGAGGAGATGGGACAAACAAGTGCTAGTCACTCATAGGGTAAGAACCATGTGTTCGATACCTATCTCAGTCAATGTAGCATCTATGTATTTCTCTTAGCTCATGTAGAAAAATATGTTCCAATGCATACGAATTTAAACATATTCACGTACGACTAGTCAAAAGTACATAAATTCAAGCACGTTAACCTAAAAAAAAATTCTCAAGGATAGAGGCAGAGACTTCTCGATCGAGACATGCCTACCATCACCTGCAAATGAACATTGACCCCTCGCACGGGAGTTGCAAGCTTGCAGAATGCATACATCACGCCGCTAGCCTTCCAACTCAGTGCACGTAAAACTCCAGTGAAATCGTAATCAAGCTCATGTAAAGTACTTGACGGAACCACTTCAAAGTATACATCACTGAACCAGAGCAGAAAATCAGCCTACGAATGTATATCTTGCTACCTACAAAAATAAATGTGTAGAACATATACGAGAGGAGTCGATTCCTACATAGCATACTCCTTACGCTGATAATTATAAGCGGCAAAATACTTCAAATCATGACCCCGGCTAGTATACATTTTTTTTTTTTCGTGAACCCTAAATTCATGTTAGTAATCGGTACAAATGTGTGAGTAATTCGGACGAATAATCGCTTACCAAGTATCCAGAATCTTACTGTTACAGCCCAGCCAGTGCACCAGAGTACCCCGAAGTGTGGTCAATTGATAAACATTCTTTAATTTTTTAATATCACCTCCATAGTGTACACCGATATATGACAGGTTACGATTTAAGACCATAAATTTCCCACAAGTCTGTTAGTTTTATTTCGGGAAGTAATAAATTATTTCTCAAAAATAATACATCAAGTTCTTAGTCATATTTGCTCTAATGCTACGGTATTACCTGTACCAGCACTTTACCAAAACATCTCCCATAAAAATCTTAAGAATGCAGATGGCATACTCAGACAAAAATAATTTTAGCAAAAAAAAAAACAGTCTTCATCATTATTGGTAAAAAAAATAATACACACAAACAAGACATAGCGCGCATTACAAATTCGACCAAAATTAGGTGTCACATGTAGTTTATTGCATTAAGATAAACGATGTAGGTTAGGGAAAAATAAATAAAAAATTCTTTAATTCTATAATTTATTTAAAATTGTACATTTATAAACATTAAAATCTGACACTATATATATCGTATACATTTCTCAGTCCGTGCGACATTCATTTTTATTAAAATAAATTATTATAGTTCGAATTAAGAATGACAAAATACAAATAATTCATACAGATCTCGATACATCAGTTCAGGAGTGTAACACCTTAGAGGACCAGAAATTATGCTAGAGACCTTCCTTTACAAAATTTATAATGTTTTTTCAAGTAAAATTTTCGTGTAACCTGTATACCGCACTTCTCACACAGAAATTTTACACGATCAAGATTTCTTCTGCAGCCATGCTTTTCATGGATGCGTGTACTTCGTAGTCGTTCAAAACGTTTACCACAGTAGCGGCACTGATACAGATATTCATCGCAATTATCATCGCTTCCCCGCTGTACAACATGCAAATGAACTTTGCTTTTACAATGCCTAATCAAATTACTTTTGTTTGTGAAATGTACACCACACGAGTCACACGGAAATGTCACACGATTAGCGTTTCTTCTACAGACATGATTTTCATGTCTTCTTGCATGTTGACGGTATTTAAAACTTTTGTCACAGTAACAGCACCGATGTTCGTTAGTCGTTCTTGAATCACCAGTCATTGAAGTTTCCATCGAGGACGAAACGAAGTTCGTAGAGTTTTCCTGTGTAGCCAGCACCACCGGCATTAAAGTCTCTCCTGCTGACGGTATCACGACTGTTGAAGTCTCCTCTTGTGATGACGTCGTCGTCGTTGCCGACGGGATCTGCACATTCTCCGCCATAGCTGACGTCAGGGTTCCCGTAGTCGATGGTACAACATCCATCAAGTTCGTCGTTTTAGATGGTAAATATGCCATCGAGTTCACAAGAACAGGTAATTACGCGTCTTATGCACCAGAAGAATCAAACTAGGTGATCCTTACACCGTCGTCGTCGTAACAAACTGAGCGACCTGCTGTCTAGGACTCGCTTATATACATGCACCGGTTTGAATAATACGCTAGTCAAATCAAGAACCAATTACTATAATACTCGAGTCAATACATCATCCATTGTTATTACTAAAAAAAAAATTAGGAATTTCAAGGAATAAAAGTTTAAATTATATATGGAAACAACTTATCTCTCATCCTACATACACGGTTTATTTAGACTTACTAGAACGATTAAGAGTCTCTGAACAATGGAACTTTCAGAAACCAAACATAGTTTCAACTGCTCAAATTTAAATTTTATTATGTACAGCTACACATAACCTCCAACTGACTCCAAATGTCTACAACACATTTCTAAAATAATTTATACGATACCGGGCTAGGTCCAAAGTCAATTATTTTTGTACCTCTCATCTACAGTTCAGAGGACCTTCAGTGTTGATATAGCTACAGACAAGACATGTCCAGTACCATACATCTTCAAAGCCTTCAGAGTCGATCCTTGTTAAGCCTTATGACAAAAGTCTCCGAAACAAGAGACCTACTCTATAAGTTTACTATACACTTTTATGCTTTATATAGCACACATCGATAAATATCTTCGTAAATAACCCAAAATATTATCAGACCACTAGCATTCGATTTATGCACATACAGTAGGACACCAACATATCCATCAACACAAGTCCATTCTACATTAAGCTCCTCACTTATTTTCATCAGTCTACACTCAGCACACAAAAACTAAATGAAGTCAATTAACAACCTAGTATTTATATACATCCAGTCATTTAACAGCTTACCGATGGCTAGTTAAATAAGATTGACAGTGAACATGTTAGCAAAGTTTAAATTTATATAGGACCAGGGACCCATTGAACCTTCAGAACCGAGCTACACATACTCAGTGCTGGATGCAAGTTAATTCTACACTCATTTGCCATCACTCATATTACATCATCGTCACTCAATTTGACACTCATTTCCCATCAACTACACTCAATTCGACACTCATTTTCCATCATAGACACTCAATTCGACACTCATTTTCCATAAGACACTCAATTCCTCACTCATTTTCCATCATCGACACTCAATTCGACACTCAATTTCCATCATCGACACTCAATTCGGCACTCATTTTCCATCGATGACACTCAATTCAACACTCATTTTCCGTCATCGATACTTAATTCTACATACTCTTTCCTTCTTCGACACTCATTTTCCATCATCTACATACAGTAAAATGGAAACTTTACATCATCCACACACACACACACACACACACAGATACATATATAAATATATTCATACACAACTCAATTCTTTAAAGTAGCAAACACATGAACTTTATTAGGGCATGAATAACGACACATTTTAATAACAATTTTTAAAATTATATTTATATCAAAAATACAAAAGTATAAAATTTCATCAGTCAATACACATTACTATTTTATTATATATTCCCTGAAATTCTAAGTTCATCAAGAATAGCCCACGTTTCTTTGATAACTGATAAAATTTCGTCATCTTGCGAAACAAGTAAAAGTCGCAACCTGTTCACCAACACGTTCGGGTCTTTCCACGATATATAATCAATTTCACTTGATGACACCATATTCTTCGATTGTTTGCTGAACATATTCTGAAATTCGTTGTAATAATTATTATGATAATTTTTATCATCATCATCGTTGCTGTTCACATCTTTATTAAACACACTGACATCTTCATCTTGCATATCCCAGTATTTTGAATTTTTTGACATTGGAGTACCGTCATTGGCATCAAGCTTTCTTGCTTATTTTCCAAAAAAATATTCCAAAGTCCGTAGAAGTCTACTATAAGACGTCTTGTCACTTTTTCTGGAGATGTTACTTTCATTATCTTCTACCTTACTTATATCTCCAACACCATTTAAGCTATATCCTTTCTCAAGACCTGGAGAGATTTTAACACATTCGCTTTTAAGGCTAGGTCGATCAATTTCATTGTAAGACATACTGTCCCCGAGCATATCGTCTCCATCTATGTACTTTATCTCCTGAACGAGCTTGGCTTTACAAGTTTTATAGTATCTTTTTAAATTCTCTCTTCGTGTCATCCGCCTACCACACTTGCCACAAATTAGTATTTGACGGTATGGACTTTTAACACAATCGTTCTTTTCATGTCTACGAGCATTATAGATGTTATCAAAGTATTTGCTACAGTATGTACAATGTCCTTCAGATCGAGATCGATATTTGTGTATCGTACCTTCACTAGACTGTACGTACTCCATAATGGTTGAATAGCAACTAAAGGTATTTTTTAGGTACTTCGTATTTTCATGTATGAACATTCATCAATTATTTACGAAAAAAGATTTTTTTCTCATTTTGACTAAAAAACTCATGTTCCACGTAGTTTTACTACCCACCTTCATATTTCCTCATATGTTATGTTGTAAAAGCAACCAAAGTTGGTTGTAGGTTACGGAATGCTCACTCACGATCTGTTGAAAAAGGTGTGCTTCCCTAGATCTCAAGAGGAAGAACATTAACCTTATTTAAAAATTTGCGAATAATATCATGGCCTAGCAAGAATCACAAGATAATCTATTCTCATATTAGCAACAATCATGTATCAGTTGTCTGTATATGCAGTGTCTGTTGTCTGTATAAGTAGACAATGTTTTGTGTGGGATGCGGGATGCTCCCTAACGATCGCAACAGAAGGAGGGCTTCGCTAGAACTCAAGGGGAAGGGAAATCTTCGTGTGTGATAGCGTTTCTCAGTTGTTTCATGACGTAGTAATCGTCTGATTAATGAACTTTTGTTTTTGCCTGATTTCCACCTGTTAAAATTCTTTTTTAAGTGTTGATTTGATAATATGACTTCGGAAATTTATACGAAACTCTGAATAAAATTACCTGTCTTAGACACCAAGGACAGTACAGTTTGTCTTTCATGTTAATGCTTTTTAGCTGTCTCAAAGCATATTATTTGTCTGAGTAAGGTTATTATTTTTTAAATCCACCTGATAACAATATTGTAAGTGCTGATTTATTGACAGAATTTCACTAATTAAATGTAACTCTGAATAGAAATGACACGACTCAGTAAGTAAATATCCTTCATGCAGAGATAGATCTCTCACAAATAATCAGGAGCACTCGGAGAAAACCATCAGATATCTAGCCAGAAATAATCAGAAACACTTGGAGAAAGCCATCAATATAATAACAAGAATAATCAGAAGCACTCGGAGAAATCCATCAGATGTCTAGCCAGGAATAATCAGAAACACTTGGAGAAAGCCATCAATAAATAATATCAAGAATAATCAGAAGCACTCTGAGAAAACCATAAGATGTCTAGTCAGGTATAATCAGGAGCAAACGGAGAAAACCACCACAATATTGTCAAGAATAATCGGAAGCACACGGAGAAAACCACCATAATATTGTCAAGAATAATCGGAAGCACGCGGAGAAAACCGTCACAAGTTTTCTTTGATATCATAAAATTTCAGGAAAAAATAATAATAAAAATAAAAATAAATTAATAAAAAATTAAAAATAAAATACAAAAATACATAAACAGATTCTGCTAGCTTGTGAACTTCTCATTGTTGAGCAAAGATATAGTTCTAGTACAAGCCAGAATTTTATGTATTTTTTGTATTTTTTAAATTTTTAATAAGTTTTTTTTTATTTTTAAATATTTTTTTTTCTGTATTTTTATGATATCAAAGAAAACTTGTGACGGTTTTCTCCGCGTGCTTCCGATTATTCTTGACAATATTATGGTGGTTTTCTCCGTGTGCTTCCGATTATTCTTGACAATATTGTGGTGGTTTTCTCCGTTTGCTCCTGATTATACCTGACTAGACATCTTATGGTTTTCTCAGAGTGCTTCTGATTATTCTTGATATTATTTATTGATGGCTTTCTCCAAGTGTTTCTGATTATTCCTGGCTAGACATCTGATGGATTTCTCCGAGTGCTTCTGATTATTCTTGTTATTATATTGATGGCTTTCTCCAAGTGTTTCTGATTATTTCTGGCTAGATATCTGATGGTTTTCTCCGAGTGCTCCTGATTATTTGTGAGAGATCTATCTCTGCATGAAGGATATTTACTTACTGAGTCGTGTCATTTCTATTCAGAGTTACATTTAATTAGTGAAATTCTGTCAATAAATCAGCACTTACAATATTGTTATCAGGTGGATTTAAAAAATAATAACCTTACTCAGACAAATAATATGCTTTGAGACAGCTAAAAAGCATTAACATGAAAGACAAACTGTACTGTCCTTGGTGTCTAAGACAGGTAATTTTATTCAGAGTTTCGTATAAATTTCCGAAGTCATATTATCAAATCAACACTTAAAAAAGAATTTTAACAGGTGGAAATCAGGCAAAAACAAAAGTTCATTAATCAGACGATTACTACGTCATGAAACAACTGAGAAACGCTATCACACACGAAGATTTCCCTTCCCCTTGAGTTCTAGCGAAGCCCTCCTTCTGTTGCGATCGTTAGGGAGCATCCCGCATCCCACACAAAACATTGTCTACTTATACAGACAACAGATACTGCATATACAGACAACTGATACATGATTGTTGCTAATATGAGAATAGATTATCTTGTGATTCTTGCTAGGCCATGATATTATTCGCAAATTTTTAAATAAGGTTAATGTTCTTCCTCTTGAGATCTAGGGAAGCACACCTTTTTCAACAGATCGTGAGTGAGCATTCCGTAACCTACAACCAACTTTGGTTGCTTTTACAACATAACATATGAGGAAATATGAAGGTGGGTAGTAAAACTACGTGGAACATGAGTTTTTTAGTCAAAATGAGAAAAAAATCTTTTTTCGTAAATAATTGATGAATGTTCATACATGAAAATACGAAGTACCTAAAAAATACCTTTAGTTGCTATTCAACCATTATGGAGTACGTACAGTCTAGTGAAGGTACGATACACAAATATCGATCTCGATCTGAAGGACATTGTACATACTGTAGCAAATACTTTGATAACATCTATAATGCTCGTAGACATGAAAAGAACGATTGTGTTAAAAGTCCATACCGTCAAATACTAATTTGTGGCAAGTGTGGTAGGCGGATGACACGAAGAGAGAATTTAAAAAGATACTATAAAACTTGTAAAGCCAAGCTCGTTCAGGAGATAAAGTACATAGATGGAGACGATATGCTCGGGGACAGTATGTCTTACAATGAAATTGATCGACCTAGCCTTAAAAGCGAATGTGTTAAAATCTCTCCAGGTCTTGATAAAGGATATAGCTTAAATGGTGTTGGAGATATAAGTAAGGTAGAAGATAATGAAAGTAACATCTCCAGAAAAAGTGACAAGACGTCTTATAGTAGACTTCTACGGACTTTGGAATATTTTTTTGGAAAATTAGCAAGAAAGCTTGATGCCAATGACGGTACTCCAATGTCAAAAAATTCAAAATACTGGGATATGCAAGATGAAGATGTCAGTGTGTTTGATAAAGATGTGGACAGCAGCGATGATGATAAAAATTATCATAATCATTATTACAACGATTTTCAGAATATGTTCAGCAAACAATCGAAGAATATGGTGTCATCAAGTGAAATTGATTATATATCGTGGAAAGACCCGAACGTGTTGGTGAACAGGTTGCGACTTTTACTTGTTTCGCAAGATGACGAAATTTTATCAGTTATCAAAGAAACGTGGGCTATTCTTGATGAACTTAGAATTTCAGGGAATATATAATAAAATAGTAATGTGTATTGACTGATGAAATTTTATACTTTTGTATTTTTGATATAAATATAATTTTAAAAATTGTTATTAAAATGTGTCGTTATTCATGCCCTAATAAAGTTCATGTGTTTGCTACTTTAAAGAATTGAGTTGTGTATGAATATATTTATATATGTATCTGTGTGTGTGTGTGTGTGTGTGGATGATGGAAAGTTTCCATTTTACTGTATGTAGATGATGGAAAATGAGTGTCGAAGAAGGAAAGAGTATGTAGAATTAAGTATCGATGACGGAAAATGAGTGTTGAATTGAGTGTCATCGATGGAAAATGAGTGGCGAATTGAGTGTCGATGATGGAAATTGAGTGTCGAATTGAGTGTCGATGATGGAAAATGAGTGAGGAATTGAGTGTCTTATGGAAAATGAGTGTCGAATTGAGTGTCTATGACGGAAAATGAGTGTCGAATTGAGTGTAGTTGATGGGAAATGAGTGTCAAATTGAGTGACGATGATGTAATATGAGTGATGGCAAATGAGTGTAGAATTAACTTGCATCCAGCACTGAGTATGTGTAGCTCGGTTCTGAAGGTTCAATGGGTCCCTGGTCCTATATAAATTTAAACTTTGCTAACATGTTCACTGTCAATCTTATTTAACTAGCCATCGGTAAGCTGTTAAATGACTGGATGTATATAAATACTAGGTTGTTAATTGACTTCATTTAGTTTTTGTGTGCTGAGTGTAGACTGATGAAAATAAGTGAGGAGCTTAATGTAGAATGGACTTGTGTTGATGGATATGTTGGTGTCCTACTGTATGTGCATAAATCGAATGCTAGTGGTCTGATAATATTTTGGGTTATTTACGAAGATATTTATCGATGTGTGCTATATAAAGCATAAAAGTGTATAGTAAACTTATAGAGTAGGTCTCTTGTTTCGGAGACTTTTGTCATAAGGCTTAACAAGGATCGACTCTGAAGGCTTTGAAGATGTATGGTACTGGACATGTCTTGTCTGTAGCTATATCAACACTGAAGGTCCTCTGAACTGTAGATGAGAGGTACAAAAATAATTGACTTTGGACCTAGCCCGGTATCGTATAAATTATTTTAGAAATGTGTTGTAGACATTTGGAGTCAGTTGGAGGTTATGTGTAGCTGTACATAATAAAATTTAAATTTGAGTAGTTGAAACTATGTTTGGTTTCTGAAAGTTCCATTGTTCAGAGACTCTTAATCCTTCTAGTAAGTCTAAATAAACCGTGTATGTAGGATGAGAGATTAGTTGTTTCCATATATAATTTAAACTTTTATTCCTTGAAATTCCTTATTTTTTTTTAGTAATAACAATGGATGATGTATTGACTCGAGTATTATAGTAATTGGTTCTTGATTTGACTAGCGTATTATTCAAACCGGTGCATGTATATAAGCGAGTCCTAGACAGCAGGTCGCTCAGTTTGTTACGACGACGACGGTGTAAGGATCACCTAGTTTGATTCTTCTGGTGCATAAGACGCGTAATTACCTGTTCTTGTGAACTCGATGGCATCTTTACCATCTAAAACGACGAACTTGATGGATGTTGTACCATCGACTACGGGAACCCTGACGTCAGCTATGGCGGAGAATGTGCAGATCCCGTCGGCAACGACGACGACGTCATCACAAGAGGAGACTTCAACAGTCGTGATACCGTCAGCAGGAGAGACTTTAATGCCGGTGGTGCTGGCTACACAGGAAAACTCTACGAACTTCGTTTCGTCCTCGATGGAAACTTCAATGACTGGTGATTCAAGAACGACTAACGAACATCGGTGCTGTTACTGTGACAAAAGTTTTAAATACCGTCAACATGCAAGAAGACATGAAAATCATGTCTGTAGAAGAAACGCTAATCGTGTGACATTTCCGTGTGACTCGTGTGGTGTACATTTCACAAACAAAAGTAATTTGATTAGGCATTGTAAAAGCAAAGTTCATTTGCATGTTGTACAGCGGGGAAGCGATGATAATTGCGATGAATATCTGTATCAGTGCCGCTACTGTGGTAAACGTTTTGAACGACTACGAAGTACACGCATCCATGAAAAGCATGGCTGCAGAAGAAATCTTGATCGTGTAAAATTTCTGTGTGAGAAGTGCGGTATACAGGTTACACGAAAATTTTACTTGAAAAAACATTATAAATTTTGTAAAGGAAGGTCTCTAGCATAATTTCTGGTCCTCTAAGGTGTTACACTCCTGAACTGATGTATCGAGATCTGTATGAATTATTTGTATTTTGTCATTCTTAATTCGAACTATAATAATTTATTTTAATAAAAATGAATGTTGCACGGACTGAGAAATGTATACGATATATATAGTGTCAGATTTTAATGTTTATAAATGTACAATTTTAAATAAATTATAGAATTAAAGAATTTTTTATTTATTTTTCCCTAACCTACATCGTTTATCTTAATGCAATAAACTACATGTGACACCTAATTTTGGTCGAATTTGTAATGCGCGCTATGTCTTGTTTGTGTGTATTATTTTTTTTACCAATAATGATGAAGACTGTTTTTTTTTTTGCTAAAATTATTTTTGTCTGAGTATGCCATCTGCATTCTTAAGATTTTTATGGGAGATGTTTTGGTAAAGTGCTGGTACAGGTAATACCGTAGCATTAGAGCAAATCTGACTAAGAACTTGATTTATTATTTTTGAGAAATAATTTATTACTTCCCGAAATAAAACTAACAGACTTGTGGGAAATTTATGGTCTTAAATCGTAACCTGTCATATATCGGTGTACACTATGGAGGTGATATTAAAAAATTAAAGAATGTTTATCAATTGACCACACTTCGGGGTACTCTGGTGCACTGGCTGGGCTGTAACAGTAAGATTCTGGATACTTGGTAAGCGATTATTCGTCCGAATTACTCACACATTTGTACCGATTACTAACATGAATTTAGGGTTCACGAAAAAAAAAATGTATACTAGCCGGGGTCATGATTTGAAGTATTTTGCCGCTTATAATTATCAGCGTAAGGAGTATGCTATGTAGGAATCGACTCCTCTCGTATATGTGCTACACATTTATTTTTGTAGGTAGCAAGATATACATTCGTAGGCTGATTTTCTGCTCTGGTTCAGTGATGTATACTTTGAAGTGGTTCCGTCAAGTACTTTACATGAGCTTGATTACGATTTCACTGGAGTTTTACGTGCACTGAGTTGGAAGGCTAGCGGCGTGATGTATGCATTCTGCAAGCTTGCAACTCCCGTGCGAGGGGTCAATGTTCATTTGCAGGTGATGGTAGGCATGTCTCGATCGAGAAGTCTCTGCCTCTATCCTTGAGAATTTTTTTTTAGGTTAACGTGCTTGAATTTATGTACTTTTGACTAGTCGTACGTGAATATGTTTAAATTCGTATGCATTGGAACATATTTTTCTACATGAGCTAAGAGAAATACATAGATGCTACATTGACTGAGATAGGTATCGAACACATGGTTCTTACCCTATGAGTGACTAGCACTTGTTTGTCCCATCTCCTCTAACCCTCGTTTACTTTGTGATATAGATGGAACATGGATGTTTTCAGAGAGATGATGGTTAAAATGTCTTGGACAAAGTGTCCTTTGTAGAAATTACTATGTGTGGTAATTATTTTAGTTGAAAAGATAATTTAATAAAACATGTAATACTAACGTGAAGGTTTTTTTATGTGTAAACAAATCATCGATAGGATGGATTTTTATGTAGAAATGGTTGTATACCACATCTCTTAAAGAACACTGCATGGTATATATAATGAAAGACTCTTGGGCTCAAGAAACTAAAATATAGGTGGAAGGGATGATGCGGTTCCTAAGATTAAATGAAAGGAACTTTGATGATTTTTTTCTATATACTAAGATGATTTAATTGGGTTTGGGATGATGGGTTGAAGGATTAAATAATATAACTGTACACACTAGCTTTTACAGAAAATGAGAATGGAGCTCACAAGATCATAGATTGCGGGTAAATCACTGACAACTGAAATGTTGAAACGATATCATAAAATGAGTGATATTGATACAGCTCATGGTAATATTGATGACAGCTACGAAGATGATGTCTTTACGTCTGTGATAGTGACACGGACGCGGAGATTTTAAGACAAATAATATTATTAATATAGAAATGATGGAAGCCGTAGCACGCCGATCGTGACGAGAAACAAATATTGAAGGATGCTGATGGTTTCGGGAAGACTGAAACTAATGGAAGTATCAACACCTTGAAAAGTGAAAATACACTCAAGCCTATATTTAGCAGATACTCCATACTTTGTAAAAATAATGGACTCTTAAAAAGGAAGCATGAAGGCGATGCAGACACTTCGACATCGACGATAACGAGTTCTTATACGGTAATCTGGGTGAAGACGATGCCTTCTACGGTGATTGCTACAGTGACTCTGAAGCTGGCGACGTGATCTAAGACTGTGATGCAGAACCTAAAGCTGACAAGACCGATGAATGTGGTGGTGTCCTGAGACCGAAGCGATGGAAACGTCGTGATGTAATAAATAAATCTGATCAAGCTTGTGATGATCACTGGCTCGATGATGAAAGTAACCCTGAGGTTGGTGTTAAAACGGAGGACAGCAGAGATCATAATATTTATAATAAACGTGCAAGGAAGATGGTGGCAGAAGAGATTGATTCCACATCATGGAAAGATCCAAACATATTAGTTGACCGGCTAAGACAGATGGTGGTATCTGTTCGTAGAGGAAACTACTCGCATATCGTGGAAGTATCGACCATACTTAAAGAGCTTGGGAACGCTGGCTACTTACAATAATCATTTGATTAACCTTCATGTGTGTACTAATGAAAAATGAAATGAATTATTTATATTTTAAAAAAAAGTATGATTTATTTCTTGTATCCTGATTTCCAATATATTTAAAAAAAGTATGATTTATTTCTTGTATCCTGATTTCCAAATAAGTCTGTGTTTCCGCTACTGTATGTGTGATCGTTCCGTTTCCTGTGTGTACTGTGTGTACGTTCCGATTTCCTGTGTGTACATTTCGTTTTCCTGTTTGTTCATTTCGTTTTCCTGTGTGTACATTTCGTTTTCATGTGTGTACATTTCGTTTTCCTGTTTGTACATTTCGTTTTCCTGTTTGTACATTTCGTTTTCCTGTTTGTTCATTTCGTTTTCCTGTTTGTACATTTCGTTTTCCTATTTGTACATTTAGTTTTCCTGTTTGTACATTTCGTTTTCCTGTGTGTACATTTCGTTTTCCTGTGTGTACATTTCGTTTTCCTGTTTGTACATTTCGTTTTCATGTGTGTACATTTCGTTTTCCTGTTTGTACATTTCGTTTTCCTGTTTGTACATTTCGTTTTCCTGTTTGTACATTTCGTTTTCCTGTTTGTACATTTCCTTTTCCTATTTGTACATTTAGTTTTCCTGTTTGTACATTTCGTTTTCCTGTGTGTACATTTCGTTTTCCTGTGTGTACATTTCGTTTTCCTGTTTGTACATTTCGTTTTCCTGTGTGCACTGTGTGTACGTTCCGTTTCCTGTGTGTACTGTGTGTACGTACCGATTTCCTGTGTGTACATTTCGTTTTCCTGTGTGTACTTTTCGTTTTCCTGTGTGAACTGTGTGTACATTGCGTGTTCATTTCATTTGATGAATTTGTTTCCAAATGCGTTACCTTATTTTGGTACGCTTCTTCTTTCAATGGTGTTTTGACACGAGTATTATAGTAATTGGTTCTTGATTTGACTAGAGTATTATTCCAACCGGTGCGTGTATATAAGCGAGTCCTGGACAGCAGGTCGCTCAGTTTGTTACTGACGTCGGCGGTGTAAGGATCACCTAGTTTGTTTCTTCTGGTGCATAAGTCGTGTCAATTAGCTGTTCTTGAGACTTCGATGGCATCTTTACCATCTAAAACGCTGAGCTTGATGGACAACGCACCATCGTCTACGGGAACCCTGACGTCAGCTACGGTGGAGAAGGTGCAGATCCCGTCGGCAAAGACGACGTCATCAAAAGAGGAGATTTCAACAGTCGCGATACCGTCAGCAGGAGAGACTTTAATGCCGGTGGTGCTGACTACGCAGGAAAACTCGTCGAACTTCGTTTCGCCCTCGATGGAAACTTCAATGACTGGTGATTCAACAACGACTAACGAACATCGGTGCTGTTACTGTGACAAGATTTTCACAAACAGCAGCAATACTCGACGACACGAGAGGAGAGAATGTGCTAAGTACCCTTATCGTAAAATGTTTGTTTGTGAGAAATGTCACAAGCAATTTGCAAGACAAGATAATATGAAAACACACATGAAGACATGCAAAGGTCCTGCTGTGCGACAGAAAGGAGAGGTTTCGGTGCAACAACGATGTATTGATGTTCATAAGAGTATGCCTGGAGATGGTGTATTTGCTGCAACAACATCATCTGGTTCGGGTCTGAAAGGATCGTCTTCATCACCACGGTATCCTTGCAGCTACTGTGATATGTCGTTCGCATTTTCTCATGATGCACGAAGACATGAGCGGAGTAAATGCAAGAAGAATCCATCTCGTATAAAGTTTCGCTGTGATGGGTGTCATGAATGGTTTACACGTATTGACAGTTTGCGCCGACATGTGAAAAAATGCAACGGTAAAGTCCGTGTGTCTACTGAAGAACTACCTGTAGAAACTTCGACTCCTCGCTTTAGATTGGAGACTCGTAAGAGAACAAGCAAGAAAACCGATGTGCAGCAACCGAATGGTATGACGTCTGAACATGAAAATAAACCTAAGACTGTGTTCGGCGCATTACAAGTGAATGATAATGGGTTCTACTTGGCGCAGTCTGCATTTCGTGGAACATTGAAAGACTACTATTATCTAAATATGATAGGTGAGTCGAAAGACATTTGTAATTTTCTTGATGATATCAAAGAGAACATAATCAATCAGCTTACTGATGATGTAGCAACAAACGGTCCATTAAAATACAACTTGTGGTTGGACTGTATATATGGAAAGCCGTATCCATTCGAAGACGAAGTGAAGAAGTGTGCATTCAAGACATCGGCTGCAGTAATTTACAGTTCTAACGATGTGAAGCATACTGTTAAATACGGTATCCAGAAACTCTGTCAGGAAGAGGAGGACTATGTCTGTAAAGGTTCTGGCTGGACTCTTTCTAGTATAAGCCGATTGGAGCTAAGAATTAGTCATTTCACGCCGCTGCGGACCTAAATGATTATAAGATTGCTGGCTTTCGCAAGTGTTCGTGTAGTAAAGTAGAAATTATGTAATAAAGTTTATTTTGTGAAAGAACTTGTGTTGTTTTATTTCTCGGACCTGCCACTATTATATTATGATTATTTTTTTTTATCTTCATTCCGAATCGTACCAAGGACCTTAGTCGATCTAACTAATCATTTTATTGGTTGCAAATTTATTTAATGAATTTTGAACTTTTTCCGAATTAATAAGTCAATTATGAATTTTCCAAGATGGCGGACATGATGTCTGATAGGATGATGGTAGCAGAGGATTTAAAGTCTCTTTAAGAATTTTGAACATGATTTATTGAAATTATTATTTTTTACATGAAATAAAAAATATATTGCCTCGATCGAGTATCGAACCAAGGATAGGAACTGACCGTGCCAATCAGTATATTGATTGCAAATTTATTTAATAAATTTTGGAATTTTTCCCGAATTTCTATCTAGATAAATACGGATTTTCAAGATGGCGTCCAAATTTAAAGATGGCGGACACCTTAGTAATAGATGATTACTGCACTCTAGCAGGTAAGAATTAAACTAGCATGGGGTCAGCGCACTCTAGCCGACGATACAATGATGATGGCTTCCAGCATCGAAGACAAGATGGCGGACATGACGTCATACTACCTGATGGTATATGTGCATTGGTAAAAGTGGTGGGGGTCAGTCTGCCTGCAGCCACCTAGGGGGAAGGACCTGTCGCCATTTTTAATTTTTTTTTTGCACTCGTCGGGTTCGAACCGCGGACTCCGAGCTCCGTGTCGTTAATGTATGATTTTTAAATATTTTTTATTAAAATTTTATTAAATGAATTTTTTAATAAATTTTAAAATTTTTTTCATTAAAATCGGATAATAAATGAAGATTTTAAAGATGGCGACCGTAACGAAAATTGCAACGGTGACGTCATCATCCAATATGGCTACCATGGCATCCTAATTTTCAAGGTCATGACCTTGGCGGCTTAAAGCGGCTAGCTCTAAGGATGCTTAAGCCACTTTCAGGAGTTTTCGTTTTTTCTAGGGCAAAGCGACTTTTGAGGATTTTCGAAATCCTAATTTTTGAATTGTGGAATTATTTGAGATTTTTTGGCGGAATTTTTTTCCACATAAATGGAAATTTTGAAGATTTTTGAGGAATTTTGGGTAAATTTTGCCCAATTTTGGAGAATTTTGACACATTTTGAAGGTCAAATGACAAGGTCAAGGTCAAAGGTCAAGGTCACGACCATCCAAGATGACCGCCGTGACGTCACAATCCAAGATGGCGGACACCGGCTCCGGCTCCACGCGCCGGCGCCAGATCTCGTACCGGCTATTATATACTACTTATATACCTGCGAGTTCATGGCACCAGACGCGGGTCCGCCAATTGGACGAAATCACCGAAAAAGGTGAGCTCTGTGCATACCCAATTGTTTGGGCAACAGATAGGTCACGTATAGGACACCATAATCCGTTCCCTAAAACAAGAGTCTGGCCATGACCTTTCTTGGGGTTTGGGAGTGGTAAAATGAACTACGAATAAAGGTGTAGAATATTTAACACCTAAACCCATATTTTTGTGTCTTGGAATACCTGTCCCTTGTGCCATGTTTGATTCTCCTGTAAATGAACAATCTTAGGTTGCCTTGTTCAAGATATTTATCCAGGTAATGGTTTAGCGATTCATCAAACTTCAAATCTACCATTGCCACGCACGTGCCTAGTGACTTGCAGCGTTACGCGTAGATCTCATTTAAACTATAGAAAATTATAGACATATAAAAAATGAACTTTTCGAACAATACTTGGTTCTTATCCGTCCCAAGCAATAAAAACAAGTTATAGTGGCAACTAAGATAAAAAAAAATATTTACACTGAAAACAATGCGATAACCAGTTACTACTTTTCCTTGTTATCCAGCTGCCTACTTTATATAGGGATGCAGCAGGTAGTATGATGGTTTTTATTTATTCGCATTAAAAAACCACAATTTTTGCAAATATTTTCCCCCTTTTTATTTACAAGTGAACAGAATTTTATGGCCGTTTGTGCCCTGAAAGATTACTAAAAGAATTGATTTGACACTGATTTTCTGCCAGGAAAGATAAAGTCATTGTTATGTATCTTGTCTCAAACTAGACATAACTCAATAGAAGCACCATTTCCTAAGTATAACTTGCAAAGTATTAATTAATATCGGTTTACGAATTCAAACAATGATATTAAGTTTTATACCTACACTTTGGACAGAAGAACAGGATACGTAGACTTTTGATACGCCTTTTTAGATCTTTAAAATATAAAACAAGGAACACGACACAGACATTATTAGTGTGTAGTTGCAGGAAGGTGGAATAAAGTGTACTGCACAAAAGAAGTTCCATGTCTCGAGGTGTATCATAAAGCTTTATGACTTTCGTGGTGTGTCTAGTATTTGCTCCACTTACTTGTGTGCACTCGTGCGCATTTTATATACATATTGCTAAGTATTCCGTCAAGTGCGAACAAATGAGACCAACCTTGGGAAAGGGACATGTGCTTGATAATATACTAGTGTTTACTTGATACATAAATGGCAGGAAAAAATTAATCATTTTAAAGTTTATTTTTTCCTTACTCTGGTTTGAACAAAACAAAGTATTTAAGTACTCTTTTTGTTAAATCAGGCTGGAAAGCGGAAAAATTAAAGACTCCGACAGCTAAAGTGGGTTCAAACATGAAATTGTTTATTTGTTGACTACTTGTTAGCGTTTGGGTTGCGGCTGAGGCAATGATGGTGGACCCGATTAACTTTGACGTGGCCTCAACCCAGAAGCCAAGTAAGTCTTTAAACGAAAGTTTACGATTTAAATTTATACTAGCTGAAGTACCCAGCGTTGCCCGGGCTAAACATATCGTAATATAAAGAACTCAACTACAGTGTTTCAAGTATGTAAGATTTACACTTGAAAAACGGGAAATTTTGATTTAAAATTCCCTTCGATTGTACAATCTCGGTGCATGAAGGCTACGCATAAGAAAAACTGGGAAGCCTATTTTCAGCTTCATTTTGTGGAAAGGCAGGTAACCCCTTAGTAAGACGTGGCAAACGCATTAAATGGTAGACAGATACAAATTCAAGGTGACGCCATATATTGACGCAGTTCAACACTAAATAGCAGCTAAGCACTAAGCGGATGGGTTTCGGCAAGGATAATAATAGGAAGTTGCCAAAACTTACCATATGACCGTGTGGTTGACATAAAGAAATGACACAAACTTATTGTATGTCTATGACATACCTCCTTTGATTTTCTATTATTTAACTGAATCTAATACTTTTCACTCCCTTATAAATGTAATTTCATAATTATATGTAGTCTATGACACTCCAAGCCCATGAACTATCTATGCAAAAAAATCATGTATATATGTTGATCCGTTTCTGCGTGAAAGGACAAACAGACAAACACACTTTCATATTTAAATATTATTAAGGTTATTAATTATAACTTTTAATTCATTTTAAATTATTTTAACATGGATACAAACTATGCGCAAATTATTATATTCTTTAAACTATGCGAGTTTTAAATTAATAACCAATTTTTTGTTAAAATAATTATTTGATTATTGAAGTTATACTTCTAATGCGACTTCCAACAAGGTTGCGTTAAACGTTTAACGCAACCATGGAGGGGGTATGAAAGCACTGTCTGTTTGTACGCGGTGTTCTACAAAACTACTATACGAATTTTAATGGGGTTTTCAAGTTAACTTGAGCGTAGCAGAGAAAGAAATATAAGCTTTATTTAATCAAAATTGGCTCAAGGAAAAAAAAAGAAATCTCAATTTTATGACATACAATATAATCATCTTAAGAAGCCATTAAGTTATGCTATTGTAAGGAACTAAGTAGAGAGTAAGAAAAAAATAAAGATCCTGACAGTTTGTAGTGTTTCCATATTTGTTTTGATTTTCAATACCCTCTTTGTATATTACAATTTAAATTGCAGAAAAAAATCATGTTTCATAGACACATAAATAGTGAGTGTGTGTCATATCTCTATGTCCACGGGGTCTCGCCGCGTCAATTTTCTCCTTGGGCGAACCCGTCCGCTTAATTTAATAAAAACAGCTTTTATCATTGAATGATTTCATGATTTTATTTCATGAAAATCAGCTCTCATAAAAAAGTTAGTTTTATAGACATTTAATAGGTTTCTCTCTCTCTGAAAATCAATCCATTTAAACGTTAAAAATTTATTTCCTTTATTTTGTTAGTTTTATTTGATACAATATGATTTCACTAAAAATCAATTTCTACCCATTCCTATTTTCATTTCCACATTACGAAGTTTCAATTCTTCCACGTGGAGGGACTCCACGCACTATTTTTGCATGCAATTAAAAAATTTTTTTAATGATGCCAAAGAAGTATAACTTCTCACGCGTGTACCTAAGTACACGCACCCATTTTTTTAAATTCATGTCAAATCATAATATTTATAACTCAGTTTGATTTGTAACTGTGTAAAGGATTTTTTGTGTATCACACTTAGGGAATTATTACCCAAACCATATTCTATAGAAAGTGGAAAAATATTCGTACTTAATACTAGCTATGGTAGGTACCTGTCGTAGTCAGGTTCGACTTCCGTTTCGCTGGAAATCGTTCTAAATAAATTTTCTCATTATTTTATATCGCACTATAAATATCTTCTAATCACAGTCTCATCAACATATTATATAGGTAGGAAAATAAAATATTTTAGTTTGACTATTTTACTATAAATTTTTAACTTTATAATGCAAAAGTATGATTAAAGAAACTTTTAAAATGGGTTATACATATGTGTGATTCTCGCTATGGCATTCGCTATTGAGGCCCGTGCCAAAATGCGTAATCTTGGAAAAATAAATTAAATGGGTGTTCCATAACAAACATATTTGAAGGGATTTAAAACAAAGTATGTGCTACCTCGTTTCTAAAAGTCATCAAAATCCGTTCAATAATAATGACGTAATCAAGTAAGAAACTTCCAGATATCCAAACATTCTCATTTTGGTAAGAAGTGTTGATTCAGATTTAATCCAATATCTACTCACTACACCATAGTAGTATGTAATAGGGCATACTTAAACAGGATGAAGGTAATGGTTGTGGTATCGGTCCACCATCTTGGATTGTGACGTCACGGCGGCCATCTTGGATGAGCGTAACGGGACACAGTGTAACGGGACACAGCGTAACGGGACACAGCGTAACGAGACAAGTAGATCACGGCGGTCATCTTGGATCCGCCATCTTTAAATCGAGCGAAGTAAAAGTCGACCATCTCGGGACGAGATACGGGGGTCCGAGGATTTTGTTAGAAGCTATTTTCGGAATTCGTAAAACTGTGGGGCTTCGAAGCTTTGTGTAGTGATTACATGGTAACCCAATCTCATTTTCTTGGACACTCTTTTGGACGAGCGCATTTGCGAAAATAATTATAACAAAATACATTAACTACAAAAAATATATTACATTGGTATCTACATGTACTGCAGCCCATTATTTAGAGAACGTATAGTTTTTCTCCTATCAGCTTTATATAATTTATCTAAAGTTTGTGCTTAGGTTTATAAATTCAATGTTTTACTTTTTCAATGCATATGCAGAAGCTACCCTCTTTTTCTAAAAAAAATTGTTACAGCAGTTTGTTGTCAATAATTGCTGTGGAAAAAAAAATAATCATTTGAATTTTGGCGGCTAAAAGTGATTCAAAAAATACTCTGGTACATGTAATTTCACCTCAGTAGATACTTAAAACCAAGTTGTTCCCTTTTTATATACAATAAAAACAATAATTTTATTTCTTAATGTTCTGGGTATATAAAAAAATAAAACATATAAGTTCCTCTAATTTATGAATACTTGTTTTCTTTTCAGAAATATCTTTACTTTCATTGTTTCTTTAACACCAGATGATAAATCTATTTTTTAATGGCAACTCCCAAAGCTCTCTGTTAAACTGGATCAATACAATGCACGATAGATTCTCTGCTACAAAGTGAAAATTCATGTTAAAAAAGCCTACTTACTATATGTGAAAAATTGGGTGTTTGGATGTTTGCTACTCAATATCTACTTTCTATCTATCTTATTTAGATAACCATTTTGGAATACAATTTTCTCGTCAGCTGATTTATATAGTGGCTATAAGTCATTTAAAAATTCCATCTCCATTAGTAAAAAATGGTGCAAAATAAGATTATGTATAGTTGTACATATGTTACGAATTATAAACATAAAAACAGGGCATAGCCATTCTCTATGCCAGCCAAGCAAAGCATGTAAAGTCTTGAAGCTATTCCGTTGTTGTTCCATAGTTTCATGTTAAGATTAAAATGTTGGATTAAATTTTGTTAGATGTTAATACGAAGTTTGATTTTCAAATTTATACAGGTTATTTGACTACATATATTATTATCTGTACTAAAAATTGAGATGTTTTCTTAAGGTACTGCACGATATTAACTATTTGTAGAACTCCACTAATAGTTTGTATTACCGTTATAGTTTAAACATCTTTAAAATTACTTTTTCCTTTGTGGTGTATGGTGAATAGTATGTAATAGGGCATACTGAAACAGGATGCAGGTAGTGGTTGTGGTATCGGTCCACCATTTTGGATGAGCGTGACGGGACACCGCGTAACGGGACACTACGTAACGGTACAAGTAGATCACGGCGGTCATCTTGGATCCGCCATCTTTAAATCGAGTGCCCCACTCATTTTGATGAAATTTTATCGTCTCTGTCGACATATTGATATTTTCTGTTCCGATGGAGGCCGCCATCATGGATACCGTCGACCTTGTTTCTGCTGTTTGTTCCTAAGTAGCGCCAGCGTCGCTCTTGATTTTTTTCTGTTCCACTGGAGGCCGCCATCTTGGATACCGTGGACTTTGTTTCTGTTGTTTGTTCCTAGATAGCACCACCGGCGTTCTTGATTTTTTCTGTTCCACTGGAGGCCGCCATCTTGGATACCGTCGACTTGGTTTATGTTGTTTGTTCCTAGATAGCGCCAGCGTCGTTTGTCTCATCACATAAGGTCTAGGTTCCATTACCTACCAGAGCTATTATGGTCCTCATCGACATATTAAATTTATTTTTTTATGCAAAATACATAGGAAGCGCTGTGAGTCGAACCAGCGCAGCTCTGATCTCTAGGTTGGAAAACATACGCCTTTAACCGCTCGGCTATCGAGACATTACCAGACTGAGAATTAAATAAAGTATATAGAAAATAACATGCATATTCGGACATGAAATTTTTTTTAATTGTAAGTAATAATAGCACTACCTGTTCGAGACAGAACCACCATCTTGGATTATAAAGTCAACGTTGCAATTTCCGTTACGCCCGCAATCATTAAAATCCGTAATTTTTATGTTAGAAAATCAGGAAAAATTTTAAAAATCAATAAAAAAAATTGAACTTTGACCTTGACCTTATCTTTGACCTTTACATTTATCTTTAACCTTGACCTTGAAATTATACATTGACTTTGTCTACGACTTTGACCTTGACGACCATCATGGATCCAACATTTTGCATTCAGTACATGCTATCAGGAGCTGCCACATGCTAGTGGTCATTGCCACCATCTTGTTTTCGTCTGCTGGAGGACACCATCTTGTGCGTGTACTCGTCTTACCATCATGCTAGTTTTATCCTAACCCGCTAGGGTGCAGTAAAAATTTATTATTCCTGTGACACCCGCCATCTTGAAACTTGGACGCCATCCGGAAATCATGTCATTATTTAGCTATAAATGCGGGAAAATTCCAAAATTAATTAAAAATTTGGCAATTATTCTACAGATTAATTCGATCCGCTCCTGTCCTTGGTTCGATACTCGATCGATGTAATAACGTTAAATATAATGTGAAAAAAATTATTTGAATAAACCATGTTCAAAATTCTTAAAGAGACTTTAAATCATCTACTGCTATTATCCTATAAACCACCAAGACCAACATCTTGGAAATTTCGTAATAATTATAATAAAAAATTCAAGAAAAAGTTCAAAATTCATTAAATAAATTTGCAAACAATATACTGATTAATAAAGTCTACTTAGGTCCTTGGCACAATCCTGGAAGAAGCTAAAATAAATTTAATTAAAATACCAGAAAATTGTAAGGTTCCTGAAATAAAATACGACAAGTTCTTCTACAAATATTATATTTATTACACAGTTTCTAACCTACTACAGGATCACTTGCGAAAGCCAGCAATCTTATAAACATTTAGCTCCAAATGCTCCACAGCTCCAAAAGCTCCAACAGCTCCAACAGCTCCAAATGTTCCAACTGCCTTTTCTTTCAACAGCTCCAATTATATTGGGCTAAAATGCTACGAGTCTAAGAGACTAAAAGGCTACAAGGCTACGAGTCTAAAAGTATCTAGCTGGTTACGAGTTATACATGGCTGTGAGACTGCATGACTAAAAGACCGCATGGCTACGAAACTACATGTCTATGAAGCTACAAGGATACATATTACTCGGCTCCAAAAGCTCCAACAGCTCCAACACGCAATGTACGCAATGTACGCGCAATACATGCAATTTAAGCGCAATAAATGTAATGACGACACAGTACACACAGGAAACGAATTGAAGAAATAGTACACACACAGGAAAAACGGAATGTTCACACAGTACATACAAGAAACAGAACGTACACACAGTACACACAGGAAACGGAACGTACACACAGTACACACAGAAAACGGAACGTACACACAGAAAACGGAACGTACACACAGTACACACAGGAAACGAAACGAACACACAGGAAACGGAATGATCACACATACAGTAGCGGAAATACAGGCTTAGTTGGGAATCAGAATAAAAGAAATAAAAACATTAAATTTTTACTTTCAATTTTTAATTTATTTCTCAACATTGCACAAATACAAGTAAAAGAAGCTATGATTCTATGTAGCCAGTTTTCCTCAGTTCTTTGAGTATGAAGGATATTTCTTTGGTGCACGAATAGTTTCCTGCACAAAGCGAGCCATGTAGAAGTCTTAGCCGATCAACCAATATGTTTGGACCTTTCCATGATGTCCATGATGTCTTTCCATGATCTCTTCTACCACCATCTTACTTGCTCGTTTATTATACATAATTTTAATATCACAATCGTCCCCGTGATCATAACAAGCATTATCAGATTTATTTATTATAACACGTCGTTTCCATCGTTTCGGTCTCAGGACACCGCCACATTCATCGATATTGTCAGCTTTAGGTGCTTCATCACAGTCTATGCCTTTGTCAACAGCCTCAGAGTCACTGTAACAATCACTGTAGAAGACATCCTCTTCACCCAGATTACCGTATGAATTCGATATCGATGATGTTAAAGTGTCTTCATCGTCTTCTTGCTTCCTTTTTAGGAGTACATCATTTTTACAAAGAATGGAGGATTTACTGAATATAGGCTTGAATGTATTCTCACTTTTCACGATGTTGATACTTTCATTATTTTCAGTCTTCCCGAAGCCATCAGCATCCTGCAATTTATGTTCTTCGTCACGATCGGGTGAGCTAATACCATCACGCTCAGGACAAGGAAAATTATTGTCGTAATGCAGATCACTCTTCTTTAGTCTAGTGGATCCATCGATGTCCTCTATGCCTTAAGTAGGCTTGGCTTTACATTTTCTATCATGTCTGTTTAAGCTGTCAATTCGTTTTAACAACCTGCTACACCGATTACAGCTTAAAATTTTGCGTAGTGGGTTTTTACCACAATCATTCCTCTCATGACGTCTAGCATTCCTTCTCATGACAAACTCCTTGCCACAGTATCTACAGCGGATTCCTTCCGATTCAGCTGCAGATAACAAACCATGATCCCTGGTAGCTTCTGTGACTAATGATAGATACAAACTGACTGTTTTCCAATTGGAACAATTTTTTAAATAGTATTTTTTAAATATTTTATCAGCGAGAGTTAAGTTATCTAATGCAAAGAAAATTGATGCAAGTAGTTCTACTTGTCCACAACAGATGGCGACACATTTTTGCTTGCTGGTAAATATTGTCAAAGGGGAAAAAAAAGAAAAGGAGGATCGTAGATCGTAAGTAAGAATTAATCGTAAATATCCAAATGTTGGGGGGAAAAGAATCGTAGCTCTTTACATAAAAACAACTCGCTTGCTGGCTTCAACTACTCTTAACTTCATAAAATACTTTACTGTACCTAGGATCATAGGTTCGCCATCCCGTACAGGATGTCTGGTGAGAGATTAACTAAGGAGATTTTGCAAAATAACATAATACTAAATTAAAATTATTTTATTCTTAAAGTCAAATAAAGTAAAATCAGTCTTGACGAACATTTACACAGCGGGATTAAAATTTACCACAACAATCTCTTCATTACTTCCTTAACTACTGAACGACCTTACAAGAGAGAAAGAGAGAACTTCACTAAACACTTCCCTAATCCTTACGAGTACATCTTAACTTATAATTAAAATCAAGACAAAGATCAAGCAATACTCACATGTTCCAATAAGCACCTCTTGATTGATTACTTTAAAAACTAACGTAGGGGCCTCTCCTGCCCTTGAAAACCCGAACGAACATTACATTTTTAAAAACTCTGACTATAACGACTACTGACGAGGGCCATAGCCTCCACCCGAGTGCTTGAAGTCGACTATATTATGAACTAACTTAAATTACTTTGTTACGCAGGTTGGTACTGCGTAACGAGGAAACTCGCCCCTGCGGGCTAGTGGGATACCACCCGCCATACACTGCACGGACTCGGCGCGCGAATTTCAATTGATGCGCGTTGGATAGCAGATCCTCGGGTCCACTCGTGCCGAATCGCCATTGATCGGAGCACGTGGACGTGGTCGGAATTTTCCGAGCCGCGTTTCCGATTCAGGATGTCCAGAATATTCCTCGCTGTTTTAGTATGGAGCGCAGCGAGTATATAAGCAGGCTGCTAGCACGAGTTCCACAAGAGTCTTCTCTCAACCGGCTGCGTGAATAATGCGGTGAACACGACCCGCACCTTCGATCATCGACGCCGAAAGGCTGCCCGCTGAGGTCTTCAAGCTGCGCATGGATGCCGAAAAAGGCGGTAAGAGAGGCCGCAAATTATACAAGTCAGTTACGGACTTGGTAATAATTCAGTGGTAGCCCAGTAACAATTTGCAAGTTGGCACGGGACTTCGGAAGTAAAAAGTAGGTGTCGGACTTTGCAGTAAAATGACCAAGGGGAACATAGAAAATTCCGCCGAGGGTCATGAAGTGGTTTGCGACTAGGAGCATAACAGAGTTCTGCTCAGCAATACTTTAAAAAAAATAATATATTTTCTCGTTCTATTAATACGGTGAAAATAAAAGGTGCTACTACTTGATTAAAACATTAAGGGCGTAGTGCAGTGGCATTAGCGGGACTACCAGTCGTGGCGTTTAAGACTACTAAAGAACATAAACAAGGAGGTAAATTTTTAATGAAAAACTGTTTTAAAATAATTTCAAGCAACAGCATGTTAGGTGATTTGTCTCCAATTTCTGCACTAGTATAGTGTTCGTTTTATTACCAAATAGTGTGAATTAAGAGCCGGCGAAAATGTGCAAGTATCAGGGAATCAGCACGGCGGCAGAGGTAGAATAAAGACATTCGCTCCGTCGATGTTTCCGGTCCGACTGGGGTGATCAGGTCAAGGTTCAACGGAAATAAAAAAAAAACACTCGCCGCTATCACTTAAACGACACTGAAGATTTTAGCCAATTTTATTTGGGGAGAAGTGTTGAAATTTAAATTGTGTTAGAAATATCTCGTTCCTAAGTCTCTGGTACTGTTAAAACAATGTCTAATTTTGATCTGTATGTGAAGGTTTAAGTATTTTGTATTAAAAAGAATTTGTAATTATAACTAAAAGAAAAGGGTCCAGTTAGAATTATTTATTGAGGAATAATTCGTGTCGTTATGAGAAAATGTTTAAAAAGTAGTGAATGATACGTAATTTTGTATGAATTTATTTCAGGTGTTTTGTTGGTAATCGCTGGAACATGAATTGTAGCAGTAATGTGTAACAGCCAACATAATAAGAAAATTTATATTAATGTATGAGGATTATATGTGTTTGTATAATGTGTGAATAAATCTCTGTACATGCCGTACTAAATATGTGTTATACATTGCTCTGTGTTTCCTTAAGCTCTTGTTGCCATTCTAATTTCCAACGACTAGGTAACAACCTTACGACCTAGCAACTCGTTACCACTGGCGACGGCCATAGCTTCCGCCAGAGTGAGCCCCGAGCTACCATTCACTTGCGCTTAAATTCACGCGCCCTGCCGCGACTAGCAATAACAAACGCTCGTTATTGAAGCCAAATTTACTAAACTAACTAGAACATCTGGAAAGGCTACCCCCCTCTACCCCGACGTGCAGGCCACACCGCGCGGCTTGTTACGACAGCGCGCCCCAGTAACTGCGGCCCATGGCTGCGCCAGCGCGTGGCCTAACAAACAAACAAAAATCTGCAAGCCCGCAGCGCGCCGCGCCGGCCCCGTGCCCCAATTACATGGTCACGCCACTTGCGCTGACGAGTGAACAGAGCAGCCAGCCCAGAGTCCCGTCAGTAAAGTCCCTAAATTTGATTTCAACAACCCTGCAAAATTTCAAACCGCGACAATATTATTTATTTTATGTGGTATGCGGGATGCTCACTAATGATCGCAAAAGAAGGAAGGCTTCGCTAGACATCAAGGAGAAGGAAGTTCTTCCTTCGTGATAGTGTTTCTCTTCCGTCTTAACAGATATTTTTGGACTGAGTAATGTATTTTATTTTTTGAAATTCACCTTTTGAAAAATGTTGTCAGTTCTGTTTTAGTACCAGAAATTAACAATTTATTTGAATCACAGGATAAAATGACATAACTCATTAGGTAAAAAGTCCTTCATGCGGGGATCAATTTCTCATCTGTAACCAGAAGCACTCTGAGAAAACCATCAGAGGTCTAGTCAGGAATAATGAGAATCACTTAAAGGAGAACCATCAAAATATTGTCAAGAATAATCAGGAGCACACGGAGAAAACCACCATAATATTGACAAGAATAATCAGTAGCACACCGAGAAAACCACCATAATATTGTCAATAATAATCAGTAGCACATGGAGAAAACCACCATAACATTGGAGTAATCGGAAGCACACAGAGAAAACCGCCTCAAGTTTTCTTTAATGACATGAAATTACAGAAAAAAATTAAAAAAATAAATAAAAATAAAAACGAAAAAATACAAAGGATTCTGGCTTGTACTAGAACTCTAACTTTGCACAACAATGAGAAGTTCACAAGCTAGCAGAATCCTTTGTAATTTTTCGTTTTTTTAAATTATTTTTTCTGTAATTTCATGTCATTAAAGAAAACTTGAGGCGGTTTTCTCCGTGTGCTTCCGATTACTCCAATGTTATGGTGGTTCTCTCCGTGTGCTACTGATTATTATTGTCAGTAGGGGCAACGAAGGAGTACTGGCTCAATGTAAACATAGAAATGTAAACACAGCGCCAGTACCCCCCATGGGCACCGCCATCTTGTCACGTGGGCGCCGCCATTGTTGTTGACATTGGTTACCAGGGCGCGCCACCGTCTGCTGGAGGCCGCCATCTTAGTTCAGCCTTTAGATACCGGAGCGCGCCACCGTCGCTCCTAAGGCGGGAATTGTATACAAAAAAACCTGGGCACTGGGTGGATTCGATCCCGGGGACACACCAACGTCGTGGTTAGGAGGCAGGCGCCTTGACCACTAGACCACGGGGACCAGATGAAGTATGGGGAATTGAATAATAAACATATGCTTTAAAGAAGCTATGCCTAAAAGAAGCTATGTCTTTAAAATTTCGAAAAGCAAACCCCCCACCCCAAGTATGCCTAACCGCCATGTCTTAAAAAAATGCAACCATACTCGCTATGCCTATAGACCCCACCATCCACAATCGCCGCCATGTTTAAATTTAGATAAATATGCCTATAGACCCCCCACCACTCCACAACCGCCATATTTAAATATGCTTAACCCACCATATTATAGTCGAAAAGAAACGTCTACAACCCCCCACTCCGAGTATGCTTAATCGCCATATTTAAATTTCGAAAAGAAATAAAATATTGCTATATTTAAATTTAAAAAAAATATATATGCGTAAAGGCCCCGTCATACTAGCTATGCCTAAACAGTTAACTTTCGAAAAGAAATAAAATATCACTATGCTTAAATAATGCTGCCATACTAGCTATGCCTAAACAGTTAACGTACGAAAAGCAAACCGCTATATTTAAATTTCCAACAGCCATGTTTCAGTATGCTTAAAAAAACCGCCATATTAGCTATGACTAAAGAAACATAACCTCAAAAATCCCGCGCAGAGAGAGCGAGATGTTGTCCGCTGGAGCGTCACTCGTAAACTGCGCAATTATATGCCCACATCATATTATAAGCATAATAATAATATCTTTAAAAACAGCATTGTGTGTTTGCAACACGCCAAGTAATAAGCATAGAAATGTGTTAAGCATTTTTAAAAATCATAATATTAAGCAAAGTTAAGTTATTATAATAATGTATAAACAATGTGTTAAGCAATTATAAAATTCAAAATATTGTGTAATCATATTTAAAATTAATAATAATAAGAATATTTTTACAAACATTGTGTAGTAACTGGCTCTCGGCCAATGTGTTAAGCTTTACAAACGCCGTGCTGGAAACCTCGCTCCTGCTGAGAGCGTGCGCCGGCGACCAGGAATGTGTTTACCTGCTGGGTGACAGTGAAAGTGTGTACCACATAGAAACAAGGTCAGGCCATCGCTGCAAGCACAAGGAATATACAGAGGTGGAAAAAGAAATAATGTAGACAACACACGGGTAAAAAAGAATGTTGGTTTTATTTTACTTTTGGTCTTAAACATGTGTGGCGGACGACCCCAGGGACACGTCCCCGAAGGCCCCGCCAACTCTTCAACGCCCTCGGCCGCAGCGAACGCGCGGTCGAGCCATCGCTGCGGCAAACTTCAGGCTCACGTTCCAGCGGTGGCTGTGGCTCACCCTCCACCACCTCCTCTGTAAAGAACAGCTCGGCCATCTCTTTCGGTATAAGGGTCGACATATCAGCACAAGTTGTTACAGCCATCTCGTGTTGGGGAGATCTGCAGAACAATACATACGCAGTAATCACAGCATACCCCAAGTGTGTAAAACATTTACGTTAAGATTTGTAAAGAGAAAATAAATATGGGAAAATAAATTACGTCAAGATTTGGAAATAGAAAATATGTTAACATTACTTTTTTTAAATAAATTACTTGTGTAAAAGAAATAAATGTAAAATGCATGAAAATAAATTACGTTAAAGACATTCTAACATTAAATTAAATTACTTGTGTAAAATGCATGAAAATAAATTACATGTTTAAAATAAATTACGGTAAGACTTGTAAAGAAGAAAATAATTACTTGTGTAAATTAAATTATATAAACATGTGTAAAATTAAATTACATGTTTAAAACAAAATACGTTAAGATCATTCTAACTTTAAATTAAAAAAAGTATGTGTATAAAATAATTACTTGTGTAAATTAAAATATATAAACAGATAAAAAAATACGTTAAGTCCATTCTAGCTTTAAAATATAATTATATAAAATATGTTAACATTTATTTTTTTAAAAGAGAAAAATAAATTACTTGTGTAAAAGAGATAACTTTTTTTAAAGAGAAAAATAAATTACTTGTGTACTGTGACATACCAATAGGTTATTCTCCACGTGTAATGGTGGGAGGATCGAAGCGCTAGGCCACCACATCACTCGGGGACGACAGCATAGCTGAACGTAACAATAGGAAAGGGCTAATCATGGTCTGGGGAAAGCCGTAGGTCCTTATGTCCCCAAGGTAGAGTGCTGACACCATCTTCAGAAAGCCAACGCTTATCATCTCCTGAAGACAATGCTACCTTGGTCACACGCTCCGTAAACACAGTGTGGCCTCGCGATCGGAAATGGTGTTGGGTCGCGAGAACCCGTGAATTTTAAAGCAAGCATTCCAGGTATTGAGGAAACAGGAGTGAACGCAGTGCGCTGGCCTTGATTCCCTTTGCCTTAAGCATAGAAGAACCGTCCTCCATCTTAAACGCGTAAAGCTTCGGGCGAAGATCAACAAACTCCGTGATGATATTGCCAGCGGCCTCATCCTTCATCACCCCCGTTACACCCTTATTAACCAAGGGGAAGCGTTGCTCATTACCTGGCGCAAAATTTGAAGTATCGAAACGTGAAGCTAAATCGGGGCGAATCGAATCGTAAATGTTGTCACACACAACGTGGTAAATTAAAGAATCCGTATCCGTGTACAGGAGATGCAGAGACTGTGGAGGGAATTTCTTTTGCATGTAATTATAGTGAAAATCGTAGAGGACTAATTTTGATAAATCTAAAATGGCGACACCTGTGTACAATGGTCTATCAAAGGTAATCGTCCCTTTTTGCATCTCTATGAGGACTAAACTCTCATCGATGATTCGCCGAGCCTTGAATGTCGGACGACCAATCAGCTCAGCCGCCCCATAAATGGAATTGTATCGGGAAGCGATGCGTATATCCTTATGCTTTCGCGTATTTTCCAAACTTTTTCCGTAAACCGAGTTCGACAGTAATTTAAAAAACGAATTCTCAAAGGGGTTCGCAGCCTGGGCACGACGCTCAGCATTAAAGGCTATATAGTACCTCATCCAGGCCGCCTGCGCAAACCGCAGCACGCGGTGAACCTGGCCGATGACCGCCCCATACTGAACGTAGTGCCGCAGTGTTTTAGCATGGACAACATATTTAGTACTCGGCGCGAGAGTTAACAGTAATTTACTCATACGCCCGTTTGGCGGTACGCCATTCACAGGGGCCAGAGGCAGATCTGATAGGCGATCATGACAATCATCGGGAAAGGTCAAAACTACTTCCGCGAAAAATGATGTATCACCATCGATGTCAATGGTGTTGAAATCCCAACTCGTATACTCATCCCTGGGAACCCATTGGAAATTACCCACAGGAAGCTTATCCAACATTGTGTGAAAATACAGTGCGTTAACATCGAAATAACAGATGTATGAAGACGGAAGGCTCGGGTCGTGACTGGACATGTACACATTGTTAGCTTTCGCGTGACGTCGACTTACATTTGTAATACCTCCACGAACGGCAGACTCTAGGAAGAGGTATATGTCCGGGTCGGTCACAAGTTCAAGACGTACACCGGTCATAATTAATAGTGCATCCCATGCGAGCGAGGGAGCGGTAATGTAATGAGCGGGATCAAGCGAATAATGCTGTAGGCAAACGAAACGAAAAGATTCGAATATATCGGCCAGCAAACAAGTATCCACTCTAAGGTAACTAAGTGCGTACTCTTTCAATGTGGCGCAATGGAATACGTCCCAAGCCTTTTGAGCGTGAGTATAGTCCAGATCACTCACGTCCGTGCCACTCAATACGTTATGGAACGCATCCTTTGGTGGTAGCGAGGCAGTCTGCAAACGTTCACTAGACGTAACAAAGTCATAGGGAAACACACCTTTACGCGTAGCTTACTGAAACTGTGCGTCATCTGGAAACATTGAACGGGTGAGTTTCAACTGATCAGGCGTGAGATTGCCAGCGAGAGTTTCCAGAGATGAATTTAAAAAGTTAAGTGAATCAATAAATCGAAGACGCACAGCGCGCACGCCTCCTTGCGCATTATCTGAGACAGGTATGTATTTAGTAATACATTTGTAACTCTCTAGAGTTACGCCTAATACTTTGACCTCGCCGGGATTCTCCACAACAAAGGAGCCGTCCGGCTGTGCAATCCGCCGCGAAACTAAATGCTTCATTAAAAAGTGGGCATCATAATTTTGCAAATTATGGAATACCGCGACAAGCTGTTTCTTTTGCATCCTGAACGCCAGGTTGCATTTCGAATGGGCATAACCACATATTTCACCAGTCAAATGGCAGTGATCGAGCACCTTCTGCCCAGCCAATACCTTCTTACAGATATGGCAATGTGTTTGACTCGCAAGCCTTGCAGAGACGGCTGGAGTCGGCGTCTTAATATGAACGGTCTTTGAATAAATATCACATACCCACTTTGTCATTGAAATTAATTCGGCGATCATTTCAGCAATACAATTATCACCCTCGAATTGCACATACCTGGTCAAAGAGCTATCGTATCCACACACTAACAAAATGCTGCATGCGTATGGTACATGTTCGTTTACCTGTGTGGTATTAGATGTCTCATCACCGGGTAAACAGGTGGATATCGGCTTAAGGTATGACTCGGTGTCACAGTACGCAATAAAGCCGAGGCGATCCTGTTTTGCAATATTTGTAAACTGTAAATATTTATTCTCCTCTGTAGGGAAACAGGAACGCACCGCTTGATGCTGGCTGCAGAGAACAGTGTGTGAAGTTAACCTGTCTTCACTTGTAAAGTATTGAAGACAGCGCTCGCAAATCCATTTCTTACCATTACCTCGGGATATTTGTGAATGCAATAATCTGGACAGACTCTTAATTGTTACAAAGTGTAGGTGCTCTGCCGCGCCACTAGAACGAATCGCTAAAATATTTACATGTCTCGCTCTTCGCTCAGAGGATACGCGAAGAGGCTGGATAGAGGATACAGATTTGCCACTAAAACATTCATCAACAATACTCCCCTTACTGTCTACGCAAGCATAAACGTTAATGGAAATATTATTGTTCCTCTCGAATGTCTTAATCTGATGGAGAGTAGACGGGAAACTCAAACCAGACGTATTGAAAGCCACAAGTGGATCCGGATACGAACTGGCTCGGTTAACATTAGCTTCCGCCGGCATCACACATTCCATTACTGCATACAGAAAGCAATGCTGCTCAGGACATTCAATATTGACACAAGCTTTCCTATTGGATAAAAACGTCGGTAATTTCATGTGCGGCCCGCCAACGGTGAAAGCCCTATAGCTTGAAACATGTACATCCATGTTAATCAATCGCTGTAGAGCCCACCCACTGCCACGAGCAGCGAATTCGCTAACGTTCCTATTGACTTCCGGAATGAATACTGAATCGTAAATTTCCCCTACCTCATCAGAGAGCATTACCGCGGCTGAGTGTGTTGTAAAATGAAATGTCTCACTCTCGCCTCCCTCCACAGATTCCTTAACAAACGAAGCCGAGAGTGAAATGTAGACTTTAAAAGGGCGTACCAAGATGGAAGTTAAGGCCAGAAAGGGAACCCTACATCTCTGTAGAAACCGGTCCAAATCGGGATCAATAGGCTCAACATCATTACCGATCCGAAAGTCCACTATCCGGTTAGCAAAAGCAGAGTCCAAGATAACACTCTCCAGGGGAGGCAAGTCGCCAGCTTCACGCGGCTCCACCCCGGACGCCCGCGCGCTGTCGCGAGTGTCCGATGTGGAAGCCTCACTGGGACGGGGTCGCTTCGCCTCGGGGGGAGTAGACATGGCGAGGAGGGGATAGACGGGAAGTTACGTTCAGCGGTACAAATAATGTTCTGGAAACATAAAATAAACATTTGTTAATATTAAAGGAAAGGGTCTTGAGTGAAGCCCAAGCTACTTGAGCGCAAACTATGTGTCGCCGTAAACATGACAGAGCGACTGTGAACTTGTTACTCTGCGCGCGCCGTAAACGCGACTGAGCGCACACCCCTCCGCTCCGTGTTGTCATGGCAACGAGCCTTTCCCTGCCCCGCAGTAGGGGAGGGGAGTCCGCCCAGCCGGCAGTCGGGGAGGGAGTCCGTCCAGCCAGCAGGAGGGACCGTGTAGAGACGTGATTAATAGAAAATGTGTAATACAATTAACACTAGCGGATCAGACTTACCTCACGTAGCATGCGCCGACATCAAATGCAAGCAATCACCTCTCGCCGGCGGTATTTATGCATGCCCAGCTAGGTCAGTCCGGGTTGGACACACTTTCACCACACGTCCGTAAACATGTACGTCACACGGACGTTTTCCGTCTTAAGACAAAATTTAGTGTGAACACATTTAAAAAAAAATATATTTATGTGGTTTGCAAGGTCACGAGTAAACACATTTTTAAAAAATATTTATGTGGTTTGCAAGGTCATGAGTGAAGACATTTTAAAAAAATATTTATGTGGTTTGCAAGGTTAAGTGTGAACACATTAGTTATTTATTTGGTTTGCAAGGTCAAGAGTGAACACATTAGTGTTGTTGTCAGGGTCAAGTAGAAATAAAAATACATCGAGACATTTTTTTTATGTATTTAATAGCCCACACCCATTGGAAAAGAGTTACAAACTTGTTACGTATAAAAGTTACATTGAAATTAAAAGTTACATTGAAATTAAAAGTTACACTGATAAAAATTTTTATGTATAAACAATTTTACGTATAAAGATATTACACCGAAGACAATAATACGTATAAACAATTTATGTATAAAAGTTACACTGAATATATGTTTTTTTTTACGTATAAAATAATACAAAACGTGAAAACAATTTTACATATAAACGTTACATGGAAATTAATAGTTACAAATTTATGTATAAAATAAAAGTTACAATTTATGTTTTTACGCATAAATGATATTACACTGAAAACAGTTTAACGTATAAATGGTATTAGGCATAAAATAAAAGTTATGTATAAAATAAATTATATTTTCTTTAAAAGGTCTGTAAGTACTTTGCGCAGTGCGGTTCTGGCAATGTCTAACACTCTTTCGTCCATTGCTTGGTCACTGCTCACCGCTGGACCCAGGTCACCCTCATCCAGGCCTCGCGCTCTGCGGGCGGAAGGGCGGCGTCGGCGTCTCGGCTCTACCGGCGGCGGTGAAGTCAGGCTGCAGGCGGGCAATGGCGGCTGCGTCTCGAAGGCGTGTGCGTAGACCTCTGCACTTGTTGCGGGTAGAGTTGTATCGTTGCGTAGCATACTAACGCAGCACTCGCCGAAGCCGGGGCAGGGAATCACTTCTAGAGGCAGGTCTTCCCGTCTTGGGTTGTGTATATGTTTCGAGTGCACGGTAGAGTCACATTCTTCCGTAACATGTCTCAACGCGCCCTGGCTCCACTCGCTATACTCTACACTGCCTACGCTTGGAGTTACATCTGGATACGTGTTCCGGGGATTAAAGCTAGCCATCTTTACACCGTCACTGTTTCTGCACGACTGTTCACGCACGGACCTGCGGGTCTATTTAAAACAATATTCACCAGATGAATAATTAAATGTATTATGCAATCACGGCATTCTGAACAGTTCATTGCAGGAGGAGGAGTGGCATCAAACGGCAACGTTTCGGTGCACGACCTGTTACTTGGGTATTTAGATACGAAGGCACTGAGAAGTTGTTTAATTTTAATATGTAGGCTCGCCCCAACGGACACAAATGGTGACTACAAGGTGTGTCATGCGTTTGTATCCATCCTGTTGGTAATTGCATGTCATAGCGAGAATGTGATGATCCGGCACATGTCTCGGCGTAACCGGATGCTTCAGCAGGTATTCTGGATGTTTCGAGGTCGTGACGTGTGCATGGGAAGCGTGCATGCGGATGGCTCAAATGGACAATACAGTCTTTACCCTCACACTGAAACACGCTCACACATTGCACAGTATTATATGGCCGTTTCGGTTCCCACCTCAATCGGAAATGCGTGTTGTCTCTCCAGTACTCGAGGTATGTGAAGGCTTTGATAATGTTTGGATTGTTTGTATCAAAGAAACGTATTCGGTATTCTATACTATGCAAACCCGCATGGGTAAGCATGTATCTTTTTTCGGTAGGGTCAAACATAGTGCATGCCTGCCTTTCACACTGTGTTGGGTCCGGCGGTAGATGCCACAGCGGGTAGAATACAGGATCATCGTGTATGTCTATAGCGTCAGGTATATAGTCTTCATCCCAGCGCCCAACATTATGTCTTATTGTGATCGCTTCGTTCAGAGTCCTTGGTTTGCGGTTATGTAACATTGTTACACGAGGGGTTTGAAGCGGAAGAGTCTACACTGTAGGAAGCTGCACGATGTGTACCATCTATGATTACCATATATGGTATAGTGAATAAGTCCACCGCACCTCTCTACCCAACGAACGATAGTCTCTGGCTTCGTGATGCGTGTCAGTTCACACGTTACGGAGGAATAATCGGGGACTGAACTTATAGTTTCAGTTTCGGCTGCTGCCTTAAGTTCTTCTAGCGTTGTGGGGAAAGTAGTATCTGGCCGTATATGGTGTACGACACAGTCTGACAGCTTGCAGGGCGTCTCGAGGATGTCTGGGTTCTCCTCGTCGCAGTCACTCACCCAATGATGATCAAAGTTGCATACATGTAGCTGAAAATTACCGTCCGGAGTGACACACTGCACGCAGCGGAAGCCCGGCGTTACCTTCAGGTAGTGTGCTGTTGGGTCGAACGTCATTCCAACGGGTGTGGGCTACCGTTTACTGGTTAGCTCTGGACCTTCGAGCTATATTTATACCGACATCTTGTTTTTGTTTTTTACGTTCTCGCCGCTTGCTGCGACCTTGCAGCCTACCCCTCCTCCTCTGACATTTCTGCCTTATCATTGCTCTCGGCAATGTTTTCAACCATCCATGCTCTGAGCAGCGCTGCGTTGTGGCGCGACGATACCGGTCTTGTGCCTCTGCGGTTGTTGCTGTACATTTTATCTAATATCTTTAATGATGGGCAGCCATATTCACTTTGAACGTTCACTATTCGCACATGTTTGCGACAATGTTTAGCTAGCCAACGTTTCTGTTCGGCTCCGGCGACCATTATAGTTCCACTCAGGTGTGCCGTCAATATGTTTGGCAGGCTTGTGTAGGGAAATATTCCGTCTTCCCATTTCAGATTGTGGAAGGTGTTGGTGAGCCACGTGTTTGTTTGTTGATGTTTTCTAATTAAATGTTCCCACGCAAATGGTGGTTGAAACGAGCGCATAAACACGTTCCCTTCCGCGTCTGCGATGCTAACTTCCTTAACGATAAACCCGTGCTGTGAGAAGAAGCCTTGGAGGTTAACACACTTTGCCATGGCGGCTGAGACACGACTGAACATATATCACGTTTAGCTCATTATTTTAATACTTTGATCCCTCGGGTTGTACGATACTAATCTATCATGTAGAATAATTGCGTATGCCTGTGTTAGCGGCGGTATATTGTTTGCTGCGGTAATGTCTATTTTACAATCTATGACGGCTGAGGTCAGTTTTTCGTTTTGACGTGACACGTCGAATACAAAGAGAGGGGCCTTATCTTTAAATCCCTCCGGGTCAAGTAGAGGTGTATTTAGTCTACCGTAGTAGCTCGCTTGAAAGTCCGAGTACATATTATATGCAAGTAGGTAGTATCCATTCGTAAAGTTTATTGCTAGGTCCGAATATGGATACGCCTCGGAATTAAGATAGACCTTGATATTTTGTAAATTACAATGGTCGAATTTAGATTTGTTTGCGACTAGAACATTATGCCTGCCGGTTTGAAATGCCACTATTATATAACGAGGGCGTTCGCTGGAGAAGCTAGATTTTACAGCCCAACTGATGCTCTGTGATGGTGGTAAACTCGGGTAAACTTCTACTCCCCACGATCTGAAAGCCATATCTATGTCGCGGCCTTTTTCAATCATTTTCAACAGCTGTGTGCGCTGGGCGGGGCTTACCGTTACATGCGGAACAAGCCAGTCGATAGATTGCAAACTTAATGTCACTTGCTGTGGCTGATCGCTTGTGTCCATTATAGCGTTAATATAACTGTTTGCGGTGATTATAACGAGCGTTTGTTTACAATTTATTAATATTTGTTTATAGTCTTCTGCAAAGCCTAGCAACTGGTTCAACGGAACACATATTTCAAACTCGCCTTGCGCTGTAAGAGGTAAACTGTAGTCGCCATCCGGACACCATCCCGCCATCTTATTTACGGATTTTTCATCACGCGTGCGCGATAAATAGTTTTTCACAGTTGTCACAATTCCAACTTCACGTACCTCGTCGATTGTCACGCCGTTAAGTTCGAATGATATTCGATTTATCATATGTAGTATACCATTGTTTACGATTTTTGCATTGTCTGGTTTCTGCCCGTTTGGTTTCGTGAATGCACCACGAATTCGCAGAAACGATTTAGCAATGTGCGTATACACGTCAGAGTTTTTTATTGCTATAACTATCTCGGAGCTTGGGTCGTACGGTCCCGCAATGTATGGTTTGTACGTGTGCATTTCACATTTTGAGACTGCATCGTCAAACTGCGGTGATTGTTGCACATCGAGTATACTATATTCCATTTGGAAATACTTTGAAACCTAATTTTTCTAGGAACCTCACGTTGGCAGGTGTTAACCGCTTGCTGTTTGCTTTCGTACTGGCTCTATGCTTGCTCACCCCCGCCCCTTTATGCAAACCAAAGTATCTTACGCCCATACTTTTTTCAAATGTAAGCGTAGTGTAATCACCTCGTTTCTAAAGTTGATTAATTTACCGTTCTGGTCTACCACTCTAATAACCAACTCTCGTATTTGTTGCACGGTAACCGGACTGTAAATGAGTGTTTGAGGCGTATCACTGAGCTTATATCCTGGAGGAACGTTCGGGGAAAAATCGTGTATCGTACTGTTTGGTTTTCCATTAAGGAAGCTGTGGCCAATAATATTCGCTGTGATTCTAATCACGTTTACCGGCATCACGTTTACGGGCTGGGTCGACTCGTGAATTTTATTCGCCTCGTAGACTTCCGGTTCGAATCCAAGCATCGGGGCTAGGGAACAGTCGCCGGTGCAGTCGATTTGTGCATTGCTGTGCAATACGCATTGTAGAGTGTTTGGATTACCTTTCAACAAAAACATTACGTCTGTGGGTAGGTGTTGTTTAATATACGTTTCAATGTCTAAGACTTTGTAGGAACCTATAGGTAATTTAATTTCTCGCGTCATCTCTTCGTTCTTCAGCTTGTACCTCAACATCCGGTTGTTTTCGTCCATGTTCGGGATGGAATTGTATACGGTAAAATCCACGAGAGCGAGCTGCCATAACCAGTCACTTATGTCGATCGGTGGGAAGTGTGTTGAACACAGTTCTGATGTGTTTCCACTTAGTATTAGCGTGATGGACATGTTCTTTCGAAGCCGGTTCTCTTATATACAGAGATGAGAAACTTTATGCACAAGTGTCCGCAGTTGAATGAGTTTAACTTTTGCTGTCTATCGTAATTATATGTTGTTTTGCAGCATCTCAGGTATCGCTGCATTTCTAAAGGGGGCGGCAGGTCTCCAAAACTATCGTAATATCGAACCGTACGACCGGCCTTGGCATATGCTACCCAATGCGTTCCGGGCCCCTTACTCGTATCTAAATAAATAATACCGCTCTCGTTGTGATATGGTTTTGTGGGTAATTAATCCTTCATAAACACGTTTCTAAAATGTGGAATTTTTAATTTCCTAATTGCTGTCTTTATGTCTGTGGTGTTAAGGGCTCGCTTTGGCAGGTTACGCAGTATCCTCATTTCCTTTTCCCGCCCCTCTTCCTTCTTCTCCGCTTGACCCCTCCCCCTGACTTTGGGTAGGGACGCAGGTATAGGCCCGAACTGTTTTTTGCAAGCGCCCGCATTTTACTATTGTGCTGTGCGTTGTTCACGGTCTTGGCTATACCCGCCGCTCCGCCAATCAGACTGCCTAGCGCTGCCAGCGCTGGGAAAATGAAAGGTAGTAGCCCGCCTTTTTTCGCGCGGTTTTTCTTTGTTGAGACACCGTCGCCAATCTTACGTTTTACTCTCATTATCTTATTGACTCCCCACGCTGCAATCATTTCACCGAATTTCGTTGCGGGATTCTTTGCTATTTGTGCGGCTTAGTTCGCTAATATACCGTCGGCTATATGTCTGTCACTTTGGTTATTACTTTTAGAATAGCTAATATCGTGGAGACGACACGCCTCGTCAAGGGAGTTGACTCCTGTATCTCCGCGTGCTAGCCTCTTGGCGAGTTTCGTTCCCGGACCGCAGTAATTATATCCTGGCAGATGTACTTCTACTGGCAGCTTGTTAATAACAGAGTTTATTATTCCTCCACCTCTTTTTACCTTCTTTCGTGTACAACGCATAACACTATACTGATTCGAGTTGGTATAAGTACGCTGTTTTTATAGTTTTCTGTTTAGTTGCGTAATGGAAGTAGTGCCACAGCGCGAGTCGCTGCCTGTGCGGATTACACAGGCTGATGAAGCCAGTGCTCGCGAGTCGCGGCATGGTTCTTTATTACCTTCGTCAATAAGATGTTTGATTGTCGGTCCGTCCGAATGCGGAAAAACGTGTGTCCTACTTAGTTTACTCGAGGAACCGAACGGTCTTCGGTTCGAGAATGTGTATCTGTATTCAAAATCGCTGCACCAACCAAAGTATAAACGGCTGGCTACGGTTCTTAGAGCGGTGGAAGGTTTGGGATTTTTCCCGTATACGGAAAATGCTGATGTGGTACCTCCTAGCGAGTCCAGGGCCAATTCAGTGTTTGTGTTTGACGATATAATGTGTGAGAAACAAGGAATCATACAACAGTATTTTTCTATGGGTCGACACGCACATGTTGATTGTTTTTACCTAGGTCAAACTTATGGCAGAATACCTAAACATTTGCTTCGTGATAATACGAATGTTATCGTGCTTTTCCGCATGGATATGCTTAATTTGCGACATGCCTACAATGATCATGTAAACAGTGATATGGAGTTTCGCGCGTTTCAGGATATGTGCTTCTTGTGTTGGAATAATGAACAGGGTTTTCTTGTTATCGTAAAGGATTATCCTTTACTTAATGGCAGGTATCGTTGTGGTTTTGATCATTTTATTGTTGCGAGTCATTGAAGGATGTCCTACAGCGTATCAAAGTTTGGAGGTGGTCCTCTGAAACGTCAGCTTGACTCGTGTATATCTCGCGATCATGATGGGAATTGCGATTTGGGCGGAAAACGTTTAAAGCGTGTGGGTATGCCAAAGGATGCTGGGGATGGCGCGAGTAAACATTATATCGACTCGGTCGCGAGTGTAATCACTCGCACGGTGACAGAGGAGCTGTTGCGGCGGTTTACGGAGCTCAATTTGTCGTTAGTCAATGTACGGGATGTGCAGGTTGGTATTATCGAGTTTTTACGTAATATGGAGGTGAAGGAGCAGCGGTCTGTGGACCAAATCAATTCTCGTCTGTCGGTACTGCCAACAAAGTTGGGTGATATGTATGTTACTTTGTTGGAGAATAAACTCGATCTTTTTGAGAATGCGATTATAGAAAAGGTAAACGGTATCTTGGCGGAACTGATATTGAAACTTACCGCTAGTGGCGCTGACATTTCGCAACGTGTTTCTCAATTGGCTCGTACTATTGGTGTTGTTAAGAATGGTGTTGTTGGTTTGTTTTCTGCATCGACTGCGAGGACTGTTGCTAAGCGGCCCACACCTCAGAGACCGCCTCCTAAAACTTAGACATTTTGTATATAAAAAGGCTTAATGCTGTATGGTTATCTTCAGTCATGTCTGCCGAGGCAAACGCTGTAGATCATGTCATACGGAACATACGTGCCAAATATATTTTGGCTAAGCGAGCGCGAATGGAGAGGGATGCGATTAATCAGGAAATGTTCAAGTCTGTTAATTCGCGTTTGGATAGTCTTGGACAGTCGTTTGTGCAGTCTATCCCGCAACGTGATATTGTTCCGAAACAAGAGTCTTCAGAGGTGAAGCCGGAACCGGTAATGAGTGATGGTTATGATTCTGACACTAGTATACGTCGCAATGTTATGAATGATTCATTGGGTGAATTACAGTCTTACTTACGGAGCTACAACCTTCGCTCGGGTGATGGGACCTATGGTCTCTATAAACGCAACAACCATTGGTTCTTAGGGGATACGGAAGTATTTTTTCACGATAATAATTTAATTCGCGTCAACGAAGAATTGATACAGCTTGCTCCCGGCTTATTCGAATTATTGTTCCGCCGAGTGCCGCACACCTACTCCGATTCTGCCTTAAAACAATACGGACATTTACTAGATATTACAAATGCCTATTATAAAAGGAATGATCCTACAACAAAACGATATAAAAGCGAAACGCATGCAAAGTTTGATATCATTAAAGGATTGTTTCCGAATATTGACTCATCTCAGCGAGGAAGTGGCTTGTTACAAAAACATTGGATTTGCAACGCACAAAGCAATTTATCTATTGGGACAACCCGAACCAACTTATTGCTCGCCTCAGATTACTAATGGCTTCGCAAGCTGCTGGCCATACCGGACATTGCAACGAGGTGATATCTATTCTTGAAGAGTTGAAGGAAGCTGGATATATCGTAAAATGAGTGTCGCACAACGTGGGATTTCTAATGAACTGCATCGCGGAGTTCGCAGAAATTTTCCTCGTAGACGTGTGTTGACATATGGGCTTCGCGATTTATTACAGATTGATTTGGTGGAGATGATTCCGTACAGCAGGATAAATAGCGGTTTCAAGTACATCCTTACTGCTATAGATGTCTATAGCAAACGTGCTTATGCGGTTCCAGTTAAACGAAAGACGGGAATATTAGTCACCGCGGCCATGAAGAGTATTTTAAATGAGGCGGGAAGTTTTAAGAATATTCAAAGCGACGCTGGAGCGGAATTTTACAATAAACATTTTCAAGCCTTAATGCAAAAGTACGCAATTAATCACTACTCTAGTTATAGCGAAGTCAAGGCGTCTGTTGTAGAACATTTTAATAGGACTTTCAAGGATATGCTTTACCGTGAGTTCTCGGCACAAGGAAATTATAAGTGGCTTACACTTATACCGAAATTACTTTCTGTCTACAATAATAGGTTCCACCGCACTATAGGCATGGCTCCGAATGCTGTGAGGGATAACTTTTTGCTACAAACAGTTTACAGATATGTTAAGAAAATAGATTCTAGACGGTTAAAGGCTCGCGTGGGTTCGTACGTACGTATATCAAAACACAAGACAATGTTTGAGAAGGCATTCAAACCGAGGTGGTCGCACGAAGTTTTCAGAGTGGTCAGAGTTATGAATAATTTTCCACGTGTGTTTCATTTGAGTGATTTGGACGGTAATGAAATTAAAGGTGGATTTTATGGTCCTGAGATTCAAGTAACTGCGTACCCCGATACTTATTTAGTGAATAAAATTCATAAAAAGTGTGGCGAACGTTTCCTAGTGTCGTGGAAAGTTTTTCCTGTTTCCGTAAAACTTGGATTAATTACCGTGACATTAGCCAGTAGGTTTGTGGGTCTTTCCCCTCCGGCTTTGTTTTTCGGCCTCGCCGCCGGTGTTCGGCATAACAACTTGCCCCCTGGGGCGTTCGCGGACGAGACCGGGAGTGGCGCTTTCACTTCCCCCTCCGGACACGCGCCGCATCGGTCAACACTTTCACTAGCGGCGTTTTGTCAACAGGTCCCCCGCAGACGCGGCGTGGCCACCGGTGTGAGAACATGCTTTCCTTCACACCATTTATTTTGTTACATGTCGCCGGGGTGGGTGGGGGGTGCGTTCCGGTGAGTTTTTATTTTAAGTATGCTTATTGGTACATGTCGCTGAGCGCTATTTGGAGGGATAACACTGTTTATTTATTTTAACTTTGCGTACTTTTTTTTAACTATGCCTATATAGTTTATTTCTGGCATTCATGCCGCAGCTAATTACTTAACGCTACGTTTTAACTGTAGGGGTCCCTTAATACGTTCCTGGTCGCCGGCGCACGCTCTCAGCAGGAGCGAGGTTTCCAGCATGGCGTTTGTAAAGCTTAACACATTGGCCGAGAGCCAGTTACTACACAATGTTTGTAAAAATATTATTATTATTAATTTTAAATATGATTACACAATATTTTGAATTTTATAATTGCTTAACACATTGTTTATACATTATTATAATAACTTAACTTTGCTTAATATTATGATTTTTAAAAATGCTTAACACATTTCTATGCTTATTACTTGGCGTGTTGCACACACACAGTGTTGTTTTTAAAGATATTATTATTATGCTTATAATATGATTTGGGGATTATAATTGCGCAGTTTACGAGTGACGCTCCAGCGGACAACATCTCGCTCTCTCTGCGCGGGATTTTTGAGGTTATGTTTCTTTAGTCATAGCTAATATGGCGGTTTTTTTAAGCATACTGAAACATGGCTGTTGGAAATTTAAATATAGCGGTTTGCTTTTCGTACGTTAACTGTTTAGGCATAGCTAGTATGGCAGCATTATTTAAGCATAGTGATATTTTATTTCTTTTCGAAAGTTAACTGTTTAGGCATAGCTAGTATGGCGGGGCCTTTACGCATATTTTTTTTTTAAATTTAAATATAGCGATATTTTATTTCTTTTCGAAATTTAAATATGGCGATTAAGCATACTCGGAGTGGGGGGTTGTAGACGTTTCTTTTCGACTATAATATGGTGGGTTAAGCATATTTAAATATGGCGGTTGTGGAGTGGTGGGGGGTCTATAGGCATATTTATCTAAATTTAAACATGGCGGCGATTGTGGAGTGGTGGGGTCTATAGGCATAGCTAGTATGGTTGCATTTTTTTAAGACATGGCGGTTAGGCATACTTGGGGTGGGGGGTTTGCTTTTCGAAATTTTAAAGACACAGCTTCTTTTAGGCATAGCTTCTTTAAAGCATATGTTCATTATTTAATTCCCCATACATCATCTGGTCCCCGTGGTCTAGTGGTCAAGGCGCCTGCCTCCTAACCACGACGTTGGTGTGTCCCCGGGATCGAATCCACCCAGTGCCCAGGTTTTTTTGTATACAATTCCCGCCTTCGGAGCGACGGTGGCGCGCTCCGGTATCTAAAGGCTGAACTAAGATGGCGGCCTCCAGCAGACGGTGGCGCGCCCTGGTAACCAATGTCAACAACAATGGCGGCGCCCACGTGACAAGATGGCGGCGCCCATGGGGGGTACTGGTGCTGTTTTTACATTTCTATGTTTACATTGAGCCATTACTCCTTCGTTGCCCCTACTATTGTCAATATCTTGGTGGTTTTCTCCGTGTGCTACTGATTATTCTTGTCAATATTATGGTGGTTTTCTCCGTATGCTCCTGATTATTCTTGACAATATTTTGATGGTTTTCCACGTGTGCTACTGATTATTCTTGCCAATATAATGGTGGTTTTCTCCGTGTGCTCCTGATTTTTATTGACAATATTTTGATGGTTCTCTTTTAGTGCTTCTCATTATTCCTGACTAGATCTCTGATGGTTTTCTCAGAGTGCTTCTGGTTACAGTGTAGCGATTTGAAATGCGCGCGTCATCGCGGGCCTCCGGCACTTCGCTTCCCTCATCTATCTCCCTCCTTTTCCCCCCCTCCTATGTTTGTTCAATTTGTACTAATTTCCCCCACCCTTTCAATATGCGCATGCACGCGCTGCGGCGCGAGTTTATAAAATCTGCTGCAGACATGATGAGGGCCTTCTTCTACTGGTAGCCTTTGTGAGGCTTGGTTGTCAGCAGTAGCTGACCAGTTGTTAATTTCACTAGCATGTAGTCCGAGAGCTTCGACTTAGTCTTCGTGCGTGTGCGACCTCAGAGGAGAAATGTAAGTTGAATCGAATCGTCAGTGAGGCGGTGGCCCTCACCCTAATGTATAATCAGTATTGTTTAAATTTGTTCTGTCTAAATTCCTTTTCGGCCGCCACCATCAAGAATTGTTTGGATTTCTGCTTTAAATTTAAATTTTAACTTAACTTTCGTTTTTCTGTTTGTAACTGTCTCACCCTGAGACGTCGTCGCACGTATTTGTTTGTTAATGCTTTTTAAAGAATAATGAAACTTCTTTCTTCCGTGTACCTGCACTTTGAAGTAATTTTGTAAATGTAATTTTTTTGTAAAATAACTTCATACGTGGAAATTATGTCCCTTTTTGACGATCATTTATTGGATCGTTCACTGTGTAGCCAGCTTACCCATGCAAATTATAATTGTCAACTAACTCGTTTTGTCAGTAATGTTAACGTTATATTTATTGTGTATTAATATTGAATTTGTTCTTGCTTTTTGTATTTAACTTTGCATTGGTTAAACGAAACTGTATCTGAATATTAACGTAATAGAAATTATGAATTAATATTGAAGTTGTTCATGCTTTTTGTATTCAACATTGTCAGAAATGTTGACGTTATATTAATCTTGAATTAATATTGAATTTAAATAAAATGTCTGTGTACCTGAAACCTTTAACCTTGATTACCCAACTGCTCCAATCACGTAATCCGCAGTCCTAGCCAGGCTCTGGTCTTCCTTTAATCCCTAATAGGCCCCCACCTATTACAACAGATGAGAAATTGATCTCCGCATGAAGGACATTTTTCCTAATGAGTTATGTAATTTTATCATGTGATTCAATTAAATTGTCAATTTCTGGTACAAAATCAGAACTGTCAACATTTTTTTAAAAAGGTGGATTTCAAAAAATAAAAAACATTACTCAGACAAAAAATATCTGATAAGACGGAAGAGAAACACTATCACGAAAAATGAACTTCCTTCTCCTTTATGTCTAGCGAAGCCTTCCTTCTTTTGCGATCATTAGTGAGCATCACGCATAAAACATAAAATAAATAATATTTACCTGCAAGCAAAAATGTGTCGCCATCTGTTGTTGACAAGCAGAACTACTTGCATCAATTTGCTTTGCATTAGATAACTTAACTCTCGCTGATAAAATATTTAAAAAATACTATTTAAAAAATTGTTCCAATTGGAAAACTGTCAGTTTGTATCAATCATTAGTCACAGAAGCTACCAGGGATCATGGTTTGTTATCTTCAGCTGAATCGGAAGGAATCCGCTGTAGATACTGTGGCAAGGATTTTGTCATGAGAAGGAATGCTAGACGTCATGAGAGGAATGATTGTGGTAAAAACCCACTAAGCAAAATTTTAAGCTGTAATCGGTGTAGCAGGTTGTTAACACGTTTTGACAGCTTAAACAGACATGATAGAACATGTAAAGCCAAGCCTACTTACGGCATAGAGGACATCGATGGATCCACTAGACTAAAGAAGAGTGATCTGCATTACGACAATAATTTTCCTTGTCCTGAGCGTGATGGTATTAGCTCACCCGATCGTGACGAAGAACATAAATTGAAGGATGCTAATGGCTTCGGGAAGACTGAAAATAATGAAAGTATCAACATCGTGAAAAGTGAGAATACATTCAAGCCTATATTCAGTAGATCCTCCATTCTTTGTAAAAATGATGTACTCCTAAAAAGGAAGCAAGAAGACGATGAAGACACTTCGACATCATCGATATCGAATTCATACGGTAATCTAGGTGAAGAGGATTTCTTCTACAGTGATTGTTACAGTGACTCTGAGGCTGTTGACATAGGCATAGACTGTGATGAAGCACCTAAAGCTGACAAGATCGAAGGATGTGGCGGTGTCCTGAGACCAAAACGATGGAAACGACGTGTTATAATAAATAAATCTGATAATGATATTATGATCACGGGGACGATTGTGATAATAAAAGTATGTATAGTAAAAAAAAATTAAGATGGTTGTAGAAGAGATTGATTACACATCATGGAAAGATCCAAACATATTGGTTGACCGGCTAAGACTTCTACATGGCTCGCTTTGTGCAGGTAACTATTCGTGCATCAAAGAAATATCCTTCATACTCAAAGAACCGAGGAAAGCTGGTTATATACAATAATGGCTTCTTTTACTTGTATTTGTTTAATGTTGAAAAATCAATTAAATATTAAAAGTAAAAATTTAATGTTTTTCCTTCTTTTATTCTGATTTGCAACTAAGCCTGTGTTTCCGCTACTGTATGTGTGATCATTCCGTTTCCTGTGTGTTCGTTCCGTTTCCTGTGTGTACTGTGTGTACGTTCCGTTTTCTGTGTGTACGTTCCGTTTCCTGTGTGTACGATCCCTTTCCTGTGTGTACTGTGTGTATGTTCCGTTTCCTGTGTGTACTGTGTGTATGTTCCTTTTCCTGTGTGTACTGTGTGTATGTTCTGTTTCCTGTGTGTATTTTGTGTACGTTCTGTTTCCTGTGTGTACTGTGTGAACATTTCGTTTCTTAATGTGTGTGTACTATTTCTTCAATTCGTTTCCTGTGTGTACTGTGTAATCATTGCGCTTAAATTGCATGTAATGCGCGTACATTGCGAACATTGCGTGTTGAAGCTGTTGGAGTTTTTGGAGCCTTGTAGACTTGTATCCTTGTAGCTTCATAGACATGTAGTTTTGTAGCCATGCGGTTTTTTAGTCATGCAGTCTCGCAGCCATTTATAACTCGTAACCAGCTAGATCCTTTTAGACTCGTAGCCTTGTAGCCTCGTAGTCTCTTAGACTCGTAACATTGTAGCCCAATATCATTGGAGCTGTTGAAAGAAAAGGCAGTTAGAACAATTGGAGCTGTTGGAGCTGTTGGAGCTGTTGATGCTGTTGAAGCTGTTGGAGAATTTGGAGCCTTTGGAGCATTTGGAGCATTTGGAGCATTTGGAGCATTTGGAGCTGTTGGAGCATTTGGAGCTGTTGGAGCTAAGAAGTAGTCGTTGCACGTATATGCAGTGCTAAATGTTTATAAGATTGCTGGCTTTCGCAAGTGATCCTGTAGTTGGATACAAATTGTTTAATAAATATTATGTTTGTAAAAAAACTTGTCGTGTTTTATTTCTCGAATCTTACACTTTTCTGGTATTTAAATGAAATTTATCTTAGCTTCGTCCAGGATCGTGCCAAGGACCTTAGTCGACCTAATTAATCAGTATATTTCTTGCAAATTTATTTAATGAATTTTTAACTTTTTCCTGAATTTCTAGGTTAATTATTACGAAATTTCCAAGATGTTGCTTTGATGGCTTATAGGATAATGATAGTAGAGGATTTAAAGTCTCTTTAAGAATTTTGAACATGGTTTATTCAAATAATATTTTTACTTAGAATTAAACGTTATTACATCCATCGAGTATCGAACCAAGGACAGGAGCGGATCAAATTAATCTGTAGAATGATTGTCAATTTTTTTTTATTATTTTTGGAAGTTTTCACGCATTTCTAGCTAAATAATAACATGATTTCCGAATGGCGTCCAAATTTCAAGATGGCGGGTGTCACAGCAATAATAAATGATTACTGCACCCTAGCGGGTTAGGATAAAACTAGCATGATGGTAAGACGAGTACACGCACAAGATGGTGTCCTCCAGCAGACGAAAACAAGATGGTGGCAATGACCACTAGCATGGGGCAGCTCCTAGTAGCATGTACTGAATGCAAAATGTCGGATCCATGATGGTCGTCAAGGTCAAAGTAGTAGATCAAGGTCAATGTATAATTTCAAGGTCAAGGTCAAAGTTCAAGGTCAATGTCAAATTTTAAGGTCAAAGTCAAATTTCAATGGCAACAGTCGAGGTTAAAGGTATGGTGAACAGAAAATTATACTATCATGTCGTCAGCACACTCTAGCAGACGAAAACAAGATGGAGGTCTTCAGCGGACTAAGACAAGATGGCGGACATGACGTCATACCAGCTGACGATATATACCTTGGTATTGGTGGTGGTAGGACAGTCTGTATGTGGTTTCTGTGGAGGCAGGATGTGTTTGTGTTACCCTCACCGTTTTCGATCCAAGTACGGAAATCGATCTAATCAGTCAGAATTCTAATATGTTAATTTTTTGATGCATTTTGGAATTTTTCCCGCATTTCTAGCTAAATAATTACATGATTTCTAGATGGCGCCCAAATTTCAAAATGGCGACCATAACGATAATTGCAACATTAATAGGATCCAATATGGAGGTCATAACATAAAGTGTAACGATGACATATTACTCAACCAAGATGTCGGGTGTAACGAAATATGCAACATTTATATAATCCAAGATGTCGACTGTAATGATAAGTGCAACAGTGGTTTTTAAGATTTTTATTATTTAACACGATTATTTAATTTTTCTTAATGATTTTTAAAATTTTTCCTGATTTTCTAACATAAAAATTGCGGATTTTAATGATTGCGGGCGTAACGGAAATTGCAACGTTGACCTTTTAATCCAAGATGGCGGTTCTGTCTCGAACAGGTAGTGCTATTATTACTTACAATTAAAACAAAAATTCATGTCCGAACATGCATGTTATTTTCTATATACTTTATTTAATTCTCAGTCTGGTAATGTCTCGATAGCCGAGCGGTTAAAGGCGTATGTTTTCCAACCTAGAGATCAGAGCTGCGCTGGTTCGAATCACAGCGCTTCCTATGTATTTTGCATAAAAAAATAAATTTAATATGTCGATGAGGACCATAATAGCTCTGGTAGGTAATGGAACCTCGAACTTATGTGATGAGACAAAGCGACGCTGGCGCTATCTAAGAACAAACGACATAAACAAAGTCGACGGTTTCCAAAATGGCGGCCTCCAGTGGAACAGAAAAATATAAGAGCGCCGGTGGCGCTATCTAGGAACAAACAACAGAAACAAAGTCGACGGTATCCAATATGGCGGCCTCCAGTGGAACAGAAAAAAATCAAGAGCGACGCTGGCGCTATCTAGGAACAAACAACTTAACAAAGTCGAAGGTATCCATGATGGCGGCCTCCAGCGGAACAGAAAATATCAATATGTCGACAGAGACGATAAAATTTCATCAAAATGAGTGGGGCGCTCGATTTAAAGATGGCGGATCCAAGATGACCGCCGTGATCTACTTGTCCCGTTACGCTTTGTACCGTCACGCTCATCCAAGATGGTGGACCGATACTACAACCACTACCTGCATCCTGTTTCAGTATGACCTATTACATACTACTCATCATACACCACAAAGGAAAAAGTAATTTTAAAGATGTTTAAACTATAACGGTAATACAAACTATTGGTGGAGTTCTACAAATAGTTAATATCGTGCAGGACCTTACGCAAACAACACGATTTTTAGTAGAGATAATATAATATGTAGTCAAATAACCTGTATAAATTTGAAAATCAAACTACGTATTAACATCTAACAAAATTTAATCGAACATTTTAATCTTAACATGGAACTATGGAACAACAACGGAATAGCTTCAAGACTTCACGTGCTTTGCTTGGCTGGCATAGAGAATGGCTATGCCCTGTTTTTATGTTTATAATTCGTAACATATGAACAACTATACATAATCTTATTTGGCACCATTTTTTACTAATGGAGGTGGAATTTTCAATTGACTTATAGGTCTATATAAATCAGCTGACGAGCAATCTGAATTCCAAAATGGTTATTCAAATAAGATAGGTAGAAAGGAGATATTGAGTAGCAAACATCCAAACACCCAATTTTTCACATATAGTAAGTAGGCTTTTTTAACATGAATTTTCACTTTGTAGCAGAGAATCTATCGTGCATTGTATTGATCGAGTTTAACAGAGAGCTTTGGGAGTTGCCATTAAAAATATATTTATCAACTTTTGTTAAAGAAACAAAGAAAGTAAAGATATTTCTGTAAAAGAAAACAAGTATTCATAAATTATTTGTCTCTTTGGTTTATTAGGTTTCATTCTTTATAGAGGAATTTATGTTTTATTTTTTTATCTACCCAGAACATTTAGAAATTAAATAATTCTTTATATTGTATGTAAAAAGGGAACAACTTCGTTTTAAGTAACTATTGAGGTGAAATTACATGTACCAGAGTATTTTTTGATTCACTTTTAGCCGCCAAAATTCAAATGATTATTTTTTTTTTCCACAGCAATTCGAGACAACAAACTGATATAACAATTTTTTTTAGAATAAGAGGGTAGCTTCTGCATATGCATTGAAAAAGTAAAACATTGAATATATAAATCTATGCACAAACTTTAGATAAATTATATAAAGCTGAAAGGAGAAAAACTATACGTTCTCTAAATAATGGGCTGCAGTACATGTAGATACCAATGTAATATACTTTTTGTACTTAATGTATTTTGTTATAATTATTATCGCAAATGATCTCGTCCAAAAGAGTGTCCCAGAAAATGAGATTGGGTTACCATGTAATCACTTCACAAAGCTTCGAAGCCCCACAGTTTTACGAATTCCGAAAATAGCTTCTAACAAAATCCTCGGACCCCCGTATCTCGTCCCGAGATGGTCGACTTTTACTCCGCACAATTTTATTTCGCCGCATTTTCCTCCCCACGACATCCTTTTATATTTGCCCTCCATTCTCTCTCGGCGCTGTCCTCTCGTGATATTTAACTCCATTTTGATGGAGTCGCCCAGAAATTGAATAGAATTCGGAGGGCGGAGACGCCTGAAGAAGTTCGGTAGGGGCGAGGAAGAAGGGAGGCTGTATACAGCACACACGTGCGGGGCGCAGGGAGATTTCACCGCACAGTGGAGGGGACGTGATGGAAAAGAGACCAGCTTTCTAGGATCTTAGGGTATTTTCTTCGCTGAAATTAGCGGCAGGATGTTTTTCTCTTGGGGTGTCATATTTGATTTTTACTGCCAGCAATAAGGTATGGTAATATTAAACATAATTTCCTAAAACAATTATAGTAAACAGTATAAATTTAATAGCTATTTATGTAAACACACACAAAATTATTTTTAAATTATAAACAATATACAAAGAAATGTAGCGTTACGTCTGCTGATTATTAAATTACGAAATCAAAAAATAAAGATATGTAAAATGTTCCTGTATCTTTTGTACTGTATGCATTACAGTACACTTAAAAAAAATTAATTAATTTTCAAGTAAATAACCATGTCTAACAATAGTGACAAAAGAAGGTCATATTGACAAATTTCCGTATTCAATTATACTACATATTTTTTTAAGTTTCAAATATAATTTACAGTTATTTTATTACAGCACAAATTTTATTGTTCATCGTAATATTTGGAATCCAATAACTGTGTCACCTTTTTAATTTATTTTAAAATGTTGTACAGGTTATTTAATTTTAAGGTAACATTCAGTTAGATGTCCAACCAATTAGTGTTTATGTCATGATAGTATCTTGCCCATTGCTGTACTCCTGGAGGCGCTACATTATACAATAGTTTTTAATAACGAGCGAGAGAAGTGCTAAGCGTATATACTGCTTTATTTTCAATATTTCTTTGACAAACTTAAATATTGTACATTTTCTCTGGTTCCACAGCTTGGACTTGGAGGACAGCCGAACTCATAAAACGACTGACTCTCTGTTGTAGAGGAAACTTTGATACTCTTAATTGTTTTGATGTATGTCTAGGCCCCACTTTGAGGCGACAATTAATTTATGTGCGGATTCTTTATATTGTTTTGCTCGTGTCGAATGGCCCCACCTTTGATGGAGACAATTAATTATGTTGGGCTTTCTTTCTCTGTGTAAAACAGTACTGCTTAGGTAACACTCAGTTGGCATGTGTTAGGGGTATTTAAGCCACAGTTAGGTATTGACTTCAAAACATAAACATACATATGCATATACACACTTAAATAGATGGGATCAAAAATAACATAAAAACAACACACAATTAAAATTTTACTTATTTATTTAAACCGAAAATACTTAAAATTTACCTTTAATACTAGGCTAATATTTACTTATTATTCTCAAACTTCCTAACTGTCTATTGCCATCGCATTACACATAAAATTAACAACTGACAGGAGTGACGATGCGCACATTTCATTACCAACCAAAAGTCTTGGGTTCAGGTTCAACGATATATTACACAGTTTTAGTTCATAGTATGTGGGTTCTTAATTAATATTACCTCGGCTAGATAGGTTCAATTAAGTCGGTAGAGCTCAGAGTCTATTGCTCATCAGACCTCTGAGTTAAGTTAAATGTGTGTAAAAATAAATTTAATTATATCAAAAATATCAGTTTTTCGTAGACAATATTATTTAAATTCGAATCTCAATGTTTATAGTTCCTTTAGGCCGCAATGTGACGATTTTATGGGAGTTACGTGACGATTAGCATTGAATTGGAGTGACAGACTCTTGCCATTCTTTTACTCACGTATTTCTCACTCCTAGGGTCTTTATCTTTGTAGATTAAGCTTACTTATGCTAGTATACACCCTAATAATACATAATTACCATCCTTAGTCCAGGATGCCTACTACTTTCCAGCTATTTAGTATTTAGATTCATCGACGTCACGAAGCAGTTCTAGCTTAAGCCGGCCATTACATTCTTTTTCAAAACTTCTAAAATTAAGCCAGTTAACAATGCTTGACTTATTTTCAAATAGCGGCCCGTGATTGGCCGATTACCAAAAACTGTTACATTATTTAATAATTAACTCCTGAAATCCGCACGCAGCAATAGCGCGGAACACAAAATTTCTCATAAATTTTAAATACGTAAATATTGAAATAATAAATTTCATTACATAATAACGGCGTCAATTTTACTGTTTACCGTTTTAAATTCAATACCTCCTTAGAGGGGTCTCGGTAATTGTTCAATTTCAAACGTCCAATTCAGTCCATAGAGCAACATTCTCATATATATGCATTTAGAAATAATTACCGTTTTTAAATAAATTAAATATCTGACATAGAGCATCTGCACATTAAATAAAACATAAATAATAATAACTTAATCTGGTAAAAACATTAAATGTTGCAGTACCCTGTGAACATAAAATTATATGTAATTACATAAGGGAAACCAGGGCTAGTTGCAACAGTTTTGGTGTTATGCCCTATAGAACTAACATTTTGGATTTCTAGACAACAAGAAATACATAGTTATTATTTCACATCATAAGTCTACAACATATATAGTGCACTTGAGAAATGAAGGGACTTAAGAAATTTAATCTTCGATTGAGTACTGCGATTGTTGCAACTTGCCCCACGGTTGGGGTAAGTTGCAACACAGCATGGGGCTAGTTGCAACACTTACTCCCAACAGTCAGAATCATCTGTTACACAGTTTATACACACATACAAAGGATCTTTACCAGCACATAACCAGTGAGCCCAGTGTTTACATTCAGTACATTGCACCCATTCTTCGCCACGTTTGTATCTGGCCATACACACTAAACACAGACTATCTTCGTCTTCTTCTTCAGAGCTGATTTCTTGAAATGCTACTTTGTTACAAACTCTTTTATTTTTGATGACTTTTCCTTTGGATTTTCATTTTTCCCTGGGCACAGTCTTTTTGCTTGTTAACTTTGCTGCTCTTCTTTCTTGGGCTTCATTTTTTTTTTCCTTTTCTTTTCATTAGTGGCACGCTTTTCTTCTTCAATAGCCGCCTTTTCTGGTGTGTCAGTGAGAATGGCAGTTCTTCTTCTCTTAAGGCGTCTGCCAGGGTTTTCATTTCTCTTGGGTGCTTTTGGAAATGGACGTACAGTTTCTGGACTAAACCCCTTTGTACTTGGACCTGAAGCATCATTTTGATCTAAAGGTATTTGTTGATCCATACTCTTATGTCCAACCCCATTAGCAGCTTTCACTTCAATTTGGACAAAACCTCCGAGAACATTGGCATCGCTTACATCAATAGGCCTATTGTATTCAACTGTTACCTCACGTCTAAAAACTTCATCATTTTGCATTGTTTGGGGGTCATCACATGGCATCGGCCTATCTGTTACGAATGCTGAAGCAAAGTCGTCACCGGAAAATGTGTCAGTGTTAAGTGGTGAAATGCCTGTTTTCTGGAATCCAGCAGTTATATTAGCTGGTGTCATCGAATGCAGAAAAGCTTCTCTCACAATTGCTGGCAGGTGAAATATTGTGATGGTTCGTCCTGGAATAGTTTTTAGCCAAGCATTGATGCCAGTCTCACATCGTTTCTTGAATGGGCCATAGACTGACACATCTAAGGGCTGAAGGCGATGTGAACAATGAGGCGGAAATGATAACAGGATAACGCCACTTGCTTTGCATAGGTCCAAAACAGGACAGCTGATGTGTGAAGAATGGTTATCCAATAGCAAGAGTACAGGATTGGTAAGCGATGGAGATGTATGGTCAATGAAATGCTTAATGAATGTCAGAAAGGTTTCCTCAGTTAGCCAGCCAGATTTAGTCGCTGTTCCAATGCATCCTACCGGGCCGTCGCGTACGAAATGGTCTCTAAACTTTTTACGAGGAAATATAAACATGGGCGGTAAGGCATTTCCAATTGCGCTTACCGCAACAGTTACTGTAATCATTTCACCTCTTTCTGCAGACGTTACAGATCCCACTTGCTTCATTCCTTTTATTGCTATTATTTTGCCTGGCTTCATAACGGTGCTAACCCCAGTCTCGTCCACATTAAATATACGCGAAGGCGTGATTTCATCGCGACTAAGCACGTCTGAAAGTTTTCCATAGAATGTTTTTACATTTGTCTCATTAAATGAAGTGCATCTTGCCAAGCTTGTACATTCAGCTTGTCTGATGGAAAGTTCTGGGTTGCGCGCCATGAAAGCAGTAAACCAGTTTGGACCAGCACATTTATTTGATTCCCACGAATCAGGGACATTTATACCGAACGAAACACCGCACTCATACGCAAGTTTACGCACATCGCTTGGTGTAAGACCAAACATGATTTGCGAACTTCGCTTGACGTATTCCGACAACTGGCATTCTTGTTCTGCCGTAAACACACGACGCGGTTGCTGGTAACCAGTGCTAACAGCGATTTCGGAAGACTTCTTGTTTTTAAGTTTCTGTATATATCGTGACAAAGTTGAATAGTGTATTTTGTATTCCTTCGCAATTTTTCGGATAGAGTACTCACGTAAGTCAGGATTCTCTATGACGAGTTTGGCTGCTCTCTCCAATATATCTGGCGGAGTTTTCCCTCTTTCAGTTTTGCTCTTATATTTCCGCATTTTCACTGAAACAGAAAGAAATAACGTTCATTATTTTCGGGCCTTTATCACACTTTTTACAATGTAAGCTAATACCGTCTCGTTATCTAATAACAATAAGACGGGTGAGACCATTACTAAAAATCAATACATTTATTTGATAATAATAAGTTAAAATTACACCGCGATAATTTATAAATAATACGATACCCCCCGTGACGTTTCGTAATCAGGTACGAGAATATTAAAATTTAAAATAACAGTATTTCCATATGCATGGGGCAAGTTGCAACACAGTTGGGGTAAGTTGCAACAGTCTGTTGCAACATGCCCCAACACAACTCTTGCCTGTTCAAATGAAAATCTCCATCCCCAAATTCATAGAAACATAATCACTATATAATACAAATAAATATTAAAGATTAAACTGTTTATTACAATAAAGATGATTGTTTTTACCTGCAGTCACGAAAAACTATAACAAATATTCTTGAACACGACACAAATTACTTTTGGGTACGAAAACAGGTTATTTCTCTCTGCGCGCCGAACCGGTTTGCGGACGCGTCCGGGTGTTTGACACACAATGGCTGCATCTTAGTTCCATTCTCCCTCAGACTGGCGCCACTCTCGCGCTGGAATGTGCGTTAATATAAGCGGTGTTGCAACCTACCCCTGTTGCAACTAGCCCCGGTCTCCCCTACTTGTAAATCTAAGATTTTACAATACTTATTTCAAAAGGCCTTTACTTAAAATGTTACAGACAATTTTCGTTAAATAAAATTAAGATCGCACAAAATTATATTTCAGTTTCACTGGGCTCATACAAATTTTTCATTAAAAAAATTGGTTGTCTGTAAAGTAGGTTTACGGACGATAGCTTAACGTGACAACGCCATAACAAAACATTGATGAAATGATTGATCCAGAAGAAAAGGAAATATCATATTCGGCCTGAGACTGAGCCAAAATGGGTTTTTGCAACCAAACCAGTTAGGCGTTAAAAATATTATATTCTTTGAGGATGAACTTTTTTTTAATTTTTCTATCTTTTGTATGATAAAATCTACGTCTGCATACTTTTATGAATAAAATTGAATCATTTTTATTGAATTATCATTTATTTGTAGGAATACAAAAGAGTGAGATGAAATGTACGATTTAATTAATAAATCTACTTTTATTTGCATTCATTAATTCAAATATGTTTATTACTTTTGAAATTTTGCGTGCGCCGTATTTATTTTTACAAGTACAAAAATAAACTTTCGCAGCTGCCGGGAATCGAACCAACTTCCTGTGGATTGGATTTTTTTTTTTAGATTTATATTTATTTTCATTCAACACATAAATAAACATTACAGCAAATAAAAGAGCACGCTCCAGCTAACTCAGCTCTTTCGTGCTCAAAGAAATACATATTACAATAAAAACACAACACTATCGTACAAAACATCACCACTAAAAGTTCTAGGAAAAAGTACAAAAAACCTAGAGTACAGCAAACAAAAAGGGAACAGAATATAACAAAAGACGACCCGAAATAACTTAAAGAATCAGGGAGGGTCGGAAAGAAAAGTTTAAAAACCAGGCCACCATATTGCTTCCAGATTGAAAAAGTAAGTACACAGTGAGGGACCGGCACCCAATTCGGGGCCGCTAGTGGGAGGAACAAGTAACAAGGCATTTAATGCAAAACATATACAACAAAGCACTTAATAAGCACAAGGCAAGAACAAAAACACACCGTAGCAGTACATAAACAAAAACCATGCACGGGCATGAGACACAGCACAAACCATGCATGGGCATGAAATACGACACAAACCATGCACGGGCATGAATTACGACACAAACCATGCACGGGCATGAAACACTGCACAGACCATGCACGGGCATGGAACACAGCACAAGCCAAGCAAGGGTACGTAACACTACACAAACCATGCACGGGCATGGGACACAGCACAAGAAGGTCCACTTCACTAGGGGGGATCTCGAAGCGCAAAGTCCTTGATACGACGATGCACGTTCGGGCCGAACACAGCATAGGCGCTGATTCCAGCGATGACGGGGTTGGTGTGGCGAGCAGCAGGCATGAAGAACCGTGTCGCAATGCGGTGGATAAGCTCGGTAGGCGACAGGACACCGGCGAAGTGGTAGAGCTGGGCGACGGCAGTGGACAGCGGCAGGCCCAGGACCGTTCGGAGACCGAGGTGATAGCCGGTCAGGATGGGCCGCCGATAGGATACCGATGCGTACGCCCAGAAAGCAGCCCCATACATTAGGATTGGAAGAACCAGTGACTGCCATAGAAGGACACGCAGCTCTTCCGCCAGGGGACAAGCGGGGATCAAAACGGGACGCACAGAACGCAAGGCAGTCCAGGCCTTGGCAGACATTACTCGAATATGTGAGTGCCAGGTGAGGGTAGAGTCGAGCATGACACTCAGATACCGCACCACCGGTTGCCAAACCAATGTGCGGCCCAGAAGAAAAAGGGGCGCAGGCGGGCGCTTGCAGGGCTTTGTCAGAAACATCAAAGCGGTCTTCTTGGGGTTGGGACGAACACCCCATTGCTGAAAGTAGGTACTTATCGTCCGAAGGGAGCACTGGACGCGGTCTTGGAGGATCAAGGCAGTTTTACCAGAGAGAAGCAGAGTGGTATCATCCGCGTACTGCAGCGTTCGGGCATTCGGCAGCAACGGAATGTCGGCCATATAGATGGAGAACAAAAGAAGGCTCAACAGGGACCCCTGAGGGACCCCAGCCTCAATCGGCAGCGGCGGCGACTGAACCCCAGAGACACGGACCTGAAAGGACCGGTCGGTGAGAAAGCTGTGGAAGACCGAGATCAGCCTCTCAGGAAACTGAAAATGGCGCAACTTGCTGAGAAGAGCGGCATGGTGGACCGTGTCGAAGGCATGGGACAGATCAAGAAAGACCAGGGCAGAGTGCTGATGCGATCAGAAACCTGCGGTGATGGAGTCCACCTCTGAAGCAACAGCGTGGAGAGCCAAATGTCTGTGCCGAAAGCCAAACTGAGTGTCAGGCAGGACTCCGAGCAAATCGGTGAATAGCATCAGCCGGGACAGCAGAATCCGCTCAGCAAACTTGGACAACAGCGACAGCAGCGAAATAGGCCGGTAGGAAGAAAGCAAGGCAGGCGGAGCATCACGCCGCAATACAGGCACAACCACCGCAAGCTTCCAGGACTGAGGGAAATGCATTATAAGGAAAATGCTGTTGATGATCTGCGTTAGAAAGACGAGACCTTTGCGAGAGAGAGAACAAAGCAGCTGGGCAGGCAAGAGGTCAGCACCGGCAGCCTTCCCCAACTTCAGGTGACCCAAAGCCCGGGACACCTCCCGCGGAGTGGTCAGCAGGTGACATGGAAACTCAAGCGCCTCGGCAGGGCGAAAGCGGTGAGAGCCCAGGTCAGCACCAGGGGCACCGGGGGCACCACCACCGGCTGGAACGTGGCGTAAAATACCTCCGACAGCGCAACAGCCTTCGCCGCAGGATCCTCCAGGGAGGCCCCGCCAGAAGTCAGCACAGGAAGATCCCTCGGGGCAGCACGTAGGCGACGAACAAACTTCCAAACTGTACCTTTCTCTAGAGTGAGCCCACAGAGTTTCTGCAGCTGCAGTTGCGCACGCCAGACAGAAATTGCCCACCGCGTCCGACAGCGGCACGCGTGAAACAGGTCCAGGTCCACAGGCAGGCGGGAATGCTGCCAGCGGGCGCGGGACCGATCACGCAACCTGATCAAGTTCCGAATGTGCGGTGGAAAAGGTGTGCCAGAACGCACCCGGCGACGCCAGGGCACAGCAGCATCCGCGGCTGCAAGAATAGCCACAGTAAAAGACAACACAGCAGCATCAAGCGCCTGGGAAGAGCGAGGCACAACAGAAAGATCAAGGCGGGAATCCAGATCAGCACGAAACCGCCGCCAGTCGGCACGGTAGAAATCCCACTGCGCACCCTCGGCAAAGCCCACAGGACCAACCTGAAGGCAACAAATGACAGGTAAGTGGTCAGAGTACAGACAGTCATATGCCAAGATATGAGACACGTCAATGCCTGGAGTGGTCAAAACCAGATCGAGAACGGAAGCACGCTTCTTCGCGCAAGGTGGAACAAAGGTGAAAGTCGCCAGCGCAAAAATACGCAAGTCATTCGCAACAGCAAAATGAGCCAGGCCACGCCCCCGGTAGTCAGTGACAGCGCACCCCCAGGTGGTATGTTTGCTGTTGTAGTCCCCGGCCAAAACGAGAGATGAATCAATTTGAACCAGGAGAGTAAGATCGGCAGAAGGGAAAACCCGATGCGGCGGCAAGTAGAGGACCAGAAGTGTGAAAGTGCGACCAACACCGGTGACCTGGACCGCCAGCGCCTCGAGGGACACACCCCGCAGAAGAAGACGGCGATAATGGCATACAATAGCACGAACCAAGATGGCGACCCCACCATGGGCCGCATCGGCACGATCGCAGCGGTGCACAGTGTAACCGGGCACACAAAGGGGACTGCAGGGCCTCAGCCACGTTTCGGTGAGGCAAACGAACATCGGCTGTAATTCATCTAACATGGCCAGGAACTCGGCAAGACGGTACAGGAGAGAGCGGCAATTCCACAAGAGAAGTGTGGCACTCATGAGGGCGAGGTAGGAGCCAAAGGAAAAACAGCAGAGAAGGAGTTGAGCGCCTCAAGAAGGACACCCAGGCCAGCAAGGAGAGCCCCGCACTTGTCAGCCAAAGTGGCCGCACTGCCGAAGCCGCCCAAGGTCCGCAGGAAAGGCACCAGCCAAGAACACACATCCAGACGGCGAAACATATCGACGATATCGCGCAGCGAATCCAGAGTAAGTGCAGAATCGGGGCCCCCAGCCGAAGGAGCCGGGGGAAGAGGCCCATCCAAGCGACGACCAGAAACAACACTGAAAAAAGTTTTGCCAGGAATCTACCATTCAGTCGCAGGTGGCGAGTGTTGCTGGGAAGCCTGTTGCGCCGAAGATGCCTTCGCCTTTTGCAGCTCAGCCCTGGAGGTGATCATCTTCTCCCTCTCGGGACAGCCAGAGTAATTCGCTGTGTGGTCACCCTTGCAAAAGCAGCAGGTAGGCTTCTCAGATGGAGGAAGAGGACAGTCAGCAGAGGCGTGACCTTCCCCGCAGCGCACACAAACCACATCCTCATTGCAATTATGCGACATGTGCCCGATGCCCTGACAACGAAAGCATTGCACAGCCCGCCGATTCCCCCGAAACACCTCAACAAGACAGCCCACATGGCCAAGACGAGTGATATTCAGAGCCTGATGGAGCTGACTCTCCCCCTCTAAAACCACCAAAAACAACGGGTAGGGCTCATGAGCACGACCACCAGACGACATGCGCAACACTCGGATGTGCCGAATGCCTATCTCGGTCAGACTGTCGGAAATGTCACTCACTGGAGTATCAATATGGAGGTTCCGAAAAACCACCCGAGCATTCCGATCCTCCGGGCACGTCCAGGAATGAAAGTGCACACCCCGAGCCCGAAGCAGTTCCATCATCTTCAAATGGAGCGCAAATGAGTCTGCCCAGACTCAGGCGGCGGAGCAGCCGAGGCAGCAGAAGCAGTACGGGCAGCAGACGGATGATGACGCCCGCCACGGGATGCAGCCTCAGATGCAGCAGCCCTCCCATGAGGCACACCAGCAGCAGTGTGAGAGGAACCAGCAGTCAGCTGAGGCAAGGCAGGAAACTGGGCAATAGCCCCACACTGCGGAAGTTGCTGCTTAGGTGGTGGCACGGCATCATCCCCGCTGGTGGAAGCTGCAGGATGCAGAGCAGATGCACCGTTCGTCCACTCATCAAGGTCAGCAGCCCAATCGTGAACCACACCATCACCAAATGAATGCTTCCTCAGGCGACCCTCCAGCACATCCCTAGGCTCCGTCTGCGAGGTGACATTGGCGGCAGATACACAAGTGCCACTATCCCCAAAGCGAAAGGTGGGCGGCGGATTCCTGATGGCAGCAGGCACTGCAACAGATGGCCATGATACGGACGGAAAAGAGGAAGGAGGCCGAAAAACAAAACCCCGGGGGGGGGGGGGGGCGCGAGGGCCACAGACAGCAAATTCTCCCAAAGCCCACCAGGGGCTGAAGCAGTGGCAGACGAAGATGAGGCGGCAGGCGATGAAGCACCAGGCAAAACACCAAACACGGAACATGGCTGGCACGATGCGGGAAGGCCAGGCCCAGCAGATGGAAGACTTGGAACAGCAGCACCAACATGCTGAGAGCCAGCAAAAGACACACTAGAAGAAGGCGCAGAAGAATCAAAAGCCACCACGCCTGCAGACGAAGCATCCGAAGGTGGCCTGGGAGGCGCCTGGCCAGCGAACTGCAACAGCGTCAAACCCGGCGACGGAAGGCCATGCCCGGGCGCAGGCGGCAAAGGAGGCGGCCCAGCTAGCGATGTAGCTGGCGGCGGTGGTGGTTGAGCAGCAGGAACAGAGACAGCAACCAGAGAAGAGACAGCAGCAGATGAGAGAGGACTCGAACACGTCACCGTGGTCACTGTAGAAGTCGTCAATGTGGCCTGGAGGCAGCTGGTAGAGGGGACGACCCGACCCCAATCCACTAACTGCGATGGGGAACCACCACCGCGCTCGGGACTGCAAGAGGAAGAAGAAACAGAACGCTGGGATGCACTCCCAGACCGCCGCACAGTAGAGCGAGGCCCGGGATGCCGCCGCCGAGAGAGACGAGCAGGTAGGGTCGGGGGACGACCCAACCCAGCCTCGTGCAGCACAACAGGAGGATAATCACTTCGAGAATCATCACCAAGCCCAGAAACTGGATCAGAATCAGCCATAGTAAAAAGCACAAAATGGCAAAAAGACCAGCAAACAGGAAAAAACAATCAATATAGAAGGCAAAACACCATCCCAACAGAACCCAGCAAGCAAGAGAAACAAATAAACACCAAAATACAACTCAATTAACAGATCGCAAAAGCAGGCGACAAAAGCAAACCAATAAAAACACTCCTAGAAACAAGAAACAGCAATATTGACAACGCCCAGAACAAAAACAACAGAAAAAGCAGAATAATGCACAAGGAAAATTAGTATCAGTAAAGGGAGCAGTACATACCTTGACCAAGACATCAGCAAAAAGGCCATGACAGGTGAATCAGCCATCTTCCCGATCTTGAATGGAAGGTTGAACATAGAAAACCAACACATTGTTTACCTTTGGACGAACTTCGCAAAATGCAGAGTGGAGGCAATTTCGCGCAGGAAAACAAACACTTCCCCAAGCGCAAAATAATACCACGAATCCGAATTTAACCACCAAAACACCGAAAAACCTCCCGAAACAATCAAAACACCACAATAAACCTGTCGGTTTGTTGTCAGTGATGCTCACCGCACAGCCACGAGGCCATACTTGAAAAATTAATAGTTTCAGATGTTATATACATATTTATAAAAGTTTTGTTCACGGTAGGGGAATTATATTATTTCGTTTTTATAACACGATTTTATAACAAATACGCATCCCAAATACACCAAACTTATTTATAATGTGTTACAATATTTTTTAAAACTTTGAGCAAAAGATCCCGGTTGTAATTAGAATTATTATGTGTAACTGTAAACACCATTGTTGGTTCAAAACGTATTTGAATATTCAACATTACTTTTAAATAACCATACCGATTGTGCTGAAAATCTGTGGACGATCGTTAAATTACATAATATTATTAATTCAAACGACGAAAATATGATTGAAAAGTCAAATCGATGGTTGTTCCAATCGAGTAGAAGAGAGATGCCACGCATGCGTACATTGAGCAAACAGGACACATCCGTAGTGGGACACTTTTTCGTGCGTGCAGCTGGCGTTCATCGATTTATTAGACATTTTCACGTTAAAATATTATGGCTGACATTAATTCTTAACCATTTAGACAAAAATTTGACAGCACGAGTTGTGTTATTATTTCCTCACAAAATCAATCCCTTATAAACAATAATACAAAATTAGACTCTAAATTATCTTTCTAGCAATCTGATAAAATTATCCACAAATTTCACTTTATAATAATATTCCAATCTCAATTATTTCTTGAGCTGTGATTAAGTTACCATTAATTAATAAATCTATTCCTCATGGCATTATTGCAAGGTCTGTTTTCCTATTATCACGCATGCGTGATGCACGATTCGTCATTGCGTGACCACGCGGCACTTGAACCTGTGCGTTGATACTGGGCTGGTTGTCAAGGACGCACTATCGGTTGTTCCCTGTTCCAGCGGCTGCGTGTTGCGCATGCGTGTTGCGCATGCATGTTTCAGCTACGTGTTGCGCAGCATTGACCTGCCGCCAACTTCAGAGAGATCACGCATGTGTTTCATAATGCAGTCAAAGAGATTCACTGCAGAACAGAACGAGATTGATTTGGAGAACATCGTGTATTGAATGATCTACATCACTGCAAGTAAAAAGAAAGAATTTTCCCAGAAAATGTGTGGAAGGAAATTTCAACTTCTATAAGGGTAAGAAAAGGTGTGTAAGTAGAGATTTTAATACGTGTTTGCAGTATTTAAGCCGTAAGATGAATCCAGAAACTCATTGGACGTTAGTAGTGTGTAATAGATCCTCCGAGCCCAGGCGTCAGGCGGTGGATTGTGATTGTCGGTCCACCATCTTGGACTCAAAAAATTCCTCAAAATTCCTCAAAAATTCCTGTTTTTAGGACAAATTTCTCGTTTTCTTCCACAAAAATTCGAAAATTAGGATTTCGAAAAACCACAACATTCGTTTTGCCTTAAAAACCAAGAAAATCCTAATATAGGCTTAAGCATCCATGTCTTCAGCCTCCGATAAAACTCTTTTTGGATTATGACGTTACCGTTTCAATTTTCGTTACGGCTGACATCTTGCAAATCTTTATTTATTATCCGAATTTATAGGAAAAAAAATTAAAATTTATAAAAAAAATCAGCCTCCGATAAGCCATTTCTAGGAATAAGGATACCATGATCGCCATCTTGGATTATGACGTCACCGTTACAATTTTCGTTACGGCAGCCATCTTGAAAATCTTTATTTATTATCCGATTTTAATGAAAAAAAATTCTAAATTTATAAAAAATTCAGACTCCGTTATGCTATTTCTAGGAATAAGGATACCATGACCACCATCTTGGATTATAACGTCACTGTTGCAATTTCCGTTTCGCACGCCATCTTTAAAATACACAATTTTTATGTTAGAAAATCGGGAAAAATTTTAAAATCATAAAAAAAAAAATAATCGAATCAAATAATAAAAATCTTAAACACCACTGTTGCAGTTAAAGATACGGTCGACATCTTGGATTAAATAAATGTTGCATGTTTCGTTTAGCCCGCCATATTGGTTGAGTACTATGCCATCTCTACACTTTATGTTACGACTGCCATACTGGATACTTTTAATGTTGCAATTACCGTTATTATCACCATCTTTAAATTTAGACGCCATCTTGAAAATCCGTATATTTATGTTAGAAAATCGGGAAAAATTCCAAAATTAATCAAAAAAATAACTTTATAGCATTCTGAAAAATTAGATCGATTTCCGTCCTTGGTTCTAAACCTCTAGAGCAAAAAAAAAAACCCATCAGATCCTTCCTCCACAGAAGCCACCTACAGACTGACCTACATCCACCAATAACAAGGTATTTACCATCAGCTGGTAAGACGTCATGTCCGCCATCTTGTCTTCGTCTGCTGGAGACCACCAATTTTTTTTACGTCTTCTAGAGTGTGCAGGCGACATGTTAGTATATTTTTCTGTTCACCATACCTTTAACCTCGACTGTTGGAATTGAACTTTGACCTTGAACTTGAAATTTTACCTTGATCTTGATCTTTGACTTTGACCTTGATGCCCATCATGGATCCGTCATTTTATGTTCAGTACATGCTACCAGGAGCTACCACCTGCTAGTAGTCATTGCCACCATCATGTTTTCGTCTGCTGGAGGACACCATGTTGTGTGTACTCGTCTTACCATCACTCTAGTTTTATTATAACTTGCTGCAGTGCAGTAATTATTATTACTGAGGGGTCCGCCATCTTGAAATTTGGGCGCCATCTTGAAATCATGTAATTATTTTACTAGAAATGCAGGAAAAATTCCAAAATTCTCCGAAAAAATAAATTATTAATATAAAAATTGAATCTATGGATTCCTGTCCACAGTTAAATTCTTGACCAGTGACAGTTGTAACTAATTATTAAATAAATTTTAGGTTCTGTTTTCCATTACCTTTCGCGGAGTTTATTAATCATTCACTCTACAAAAAACAACTCAAGTCAATATACCTGACCAACGAATTAAATACAGTACCGATTAGCCTAACATGAAAGTCTAATTTTTTAATAATCAGAATAACATATAACCCGTTCATGTACAAAGCCACACATACAGGCCAATTGTCTTCAGACCATGAAACCGAGTCATGAAAATATCATACAAATAGTCTAGTCATTTCAGGTCCGCATGACCTTCTTCGTCGTTAGTAAATTATATTCAATTAGTCCATCGTGACATTGTTTAGACATACTAAAGGACCAAGTGACCTTAAAAAATATTTTAGTAACACCAAGAGGTTTTGAACTAGTAAATATTCAGTCACTGCATAATTCACTACGCACAATCAACAAAAAGGAAGCACTGGCAACGAAAAGGCAGCTCATTTTGCATGCACCGCCAATAAAACAGGAAGCACATTCTACAAAACGAAAGCTCATTTAACGCAAACTTCTCATTGACGAGCAAAGAAAGCGTTCTAGTTCAAGCCAGAATTTTATGTATTTTTTGTAATTTTTTTATTTTTAATATTTTTAAATTTTTATTTAATTTTATGTTATGAAAGAAAATGTGTGGTGGTTTTCTCCGTGTGCTCCCGATTATCCATGTCAATATTATGACGGTTTTCTCCGTGTGCTCCTGATTATTCTTTTCAATATTATGCTGGTTTTCTCCGTATGCTCGTGATTATTCTTATCAATATTTTGATGCTTTTTTTCTGTGTGCTTCCGATCATTCCTGCTGTTTCGGTCAAAGGTCAAGGTCACACCCATCCAAGATGGCAGCCGTGACGTCATACTCGAAGATGGCGGACCGTGAGAAATCTGAGAAGCACTAACAGGAAGGACGAACTTCCTTCTCCTTGAAGACTATCGAAGCCATTCTTCTTATGCGATCGATAGTGATCATCCCGCATCCCGCATAAAAGAAATAAAAATTATTTACCTGAAAGCAACATGTGATGTTGAAAAGCGGAACTACTTGCAACATGTACCTTTGCATGAGATAAATTAACTCTCACCACTGAATAGTGCTATTGTAGTCAGTTAGAGACATGAAGTTTCGTATCCACGGGGCCAATTAGTCATGCAGTCTCGTAACCATGCGTTCTGGAAACTTCGTAGCCCTATACCCTGCGATCACGTAACCTTGAAGACTTGCAATCGCATAGCCTCGTAACCTCATGGCTCGTAATCTCGTAGTCATGATGCATTGGAGTCTCGTAGACTTGAAGCTTCGTAAGCAAGTAGCCTTGTAATTTTATAACATAATGCTGATGGTGCAGTTGGAGCAAAAGAGAAACTTCCGTCGAAGACAGATGAGGCAATTGGAGCCTTGAAGACGAGTAGCTTCGTAGTCAAGTACTCATGCAGACTTGTAGGTAGTCCTGTATCCACGCAGTTACGTAAACTTGTGTTCTAATAGCTTCGTAGCTCTGTAGCCACGCAGTCTCGTAACCTTGAAGATTCGTAGTCACGTAGTCTCGTAACCTCATGGCTCGTTGTCGCGTAGTCATGATGTCTTAGGACCTCGTAGAATTGTAGCTACGTATCCAAGTAGCCTCGTAGACTTGAAGCTACGTAAACAAGTAGTCATGTAATCTTATAACATAATGCTCCTGGAGTAGTTGAAGCAAAATAGAAAATTCCGACGAAGACAGATGCGGCAATTGAAGCCTTGTAGACGAGTAGCTTCGTAGTCAAGTACTCATGCAGACTTGTAGTCCTGTATCCTCGCAGTCACGTAAACTCGTGTTCCAGAAGCTTCGTAGCTCTGTAGCTTCGCAGTCTCGTAAACTTGAAGATTCGTAGTCACGTAGTCCACTGAATGGTGCTATTGTAGACAGTTAGATACATGTAGTTTCGTAGCCACGCGGCCAATTAGTCATGCAGCAATGAAATGAATATTATTTACCTGCAAGCAACACGTGGCGTCATCTAATTGATGAAAAGCGGAAATAATTGCAACAAGTAACTTTGCATGAGATAAATTAACTCTCACCACTGAATGGTGCAATTGTCAGTTAGAGTCATGAAGTTTCGTAGCCACGCGGTCAATTACTCATGCAGTCTCGTAACCATGCGTTCTGGAAGCTACGCAATCCTATAGCCTCGCGATCACGTAACCTTGAAGACTCGCAATCGCATACTCTCGTAACCTCATGGCTCGTAGTCACGTAGTCATGATGCATTGGAGCCTCGTAGACTTGAAGCTATGTAAACAAGTAGTCTTGTAATCTTATAACATAATGCTGATGGTGCATTTGGAGCAAAAGAGAAAATTCCGACTAAGACATATGCGTCAATTGGAGCCTTGTAGTCGAGTAGCTTCGTAGTCAAGTACTCATGCAGAATTGAAGTTCTCTATCCTCGCAGTCGCGTAAACTCGTGTTCTAGAAGCTTCGTAGCTTCGCCTCGTATACTTGTAGCTACGTAAACAAGTAGTCAAGTAATCTAATAACATAATGCTGGAGTAGTTGGAGCCGAGTAGACTTGTATTCTTGTAGCTTCAAAGACATGTAGGCGGTGCTGCCTTTTCGTTGTCGGTGCTTCCAAATGAGCTGCCTTTTTGTTGGCGGTGCTTCCAAATGTGCTGCCCTTTCGTTGACGATGCTGCCTTTTCGTAACCAGTGCTTCCTTTTTGTTGATTGTGCGTAGTACAAAATGTGGTGACAGAATATTTACTAGTTCAAAACTCTTGGTGTTACTAAAATATTTTTTAAGGTCACTTGGTCTTTTAGTATGTCTACAAAAATGTCACGATGGACTAATTAAATATATATAGCTAACGACGAAGAAGGACATGCGGACCTGAAATGACTAGCCTATACGTCTGATATTGTCATGACTCGGTTTCATGGTCTGAAGACAATTGGCCTGTATGTGTGGCTTTGTACATGAACGGCTTATATGTTATTCTGATTATTAAAAAATTAGACTTTCATGTTAGGCTAATCGGTACTGTATTTAATTCGTTGGTCAGGTATATTGACTTGAGTTGTTTTTTGTAGAGTGAATGATTAATAAACTCCGCGAAAGGTAATGGAAAACAGAACCTAAAATTTATTTAATAATTAGTTACAACTGTCACTGTTCAAGAATTTAACCGTGGACAGGAATCCATCGATTCAATTTGCATATTAATAATTTATTTTTTTCGGAGAATTTTGGAATTTTTCCTGCATTTCTAGCTAAATAATTACATGATTTCAAGATGGCGCCCAAATTTCAAGATGGCGGACTCCTCAGTAATAACAATTACTGCACTGTAGCAGGTTAGAATAAAACTAGCATGATGGTAAGACGAGTACACACAATATGGTGTCCTCAAGCAGACGAAAACATGATGGTGGCAAAGACCACTAGCAGGTGGTAGCTCCTGATAGCATGTACTGAACATAAAATGACGGATCCATGATGGGCATCAAGGTCAAAGTCAAAGATCAAGGTCAAGGTCAAATTTCAAGGTTAAAGTCAAAGTTCAAGGTCAAAGTCAAAGTTCAAGTTCAAAGTCAAAGTTCAAGGTCAAAGTCAAAGTTCAAGGTCAAGTTCAAATTTCAAGGTCAAGGTCAAAGTTCAAGGTCAAGTTAAAATTTCAAGGTCAAGGTCAAAGTTCAAGGTCAAGGTCAAAGTTCAATGCCTACAGTCGAGGTTAAAGGTATGGTGAACAGAAAAATATACTAACATTTTGCCTGCACACTCTAGCAGACGAAAACAAAATGGTGGTCTCCAGCGGACGAAGACAAGATGGCGGACATGACGTCTTACCAGCTGAAGGTAAATACCTTGTTATTGATGGATGTAGGTCAGTCTGTAGGTGGCTTCTGTGGAGGAATGATCTGATTTTTTTTGCTCTTAGCGGTTTTGAACTAAGTACGGAAATCGATCTAATCAATGAGAATTATAATATGTTAATTTTTTGATGAATTTTGGAATTTTCCCCGATTTTCTAATATAAATAATACGGATTTTCAAGATGGCGTCTAAATTTCAAGATGTTGACCATAACGGTAATTGCAACATTAATAGAATCTAGTATGACGGTTGTAACATAAAGTGTAACGATGGCATAGTACTCAACCAATATGGCGGGCGTAACGAAAGATGCAACATTTATATAATCCAAGTAAATATTCAGTTACCACATTTTGTACTACGCACAATCAACAAAAAGGAAGCACTGGTTACGAAAAGGCAGCACATTTGGAAGCACCGACAACGAAAAGGCAGCACCGCCAACGAAAAGGCAGCACATTTGGAAGCACCGACAACATTATTACGTTAAAAGGTATCCACCTTGAAAGACGTACAGTAGGTACTGCGTGTCGCAGCCAAAACTCGCGGGAACCGGCCGCGTACAAGCCCGGCAGTCGTGCCTCCGCCCGGCCGCTCCTGATATCACCGACTGAACTGTCTGTTCCTCTCCCCCTGTCACCTGCGCGCAATCGCTATCGGCGCGCCGCCGACGGGAAATAGTTCCGACAGACTATCACCCTGTTTACGCACTAAATAATACACTAACTATAAAACTAATTCTGTGCCCAAAAACCACCAAAAGAACGACATATAAAAATATCTAAAGCCTAAAATTACCAAAGAAAATACACTTTAAAATGTAACTTCACAGTTTAGGTTTTATACAGTCTCAAAGTTTCTAGGCAATTCTCTGTTCAGCTTCACAGTTCGTACCAACTTTGGCATAAACCCGACTCCGAAAATTTCTGACCCAGTAAGTTTTTTAATTACAAAAAACTGATAAACTAAATAAGCTTAAAAATAAAATAAATCAATAACCATATATTTAAACCAATAACTATTAGAGGGTGTCGTTTTAATGATTACGTCACACTTAAAAGAGACTGCATATGTACAGTTTACCTTATTTATAAAATATTTTTTTTCAAACAATATAATAATTAATTAAACTTAATTTTAAATTGAAGCCATTATTGAAATTTATTGTTGGTGTGCTTTTCTAGCATTTTTTTTTTTGGGGGGGGGGGGGGGGTTAGTCAAAATGAAATGCACATTTTAGTTATTAGTTGAAAAAATTCCTATCGGTTTATCTTAAATACAGTTCGTGTAAACTAAAATACATAATGTAATTATATATATACATATATGCATGAATGTGTGTCAACGTTGCTTTAGATAACTAATAGTGAGTTCGCTGTTAAAGATGATAAAAATTCCAGCATGATCTCAAAAAATTGGTAATTACGTGACCTGTGTATCAGTTGAGTCAAATTAGGTGATACACCGTCGTAGCCAGTAAAAAACCGAAAGTCCTTTCATCTGGGACTCGCTTATATACACGCAAACAGTAGAATAATATGCTAGTCAAAACAAGAACCTTTAAAACATTTAAAAAATACTCAAAAAAGGTAGTAGATTTGGAAGAAAATTCGAAAACGAAATGGGCGCGTAATACACGCACTGGAAACGCAATGGACACACAATTAACACATAGGACACAGGGCCGGCGCGTTCATATAGGCGAACTAGGCAACCGCCTAGGGCGCCAAGTAGATGGGGGCGGCGCAGCACGACACATAACCGCTGATATAATATGTTTAACGATTATTGAAACTAAATGAAAATGGATTTTTGTAACAGTTTGGAATGTTTATATTGATTTAAGTAATTATTTAAAGTCCACAGTGACCTGTTTATGATTTGTAATAAGTAAAAAAGTAAAAAATAAAACACAAGCCTGCTTACATGTGATTGTTGACAAAATCTTAGGCTTACGTGATGTATTTTGAGGCAAGGAAAATTTTTTTGGGGTGTCCTGCGGGGGCGGGGGGATTAAGGTTTTTCACCTAGGGCGCCAATTTACCTTGCACTGACCCAGATAGGACACTAAGTGTACACACAATAACACACAGGAAACAATGTGTACACTCACCTATACACACAGGACACAAAATATACACAGAATTGCACAGACTGGATACGCAATGTATACACAATCCGCGTAATGAACACGCAATGTACACACAATTACTGGATACACAAAGTATACACAATACACGCAATTAACACGCAATGCACAAACTTGACACACAAGGAAATTACAGGACATGCAATGGACACACATTGTATACACTTGACGCACAATTAACACAAAGTTTACACTGGAAACGCAATGGACACATATTACACACACTGGACATGCAATGTACAGGCAATGGACAAACAGTACGCGCAATGGAGACACAATTTAGACACAGGACATGCAATAGACACGCAATGGACTCACAGTACACAATGAACACACAACACACACAGGACAAGCATTTGAGTAAAAGGAAGTACAACTGTACGAAAAATCAACTTAGTGTTTTACGATCTAATCGGTAGGATACGATAATAAAGTCTTGAGTACGTACATTTAACGAAAAGGACGTACATTTGTACGAAAATTCAATTCAGTAAGTTGCGATCGCCAATTTACGACCGGATATAATCCTTATAACAGTATTTGGCTCCAAAAATATTTGGCTCCGAAAAAGTATTATTATTCAATAGTCTTTCACTCCAAAAGTCAATGGCTCCAAAAGTATTTGGCTCCAGCTGTCTTTGGCTTCAGTTTTCTCAGGCCTTGGTGCTGTTTGGCTACGAGACTAGGAGGCTAAAAAGCTACGAGACTAGAGGACTACAAGACTACAAGGCTTTAACTGGCTACGGGGGTAAAAGCCTGCTAGGCTACACGTCTACAAGGCTAAAATTCTACGAGGCTACAAGTCTACGAGTTTACGAGACTACATGTTTATAAGCTTTACGAGGCTAAAAACCTACGAGGCTATGAGACTTCATAGATCTAACTGTCTTTGATTCCATTCAGCATTTATTTATGCAAAATAACTATCTGCAATTAGTCCCGATTATTGTCAACAGATATCGCCTCATGTTGTGTTGAGGTTAAAATTAATGTCCTTCCTTTTCGATGAATGTGCTTTCTTTCTTTTTAAATTGTTCTTCCTGGTTTTTAATGTTCATCGATAAGACTATAGTTAGGCCATTATTTACCTCGTGGTTCGGAGACGACTTGTCTAAACACCTGACATTGTACAGGACCTGGTCTCGTGTTCCGAAGACATTTGGCCTGTACGTCTAGCATTGTTAATGACATGGTTGGAAGGCATTCCTTACATCGAGATTTTATACTTTAAAGGAAGGCACAGCGGCTATGTATTTATTTCGTTGTATAGCGTCATTTTTCGTAGAGGGAATGATTAATAAAATCCACGAAAATTAATGGGAAATATATATATATACCTAAATATTTTAAGCTTCAGTTACTCTTATCACTGTTCGAGTATCGACCCAAGGACGAAAATCTATCGAGAGAATCTTACATTAACAAACGATTTTTTTAATGAAATTTAAATTTTTTCCTAACTTCTAGGTTAATTATTACGAATTCCCAAGATGACTGCCAATATGCCATCATTGACTTACTGGAGGCTGGTTTACTAAGTGTCTTAGCTGCTTTAAAGATTTTTTGCCATATTTTATTCAATAAATAATCTTGAACATAAAATTCAAAATTTTGGCATAGTCCAAGGATCGAAGCGAGGGTAGGAATCGATTGAATCAGTTATTTTTTAATGGGTGATTTTGTTATGAATTTTAGAATTTTTCTTAAATTTCTATCTGAATAAATACATAATTTAAAGATGGCGGACACGACGCCCGACAAGATGGTGGATGTCAAGGTAATAAATGAATACTCCACTCTATCGGGTAAAAATTAATTTTATATGAGGGCAACACACTCTAACAGATGACGCGTGTACTATGTGATAAGGGCTATCCTTGTATCAAAAACTGAAAAAAAATATGGCGGCTGCGCTCTCTAGCAGGTTATGTGTGTTATATAGCGCTCCTACTAGCAAATATTAAAAATAAAGATGGGCGTCAATGTCCTTCAGTAGGTGATGCGAATATTCCTTCTAATTAAATAAATACAAATCAGAATATGTGTTACTTTCTTATATACTTTAATTAATTCTGTCTGGTAAATGTCTCGATGACGGTTTGTTCAAAAGCGCATATTTTCCATCCCAGAGGTATGAGCTGTCATGGTCCAAATCACAGTGCATCCAACGTATTTTATATAAAAAATTAAAGTTAAATTTATTGTGTCGATTAGCAGGTAAAGGAACATCGACCTTATATGCATGATACAACGCGTTGCTAGCGCTTACTAGGAACAAACATCAAAAACAAAGATGACGGAATCCAAGCTCCAGCAGAACAGAAAAAAACAAAATTGTGGCCATTATATCTTACAAGATTACAAGATGGCTGCCTCCAGCAGACGACAGCAAAATTGCGTCTGTGTAGTATACTCCGTGAACTAAGAAGTGCAGGCGACGTACAGTAATGACCTTTTTTACCTGCATGTGTTAAAAGAATTAATAGTTTATGAATTATTTCGTTAGAAAATATGTTTTTTTTTTTGGTTATCTGATTTCTAACTAAGACTGAGTTCTCATAGTATTATGGGGTGGTGAAGAATGCATTGTGTGTGTGTTTAACCCCAACCTTGCATTGGTAGGCGAGTGAGCGAGTGTTGAGATTTATGCACCATTCCCTAATAGACTATGCTCTTCACTAAGAAACACCTGAATTATGGGTAAATAAAATATACTAATGAAAATAATTATAGTTTGGGTACCGTATAGTTAAAGTTAATTCTGAACACCGTATCGAGTATCTGTCTATTCTGAGGTTACGCAAATAATAAATTACTTGAATTGAAGTTAAATGTATTTTGTTGAAAAACCAAAACAAAACACTACAACGTGACAACTTCCTGAACAGAATCGTAGTAGCTACAGAAATTATGTTGGTCTCAACTTATTTACGAACCAGTAACACATTAAACAAACAGAACTCATAATTGAGGGCATTCAAAATGTATTTTTGAGTACTGCTTCGCAGTCTCGTGTATGACTCTACATTAAATACAATTAAAATATAAGTTGATAGAGCAAAACGATAGACTGTAAAATTTATAGCCAACTTGGTTTCACTCGGTTCTAGCTCTGGCAGATAAGATCATAAAAAAAATATTCTATTAAAATTCTACTGGAACCACTGAGCGTTTCGTAGGACAAAGTAAAAATTATCTTTAACAATGATCTGTAAGGTTAATGAGTGCAGGCAAAACAAGTGTGATTTCAGAATTGTTAGCATTCTAAGTTATGCTGCTACATATATATTGAATGCCTTAGTTACCAACACTAAAACTACTAAACTAAGTACAACACATGAAACACTTACTTAAATCCTAAGTCACAATAACTTGAGTTGAACATTGTAAGAACATAAAAACCCTTGAAACATACAATGCTGCCGATCAAATAATTCTTGCAATATGAGATACAGAGACAGTCAATCTAAACACCTCCATAGGAAAACTTCAATATATTCAAACGCATTTTTGGTCTTCGACAGTTCTCGGGATACCGATCCTTCGGTTCTTGGTTAGGGCGTAGATCAGGCTCGTGCAATCAGGAACATTTGCGAAGTATTCTATTCCCAGACGAATAAGAGCGCCTCTTCTTATAGGTAGGCGCTAAATAATTGTACTTCACCAATTTCATACACTTAACACATATCAGTTCAAACAAATAGCGCCTCTTCATTTAACTTTGCACTTATAACACAGTTCATGAAATATTAGCACTCCAACGTACAATAATTTTAAATGTTGCAAATTTCGTAGAAATATGAGTGCGTACGAACAATATACAGTTTACATCAAATTCCTCCAGCTACTTACTGGGACGAAAGTAAAGTCCATGTTTAGACGTCTTGAAATGGTGCGATATTACAAAAATATCCGCACAACTATAACACCACGAGTTCAGCTTGCTATTTAACTCATAGCAGCGAATCATCTCAATCAATCAGCGGTGTAAAACAACCAAAATTACACAAAACTATGAATTTCATGTCTGTCACCCCAGAATAATTCCAAGATTCCCTTCAAGAACGTTTTTAATCGTAACTATGTACCAACAAAAAATGTAACTCTCCAACTTATTTCCATAGCACAAGCGAAAATAAAATGTTTTAAATTATATTGCTGTGAACTGCCCATGAAATACAAAAGTTTCTCAGCGCTAATGAAATAATTAAAGGCAAAGCATAAAGTCAAAGAGTAATAATTACCATCGAAAATATAAAACAAATTAATGAGAATTTCTAGTAAGGTTTTACCTTATAGTATCCAATGCTATCCAGTAGTATATAATAGGGGCAGCTGGGACTGGCGCTGGCGCGTGGTGTGTGGCCGGTGGTGTTTTCCGCCATCTTGGATTGTGATGTCACGGCGGCCATCTTGGATGGTTGTGACCTTGACCTTTGACCTTGACATTTGACCTTCAAAATGTGTCAAAATCCGCCAAAATTGGGCAAAAATTGCCCAAAATTCCTCAAAAATCGCCAAAATTTACATTTCTTAGGAAAAAAATTCCACCAAAAAATCTCAAAAAATTCCTCAATTCAAAAATTAGAATTTCGAAAATCCTCAAAAGTCGTTTTGTTCTAGAAAGAACCCAAATTCCTAAAAGAGGCTTAAGCATCCTTGTCTACAGCCTCCGATAAGCCTCTGACATCATCTAGGATTATGACCGCCATCTTGGAGGAGTGTAACGGGACATAGCGTAACGGGACATAACGTAACGGGACAAGTAGATCACGGCGGCCATCTTGGATCCTCCATTTTGGATGACGTCATTGTGTTCTCGAAAATTCTGGCATTGTGTTTTCCGCCATTTTGAATGATGACGTCACCGTTGCAATTTCCGTTACGGCCGCCATCTTTAACTTTTTTATTTATTATCCGATTTTAACGATTTTTTTTTTAAATTTATAAAAAAATGAAATAATAAAATTTTAATAAAATACTTTTACGACACGGAGTTCGGAGTCCTCGGTTCGAACCCGACGAGTGCAAAAAAAATAAAAATGGCGACCGATCCTTCCTCCGCAGTGGTTGCAGGCAGACTGACTCCCACCACTTTTTCAAAGCATATATATCGTCACCTAGTATGACGTCATGTCCGCCATCTTGAAATTTGGACGTCATCTTGAAAATCTTTATTTACTATCCGATTTTAATGAAAAAAATTCCAAAATTTATCAAAAAATTAACGTATTTGAATTTGTTTGATTATATCGTTGTACGTCCTTGGTTCGATTCCCGGCGAGAGTAAATGATCGATCCTTCCTCCATGATAGCTACCTAGACTGATCTACCACCACCAGTACCAAGGTATATATCATCAACTGGTATGACATCATGTCCGCCATCTTGTCTTTATCCGCAGGAGACCACCATCTTGTTTTCGTCTGCTAGAGTGTGCCGATACCATGTAGTATAATTATCTGGTCACCAAACCTTTGACCTTGACCTTGAAATTTGACCTTGACCTTAAACTTAGACCTTGACCTTGAAATTTGACCTTGACCTTGAAATTTGACCTTGACCTTGAAATTTGACCTTGACCTTGAAATTTGACCTTGACCTTGAAATTTGACTTTGTCCTTGAAATTTGACTTTGTCCTTGTCGTCCATCATGGATCCGACATTTTATGTTCAGTACATGCTACCAGGAGCTACCACCTGCTGGAGTACGCCATATTGTGTGTGTACTTGTATTATAGAGTACATTTCCATCTGGATAATTTTATTCTAACCCGCTACAGTGCAGTAATCATTTATTATGGAGGTGCCCCCCGCGATCTTGAAATTCGGCCGCCATCTTGAAATCATGTAATAATGTAGCTAGAAAAGCGGGAAAAAATCCAAAATTCATTAAATAAATTAGTAATCCATATAATGATTGATTGGATCGACTAAGGTCCTTGGTAAGATCCCTGGCCGATACAAAACAACTTCAATTTAAAAAAATACTTAAAAAAGTGTTAGGTTTGAGAAAATAAAAACACCGCAAGTTCTATTTAAAAAATTTTATTACATAAATTCAATACACTACTACAAGTACAAAAAAAAACACTGACAAATTACCAAAGCCTTTTGGATTCCTCGATTCAAACAGTCTTCTTATTGTACGGACTAAGCCTTTTACATGACTTTAAATGTCTATCCGATCCGTTCATCACCACAGCCAGAGACTGACTGAAGTTCATAGTACTTATATAGTCTCATTAGCCGGTACAACACATGAGTCAAATCAATAACCATGTTCATTATACTTCTCGGAGCATTTTTTATAATGACGATATAAGCTATCGAGACGTGAAATTAGTTTATTGCACTTATTGCACTGAAATTGTATTCTTTGAACATTATTAGAACAACCGCTTCTTTCATGTCTGCGAGCATTTGAGGTGATAGTAAATGATGCACCACAGTATTTGCACTGATGCGAAGTACGCTCTTCATTAATTGAAGTATTCAATGCTGATGAAACTTCAGCTGATGGTGGAACAGCACATATCGAAGTCTCCTCCAGTGTTGTCAGAGGCGTTGCCAACGGGATCTGCTCCAACATCGGCGCTGACGTCATGGTTCCCGTAGTCGATGATACATCCTCCATCGAGTACGACGTTAAAGTCGGTAAATATGCCATCGAAGTCTCAAGAACAGGCAATTACACGACTTATGCACCAGAAGAAACAAACTAGGTGATCCCTACACCACCGTCGCCAGTAACAAACTGAGCGTCCTGCTGTCTAGGACTCGCTTATATACATGCACCGTATGGAATAATACGCTAGTCAAATCAAGAACCATCTACAATAATACTAGAGTCAAAACATCGTTAAAAATAGAAGCACCGACTACGAAAATGGCAGCACATTCTGGAAGCACCGACAACGAAAAGGCAGCACATTCGGAAGCACCGACAACGAAAAGGCAGCACATTTGGAAGCACCGACAACGAAAATGGCAGCACATTCTGGAAGCACCGACAACGAAAAGACAGCACATTCGGAAGCACCGACAACGAAAAGGCAGCACATTCGGAAGCACCGACAACGAAAAGGCAGCACATTTGGAAGCACCGACAACGAAAAGGCAGCACATTTGGCAGCACCGACAACGAAAAGGCAGCACATTTGGAAGCACCGACAACGAAAAGGCAGCACATTTGGAAGCACCGACAACGAAAAGGCAGCACATTTGGCAGCACCGACAACGAAAAGGCAGCACATTTGGAAGCACCGACAACGAAAAGGCAGCACATTTGGAAGCACCGACAACGAAAAGGCAGCACATTTGGCAGCACCGACAACGAAAAGGCAGCACATTTGGAAGCACCGGCAACGAAAAGGCAGCACATTTGGAAGCACCGACAACGAAAAGGCAGCACATTTGGAAGCACCATCGAATAAGGAAGCACATTTTGGAAGCACCATCGAATAAGGAATCACACTTGGAAGCTCCATCGAATAAGGAAGCACACTTGGAAGCTCCATCAACAAAAAAAAAGGCAAAAAGGAAGCACAAGTTACGAGATCTAAGTCTTAGTTAGAAATCAGAATACAAGAAATAAAAACCTTAAATTTTTATAATTTAAATTATTTATTTTATTTCTTTACATTATACAAATGCAAGTAAAACAAGCCATTATTGTATGTAGCCAGCTTTCCTCAGTTCCTTGAGTATGAAGGATATTTCTTTGATGCACAAATAGTTTCCTGCACAAAGCGAACCATGTAGAAGTCTTAGCCGGTCAACCAATATGTTTGGATCTTTCCATGATGTGTAATCATTCTCCTCTACCACCATCTTCCTTGCACCTTTATAATAAATATTATGATCTCTGGTGTCTTCCGTTTTACCACCAACCTCAGGGTAACTTTCATGTTTGAGACGGTGATCATCACAAGCTTAATCAGATTTATTTAATATATCACGACGTTTCCACCGTTTCGGTCTCAGGACACCTCCACATTCTTCGATCTTGGCAGCTCTAGGCGTTTCATCATAGTCTATGTCTTTGTCAACAGCCTCAGAGTCACTGTAACAATCACTGTAGAAGGAATCGTCTTCACCCAATTTACCGTAATAATTCGATGTTGATGATGTTGAAGTGTCTTCATCGTCTTCATGCTTCCTTTTTAGGAGTCCATCATTTTTACAAAGTAGGAAAGATCTACTTGAATTCGGCTGGAATATATTCTCACTTTTCACGTTAAGGATTCTTCCATTGTCTTCATTCTTCCGTAAATCATCAACCTCCTTCAATTTAAGTTCTTTGTCGAGATCGGAAGAGCCAAGAAAATTATTGTGATAATGCAGATCACTCTTCCTTAGGCTAGTAGATTCATCGTTGTCCTCTTGCTTGTACGCAGGCTTGGCGCTACAAGTTCTGCCATGTCTTTTTAGGCTCTCTCTCCGCGTAATCGACTTGCTACATCGAACACAACTTATCATATTGCGCAGAGGATTTTTAACACAGTCATTCTTCTCGTGTTGTCTTTTATTCTTTCTCAAGATAAACTCTTTACTGCAAAACTTACACCTATGTTCTTTCGATACAGCGTCAGATCCCAAATCGGAATTCATATTAGTTACTGAGACTAATGCCAGATACCAATTGAGTGTTTTAAATTAAATCCAATACTTAAATAGAAATTTTTTCATATTTCATCAGCGAGAATTAATATATCTCATGCAAAAGTACTTTATGCATGTAGTTCTGCTTTTCAACAACAGATGTCGCCACATGTTTCTTGCAGGTAAATAATATTTAGTTCTTTTATGCGGGATGCGGGATGCTCACTAACGATCGCAAAAGAAGGATGGCTTCGCTAGACTCAAAGGAAAAGGAAGTTCGTCTTGCATGTTGGTGCTCCACAGATGTCTCATGGCGTAATATTAATTTGACTGAGTAATGATATTTTTTAATTCCACCTGATAAAAATATTGCAAGTTTTGATTTAGTAGCAGAAATTATCGAATTAAATGTAACTCCAAATAAAATGACATGTCTCATTAGACAAAAAAAAATCCATGCAGAGATAGATCTCTCACAAATAATCAGGAGCACTCGGTGAAAACCATCAGATGTATAGTCAGGAATAATCAGAAACACTTGGAGAAAGCCATCAATATAATAACAAGAATAATCAGGAGCACACGGATAAAACTACCATAATATTGTCAAGAATAATCAGGAGCACACGGATAAATCCACCATAATACTGTCAAGAATAAACGGGAGCACACGGAGAAAACCACCATAATATTGACAAGAATAATCAGGAGCACACGGAGGAAACCGCCACAAGTTTTCTTTGATATCATAAAATTTCAGAAAAAAAAAATAAATAATAAAAATAAATAAATAAAAAATTAAAAAAAAATGAAATAAAAAAATACATAAATAGATTCTGCTAGCTTGTGAACTTCTCATTGTTAAGCAAAGATATAGTTCTAGTACAAGCCAGAATTTTATGTATTTTTTTATTTCATTTTTTTTAAATTTTTTATTTATTTATTTTTATTATTTATTTATTTTTTCTGAAATTTTATGATATCAAAGAAAACTTGTGGCGGTTTCCTCCGTGTGCTCCTGATTATTCTTGTCAATATTATGGTGGTTTTCTCCGTGTGCTCCCGTTTATTCTTGACAGTATTATGGTGGATTTATCCGTGTGCTCCTGATTATTCTTGACAATATTATGGTAGTTTTATCCGTGTGCTCCTGATTATTCTTGTTATTATATTGATGGCTTTCTCCAAGTGTTTCTGATTATTCCTGACTATACATCTGATGGTTTTCACCGAGTGCTCCTGATTATTTGTGAGAGATCTATCTCTGCATGGATTTTTTTTTGTCTAATGAGACATGTCATTTTATTTGGAGTTACATTTAATTCGATAATTTCTGCTACTAAATCAAAACTTGCAATATTTTTATCAGGTGGAATTAAAAAATATCATTACTCAGTCAAATTAATATTACGCCATGAGACATCTGTGGAGCACCAACATGCAAGACGAACTTCCTTTTCCTTTGAGTCTAGCGAAGCCATCCTTCTTTTGCGATCGTTAGTGAGCATCCCGCATCCCGCATAAAAGAACTAAATATTATTTACCTGCAAGCAACATGTGGCGACATCTGTTGTTGAAAAGCAGAACTACACGCATAAAGTACTTTTGCATGAGATATATTAATTCTCGCTGATGAAATATGAAAAAATTTCTATTTAAGTATTGGATTTAATTTAAAACACTCAATTGGTATCTGGCATTAGTCTCAGTAACTAATATGAATTCCGATTTGGGATCTGACGCTGTATCGAAAGAACATAGGTGTAAGTTTTGCAGTAAAGAGTTTATCTTGAGAAAGAATAAAAGACAACACGAGAAGAATGACTGTGTTAAAAATCCTCTGCGCAATATGATAAGTTGTGTTCGATGTAGCAAGTCGATTACGCGGAGAGAGAGCCTAAAAAGACATGGCAGAACTTGTAGCGCCAAGCCTGCGTACAAGCAAGAGGACAACGATGAATCTACTAGCCTAAGGAAGAGTGATCTGCATTATCACAATAATTTTCTTGGCTCTTCCGATCTCGACAAAGAACTCAAATAAAAGGAGGTTGATGATTTACGGAAGAATGAAGACAATGGAAGAATCCTTAACGTGAAAAGTGAGAATATATTCCAGCCGAATTCAAGTAGATCTTTCCTACTTTGTAAAAATGATGGACTCCTAAAAAGGAAGCATGAAGACGATGAAGACACTTCAACATCATCAACATCGAATTATTACGGTAAATTGGGTGAAGACGATTCCTTCTACAGTGATTGTTACAGTGACTCTGAGGCTGTTGACAAAGACATAGACTATGATGAAACGCCTAGAGCTGCCAAGATCGAAAATGTGGAGGTGTCCTGAGACCGAAACGGTGGAAACGTCGTGATATATTAAATAAATCTGATCAAGCTTGTGATGATCACCGTCTCAAACATGAAAGTTACCCTGAGGTTGGTGGTAAAACGGAAGACACCAGAGATCATAATATTTATTATAAAGGTGCAAGGAAGATGGTGGTAGAGGAGAATGATTACACATCATGGAAAGATCCAAACATATTGGTTGACCGGCTAAGACTTCTACATGGTTCGCTTTGTGCAGGAAACTATTTGTGCATCAAAGAAATATCCTTCATACTCAAGGAACTGAGGAAAGCTGGCTACATACAATAATGGCTTGTTTTACTTGCATTTGTATAATGTAAAGAAATAAAATAAATAATTTAAATTATAAAAATTTAAGGTTTTTATTTCTTGTATTCTGATTTCTAACTAAGACTTAGATCTCGTAACTTGTGCTTCCTTTTTGCCTTTTTTTTTGTTGATGGAGCTTCCAAGTGTGCTTCCTTATTCGATGGAGCTTCCAAGTGTGATTCCTTATTCGATGGTGCTTCCAAAATGTGCTTCCTTATTCGATGGTGCTTCCAAATGTGCTGCCTTTTCGTTGTCGGTGCTTCCAAATGTGCTGCCTTTTCGTTGCCGGTGCTTCCAAATGTGCTGCCTTTTCGTTGTCGGTGCTGCCAAATGTGCTGCCTTTTCGTTGTCGGTGCTTCCAAATGTGCTGCCTTTTCGTTGTCGGTGCTTCCAAATGTGCTGCCTTTTCGTTGTCGGTGCTGCCAAATGTGCTGCCTTTTCGTTGTCGGTGCTTCCAAATGTGCTGCCTTTTCGTTGTCGGTGCTTCCAAATGTGCTGCCTTTTCGTTGTCGGTGCTGCCAAATGTGCTGCCTTTTCGTTGTCGGTGCTTCCAAATGTGCTGCCTTTTCGTTGTCGGTGCTTCCGAATGTGCTGCCTTTTCGTTGTCGGTGCTTCCGAATGTGCTGTCTTTTCGTTGTCGGTGCTTCCAGAATGTGCTGCCATTTTCGTTGTCGGTGCTTCCAAATGTGCTGCCTTTTCGTTGTCGGTGATTCCGAATGTGCTGCCTTTTCGTTGTCGGTGCTTCCAGAATGTGCTGCCATTTTCGTAGTCGGTGCTTCTATTTTTAACGATGTTTTGACTCTAGTATTATTGTAGATGGTTCTTGATTTGACTAGCGTATTATTCCATACGGTGCATGTATATAAGCGAGTCCTAGACAGCAGGACGCTCAGTTTGTTACTGGCGACGGTGGTGTAGGGATCACCTAGTTTGTTTCTTCTGGTGCATAAGTCGTGTAATTGCCTGTTCTTGAGACTTCGATGGCATCTTTACCGACTTTAACGTCGTACTCGATGGAGGATGTATCATCGACTACGGGAACCATGACGTCAGCGCCGATGTTGGAGCAGATCCCGTTGGCAACGCCTCTGACAACACTGGAGGAGACTTCGATATGTGCTGTTCCACCATCAGCTGAAGTTTCATCAGCATTGAATACTTCAATTAATGAAGAGCGTACTTCGCATCAGTGCAAATACTGTGGTGCATCATTTACTATCACCTCAAATGCTCGCAGACATGAAAGAAGCGGTTGTTCTAATAATGTTCAAAGAATACAATTTCAGTGCAATAAGTGCAATAAACTAATTTCACGTCTCGATAGCTTACATCGTCATTATAAAAAATGCTCCGAGAAGTATAATGAACATGGTTATTGATTTGACTCATGTGTTGTACCGGCTAATGAGACTATATAAGTACTATGAACTTCAGTCCGTCTCTGGCTGTGGTGATGAACGGATCGGATAGACATTTAAAGTCATGTAAAAGGCTTAGTCCGTACAATAAGAAGACTGTTTGAATCGAGGAATCCAAAAGGCTTTGGTAATTTGTCAGTGTTTTTTTTTTGTACTTGTAGTAGTGTATTGAATTTATGTAATAAAATTTTTTAAATAGAACTTGCGGTGTTTTTATTTTCTCAAACCTAACACTTTTTTTAGTATTTTTTTAAATTGAAGTTGTTTTGTATCGGCCAGGGATCTTACCAAGGACCTTAGTCGATCCAATCAATCATTATATGGATTACTAATTTATTTAATGAATTTTGGATTTTTTCCCGCTTTTCTAGCTACATTATTACATGATTTCAAGATGGCGGCCGAATTTCAAGATGGCGGGGGGCACCTCCATAATAAATGATTACTGCACTGTAGCGGGTTAGAATAAAATTATCCAGATGGAAATGTACTCTATAATACAAGTACACACACAATATGGCGTACTCCAGCAGGTGGTAGCTCCTGGTAGCATGTACTGAACATAAAATGTCGGATCCATGATGGACGACAAGGACAAAGTCAAATTTCAAGGACAAAGTCAAATTTCAAGGTCAAGGTCAAATTCCAAGGTCAAGGTCAAATTTCAAGGTCAAGGTCAAATTTCAAGGTCAAGGTCAAATTTCAAGGTCAAGGTCAAATTTCAAGGTCAAGGTCAAAGTTTAAGGTCAAGGTCAAATTTCAAGGTCAAGGTAAAAGGTTTGGTGACCAGATAATTATACTACATGGTATCGGCACACTCTAGCAGACGAAAACAAGATGGTGGTCTCCTGCGGATAAAGACAAGATGGCGGACATGATGTCATACCAGTTGATGATATATACCTTGGTACTGGTGGTGGTAGATCAGTCTAGGTAGCTATCATGGAGGAAGGATCGATCATTTACTCTCGCCGGGAATCGAACCAAGGACGTACAACGATATAATCAAACAAATTCAAATACGTTAATTTTTTGATAAATTTTGGAATTTTTTTCATTAAAATCGGATAGTAAATAAAGATTTTCAAGATGACGTCCAAATTTCAAGATGGCGGACATGACGTCATACTAGGTGACGATATATATGCTTTGAAAAAGTGGTGGGAGTCAGTCTGCCTGCAACCACTGCGGAGGAAGGATCGGTCGCCATTTTTATTTTTTTTGCACTCGTCGGGTTCGAACCGAGGACTCCGAACTCCGTGTCGTAAAAGTATTTTATTAAAATTTTATTATTTCATTTTTTTATAAATTTAAAAAAAAATTCGTTAAAATCGGATAATAAATAAAAAAAGTTAAAGATGGCGGCCGTAACGGAAATTGCAACGGTGACGTCATCATTCAAAATGGCGGAAAACACAATGCCAGAATTTTCGAGAACACAATGACGTCATCCAAAATGGAGGATCCAAGATGGCCGCCGTGATCTACTTGTCCCGTTACGTTATGTCCCGTTACGCTATGTCCCGTTACACTCCTCCAAGATGGCGGTCATAATCCTAGATGATGTCAGAGGCTTATCGGAGGCTGTAGACAAGGATGCTTAAGCCTCTTTTAGGAATTTGGGTTCTTTCTAGAACAAAACGACTTTTGAGGATTTTCGAAATTCTAATTTTTGAATTGAGGAATTTTTTGAGATTTTTTGGTGGAATTTTTTTCCTAAGAAATGTAAATTTTGGCGATTTTTGAGGAATTTTGGGCAATTTTTGCCCAATTTTGGCGGATTTTGACACATTTTGAAGGTCAAATGTCAAGGTCAAAGGTCAAGGTCACAACCATCCAAGATGGCCGCCGTGACATCACAATCCAAGATGGCGGAAAACACCACCGGCCACACACCACGCGCCAGCGCCAGTCCCAGCTGCCCCTATTATATACTACTCTATCCAACCAGTCGTATCCCGTTGTTGAATGTATCTTACAAGTCGTATCCCGTCTAAAGTATACTACTAGTTTTATCTCTCTGATACGATTGTTTCCCTCTCATGAGATCGTATCACCCACATGAGATCGCGTCTTTTTGATAATAACTTATTCTTTAGATGAGATTGCATCCCTACTGATGAAAATGTAACCCTCTCATTAGATCGTTTTCACCAGATAAGATTGTATCATACTAATGATATCGTATTCCTCTGAGGAGATCGTATCACACTGATGAGACTGCATCTCTCAAAAGTTGGTATCCCTCTGATAAGATCGCATCTCTCAAAATATGGTATCCCTCTGATGATATAGCATCTCTACTGATGAAATAATATCACTCTGATGCTTTTGTACCAATGTGATGATATTGTTTCCCACTGATTAGATCATATCCCTACAGAGTTTTACGTTTCTACAAATGTACGTTCTTGTCGTAAAATGTACATACAGTTATTTAGTCAGCTTTACTGGTTCATAACCTCTTGGTCTTGATAAAACATTATTCTGGAATTATTGGTCCTTTGGTAAGCGTAAAAAATTTCCGTTGGTCTATTTGCTTGTAATTGATTGTATCCATATTTTAGGTCTGACAGTTAAGAGACACTTTTTTGCTTGAAATAGGGCATTGCATTTTCAAAATGAATGCCAAGTATTTAAAAAATAAGTTCCTTTGTTTAGTATAAACTTGGGCTATTTGCCTTACTTTCTTTATAACTAGCCTCTTGGTCCGAAGGCACTTGGCCTATACGCCTTACATCGTACATGACCTGGTTGGAAGTTATTCCAAGTATCGAAAAATTTGACTTCCATGTTGGGCACGGTGACAACTTTTTTATTTCGTCGGACATGTATCCCGAATAGATTCTTTTTTCGTAGAGTGAATAGTTAATAAACTCCATTAAAGGTAATGGGAAACATGATATAAAATAATTTTTAAGCTTTCGTTACTATTATCACCGATCTAGAATCGAAACAAGGACAAAAATCTATCAAGAAATAGTAACATTTATAGGCGATATTTTTATTTATAATATTTTTCAGCTTAATAATTATTTTATTTCAATATGATAATCAGTTTTTCATTAGCGACTTACTGGAGGCTAGAAGTTAATGATTTTAATTCGCTTTAAAGGACTTTTTGCCATATTGCATTAAAACAAAATTGTTTTAAATACATTTTTTTGCATCAAGAAAGAATATAACTGAGTGCAGGAATCGATTGAATCAATCACTAAACGAATAAGTAATTTATTTGATGAATTTGGAATTGTTTCAAATTTCTAGCTTAAAAATCACAGATCTTCAAGATGGCTGCTAATATAGTCGAGAAGATGGCAATTTTCAAGGTAGTAAATAATACTGCACTAAAGCATGTCAAAAATTAAACTAACATGGCGATAGCACCCACTATCAGACGAAAAGAAAATGGCAAATCCAAGATATCCACCATGACATAATACTGGCTGATGTAATATATACCTGGGCATTACTGGTTGGATGTCAGTCTGCCGGTGGCTTTCGTGGAGGAAGAATCCACCGTCATTTTATTTGCTCTCACTAGGTTCGAAGCGAGGGTCCAATTATAAAAGTGCGTTTTTATTAAATATTATTACATAAGTTTTTAATTAAGTATTTAAAAAATTTTCCTGATATTTTCGGATGAAAAAAACGGATTATAAATTTATCAGGCCGTAACGAAAATTGCAACGGTGATGTTACATTTCAAAATGTCTGATGTGACAGTTCAAAATGGCGGAAATTTCTACAAAATAAAATGGTGGAGTCTCAAATAGCGGGAAAATAATGGCAGCATTTGTTAGATTAAAATTGTATTAAAATGTTTTTTTTTTTTAAATTATGAAATTTTTCATGGGTTTTTTTTTTTGGATGAAAATTGCGGATTTTTAAGAAAGCGGACTTATAATCATGCTATAAAAATGGTAGATTTTAAAATTTAAATTTTATAAATAAATTTTTTTATAATTTTTTCTATTTCTTCCCGAATTTACAGCATACAAAATACGAATTATCAATATGTTGGCCATAGTAAAAACTGCAACTGTTATGCCATATTTAAAAATGGCGGAATTTATTTTTATTAAAATTGTAATTATTTCTTTTTTATAAATTTCAACTTTTTCCCCATTTTCTACCATAAAAACTACATATTTTTCACGATGGCAACGTACCGGAGTGCGACGCTCGATTTCAAGATGGCGAAACATTATAGAAAACAAAATGATGGCAAAACAAAATGGTGGAAAGTTCTAGGTTTCTAAATTGCGGATTCCATGATGGTGGATACAAAATGTCCACCGGGATCAAGTTCAAGGTGAAATTTAAAGGTTAAGGTAATCTAAGATGGCCGCTGTGACGTCACCATCCAAGAGGTTGGGCGGGGTCATTGTTCAGATCCAGCTCCTAGCACCGGCATCAGGAACCGGAGCCCCATTCATATAGCTACTACTTTTGATACATTTTGTACATTTATTCTGCTATTTTTTTTTTTTTTTTTAATAATTCTACGTTAAATGTTTTGTCCTAGTTTCGTATTAAAAGTTTACATGAAAACACATGAATTTGCTCGTTACCGAGGGTAGATGTTTACACAGAAAGACTCACTCACATTTTTTTTTCTCTAAACTATCCAATGTACTCTATCTGTAAAAAATATTATATACTATTACTATTTACTAAACAACTTGAAATATGCTGGCAGTTCCTTACATTCTTGCTGACATGCAACAACGTTGCAGTATTGAGTTGGCGGATAAAATAGCGCTCTCAATAATGCTTTAGTTTTACCTTGAGACGAGCTTTACGACGTACGACCTCGCTACTCCCCAACGCACTTAGAATTTAGTAAAAACAAGAATAAGGTGAAGCGTGGCGAGAGAAATAACCATAGCCGCATCTGCTTCAAGTTTCACGAGGTACAAGATTATTCATCGCGCCAGCTGGCGGACGGGCGGTTGTAATGACCGAAGTGTAACTTCAGCCGTTATTTTTATGCGCCGAAGTTTTCGCAAGTCAACCCCTCCTCTGCGGTGACGCGTCGGACGTAACTAACCTCTCCCCTCTCCGTCTAGCACTTCCAGCTCCCATCGACGATACCTGCCGTCGCGGTGCTGTGGTCGCGTCGCAGATGCGAGCCACGACGGCGCAGGTGAGGTTATAGTTATGTCGCCTTTGGCTACAGTGCACCTGCGAGCAATTTCAAGTTGCAGACACACCTTTCCGGGACAACGCTCGCCCACTCTACCTTATACATACTACGTACTACACAGATAAAAAAAAGGGCGCATGTGCTAATGTACGTGCGTTGGTAGATATAATTACTAAACGCAGTAAAAAAACACACTTTAATTTTTGATATAAATAATTATTAGACAATATAAATTTTAAAAAAACTAATTACATCATTTTTAGTATTCAAAATTCCTTCAAACATGTGTGTGCATAAAAACAATATTTAAATAATCGTAATAAGCCTACATTCGGGAACAAAACCTCGCATAAAATAATACACTTGAAAATAAACTTGTAAAAGAATATAAACACAATCTCTATCACCAATATTCACAATAAACCAATTTTTTAAATGATGTGAACCAGATTTCAATATCAATCACTAAAATATATGATTTAAAAGAACACATATAATTATTGTTTGTGTGTAGCCTTTTTTCATTCTGCCAACTTTTGTTGCATGCTGCGCCCGCAGCGTAAAAATTCAGTTTCCCAAATGTTTATAACCCGCCTAAAATAGTATAACCTAACCTCACTTATGTAAATACATTTGAAAATACACTTAATAAACACATTTTCTATCACTTACATTCACGATAAAAAAGTTTGTGTATACTTGTGTACGCACGTTAGAAGCTATAGTTATTGGCGTAAATATAACTAACTTTAATTTTGCATTAGATATGTTAAAAGAAATAAAGTACTAAGAGCACTGGAAATGGTTGGTAAAGTATAAATTTATTCAAATTAAAAAATTCTGTAAACTGTCATACCATAGTCAATGAACTTGGGAAGTTGCGCCTAATGTCGATAAATGGCAGTTAATGTTAAATGCGATTTAGATAATTGTATTGCAACTTGTTGTGCTCACCAGCGTGTGACATTATGTAGGCTATCTGGACCTAGTAGGAGTGTTTACCAAATGATGTACTGTTTCCCAGATTATTATTTACAGTTCCCACTATATGTGTGTACCGACCAAATGTAAAGTACTTTTGTATTATTATTATCATCATGGCAATATGATAATTTGTGAAGACTGACGTCTTTGCTTTAAATTCTAAAGTGATACACATTGGTGAGTTTTCACCATGCGCGTCTGAAGTTAAACTCCAAACGCAAAATGGATAATACCTTTTTAGAGTACTCTAATATTTGAAACACTCGTAATTATGCGTTGAAAGTGGACATTTACTAGTGTCTGTCCATGTATTCAATGGAATCTAAGAATGAATCAATAGGTTTAGGTATGATAGTTAAAAATATGATTAAAGATCATATTGGTTATATCTATACATATTTTCACAATTTTAATGCCAAAACCGGATCCAACCTCAGATTTGAGAGTTTAGAGTTGCGAATTACAATCTGCGAAAGTATACGAAATTATGCAAAAGTATGGGATACCTAGTATTTAAACGTTTACAAAAGTATTTGAAAGTATACGAAAGCATAGTTTGTTACTGCTGTCAGTAAACGGCATTAGTAACCCCGCACCCTCGAGCAATATTCGTGGACCGCGCCATCGAGCAATCACTCTCCGGCTATCTCTCTCTCTCTCTTTATATTCCCCACCACTGCAGCGTTAAACGCGAGAGACTCGTATAAGGTAAATCTTCAAAAATTGTATCTGTCACAAATATATATTGTTTTTTGAAAGCCAGTATATTTAAAAACAAAAATAGAATAATGCTTTAAATTCTACAGAACATTTGTTTAGAAAATAAAAACGCTGCATTTCTACAAAGGTAAGCTCACCAGATAAACGTACACACACATAAGTGAAACTGTAAATAATCATCGGGGGAATAGTTCAGCACGTGGTAAACACACCTACTAAGTCCAAATTGCTAACATAAAGCTAAAAGCTGGGATAAGCTGGCGATGAGCACAACAAATTGAAATACAATTGTTTGTATCGCATTTAACATTAACTGTCATCTTTCGGCAATAGGCGTAACTTCGTGAGTCCATTGACCTTGGTATGCCCGCTTATGGAAATTTTAATTTGATTTAATTTATACTCTACCAACCGTATTTATAATATCATTAAATGTATTTATTATATTATTGCTATTAATTATGTGATGCAAATTTAAAATTAGTTTTTTATTACGCCAAGTAAGCATAACTCCTAACGTGCGAACATACGTGCAAGTACCAATTTTTTTTACTCGTAAGTTAAGTTTGATTGGAAAAACTACTAACGACGTTCTATTTTTAAACATATACAAAAGTCATGTTATTATGTGGAGAGAGTTTGGAATGCCTACCATTATACCATTGAAATGCGTTTTTAATTGCACCGTTTTTACTTGCCTCCTTAATGGTAAGAAACGACATCATCACAGAATTAAAATGACAAAATCACATGCAACCCTGTCGGAAGATTAAAAAATAGCAGCATCCAATGGACAATGGACAATGACTTACCCGTGCACACGCAACTGTGGAGTTTATCCTAATACCGGGAAACAACGCGAAATTTGAAGGTCCCTTTAATTATGAATAGCGCTGGAGCATTTTTTTTTTTTTTACAGATTTTCAAATAAGTTCTACTTACATTCATATGTTTTAACATATTGGGTTAAACCGTTTAGATATAAAAATATTAAAAAATTCTGCAATCCAGTGGCGTGTCCAGAATATCGCACTGAGATTATCGAGAAGACACTGTTCAAAGCAATTTTTTTTTATTTCCAGTTTTTTTAAAACGTCGCCTAAAGCGTGACAAGAAATTTAAGCTAATAAATCCGTGGTGATCCCGCGATAAAGTTTAAACCCCCAAGAATATCTCACTGGCCTAAGGAAAGTTCCATCATCTTTACCCGGCACGGAAGGTAGCACCGGTTGCCGTGGTGATTAAGTCGACAAGCTAGTAGTGACATGACTATGGATTTGTAACTAAGAAGAGGGCACTTTTTTAGTTTTATAAAGTACTAACGTTCCCCACTATAAAACGGGAAAATGTGCGGAAATTTTTTTCAATAGGTATCACTATTTAAATAAAACACCCATGCTAGAAGTTGTTGGACATGATCCCACGACAAAGGGGAAGAATACATGTACGCTGAACTCTAGACCACCGAGACATTCAAGGCATGTTAACGCCAATCACTCACTGGCACTTTTATTAAGGGGCCCGCCTAGTCAAAGGTGAAATAAGATTCTCTCTCTTCTCCCACCGGTACAGTAAGGGGAAGAGGGAGAGTCTCGAAGAAATAAACACTAAGTTCAGGCGTTAGAACTTTTCCTATTATATTTAGGATTATTTTCAAAAGTGCAAAAGGTAATAACAACAACAATTTATATTAATAGCTGCACGCCACATTTGCCACTAAAACTAACAGTTTTGCAGATAACAACTATGCTGGTGGCTAAGACATATATATATATTTATATATATATATATCTTAAGATCACCTCATGCCACATTTGCCACTAAAATTAATAGTTTTGCAGATTACAAACATGTAAATGGGTAATACATTCATATAATTTTCCTAAGATCACCTCATGCTACATTTGCCACTAAAACTAACGGTTTTGCAAATTACAGACATGCTGGTGGCTAATACATTTAAATAAATCTCCTAAAATCACATTTGCCACTAAAACTAACAGTTTTACAGATTACAAACATACGAATGGGTAATACATTCATATAACTTTCCTAAGATCACCTCATGCGACATTTGCCTCTAAAAGTAACGGTTTTGCAGATTACAATCATGATGGTGGCTAATACATTTATATAAATCTCCTAAGATCACCTCATGCCACATTTGCCACTAAAAGTAACAGTTTTGCAGATTACAAACATGCTGGTGGCTAATACACTCACATAAAGGTTTAAATAATTCTATAAAATTGTATATTGTCATCTATCAAGTTCACATAAAAAATTTATGACTTTACAAATATATATATATCAAACGCCGACTATACAGCTTCTCAATAGAAACAATAATTCTTCAAAAGTCTCACGCCGCACTTAAATTTTGATTGTGCAGTAATCAGGCCGTTATCCAATATAAACTTAAAATCTATTCCAACCAGGGTCACCGATGATTTCTGCCCTTCCTCGCAAAACAGGCAAAATCCAGGAAAATGGCTGCTTGCGGCGCGGAGAAGTGGTATAATCCCATCTCAGGAATTTCAACTTTCAGAGAAACGGGACAAATCCACCACGGGAATTTGCTGCCATCGGAGAAACGTGACAATACCACCACAGGAATTGGCTGCCATCGGAGAAACGGGACAATTACACCACAGGAATTGGCTGCTACCGGAGAAACGGGGCAATTCTACTTCAGGAATTTCTGCCATCGTAGACCAACACGACACAAAAAAAAGTTATAGCTCACTGCTATACTATTCGCGCACCGCGAATCCACAACCTCTGATTTGCGTCGTACATCTCTCGTCACTCACCATTTCCTTGTCAAGCCCAACACTCTTCCTAGATGCTACCAGTTATATCCTCATCTCCAAGACTCCCCGAAAACAACTTAATCACAGCTCGCCTGTTTCTCTTCAGTCTGACCCACCTCGTCCCGCTCCACCGCATTCGTTTCTCTCTTCCTATGTTTCAAGCAGCTCAAAACCACGACAACACAAAAATAAGGCAACCACCAACCTCACAAACCAAAATTTCCCGCGTCGCACTCACCGCAAAAAAAAGGGGGCGTTGCCAGCACATAGCTAGCAGTGACACCTTACGGTTAAACGGGCACAACATCGCCCGGACGAAGAATAGAAACGAACAGGTGACGGCCAAATTCGTCACAGCCACCCCTCCCAGAAAAAAACCTTACCACGCTCCTTTCCTCTCGGCACGAAAGCATACAGAAAAACGGCATCCCAAAGAGAAGCATACTCACAAACTACAAAACACACAGTGACAACAAGAAATCCCAAAACTCAAAACCCTAAAATTATTCCACCCAACAAAAGCAAAAATTAAAAACCAAGTAGAAACACAAAAAACAGTTAACACCCTCACAAGATAAGAAGCTCAACAGACACTAGAACGCATGCCGCTCGAAGGATAACCGATTAAACCAGCTGTTAGTCTAAGGAGGTATAAATTTTTTCACCGACGAGATGGGGGCTTTCTTGATGAATCCCTTATCAGGATCCCCCAAATTTACGGTAACTGGAGTGAGGAAAGACAGCACCCGATAGGGACCATCATAATTAGGACACAATTTACTGGACACATAATCCATCTTTTTGTTTAAGCTGACTTTCCTACACACCACTAAGTCACCCGCAACGATATTGGTCACCAATCTATCTTTATTGTATTTTTTCTCCATAACCGCGTGGGCTTTATTCAAGGCTTGTTCAGTTTCACGCCAAACTTCTTCTAACTTCCTGCCTGACTCTTCGAAACATCCAGGGGGAATGCCCCAAAGACTTAATAGTGGGTGAGGCAACTCTCTACCGAACATCACCATACAAGGCGTTTTTCCAGTCACCCCATGTGGGACTGAGTTTAAGGCTACATTCAGGGATGACAAATCAGTATTCCATCCCCTCTGTTGCTCGTGATGGAAAATGGTAAGAGCAGCCTTAATTGTTTTGTTCACCCGCTCCACCAGGTTCGGGCAAGGGTAGTAAGGGCTGGTATGAACCTGTTTGGTTCCCCAACAGAAACACATGTTTTTCATGTTTTGCGAAGTGAAGTAGGTTGCATTGTTTAAAATAAGCAACTTGGGGCTACCGAAAACCTTCCACATCTCATTCTCCAATTTGCTACAAATGGAGTTCGCTTTCATGTCCTTAAGCGGCATTAGCACGACATATCTAGAAAAACCATCAACCAGAAATAAGAGGCAATTGTGCCCCCTACTTGTGCGTGGAAGAGGACCAAATATATCAATATATACTCTCTCCCATACTCTCTTAGTAGTCTGTACTGAATACATTCCCATTTCCGAACTTTGAGGTTGCTTGGTTAGTTGACAGTCGGTACATTTCCTAACATAATCCTTAATTTCCCCGTGCATACCTTCCCAAAAGAATTCTTTGCGTATTTTCTTTTCAGTTTTCGCATACCCAACATGGGCTCTTAAAGTCGAATCATGGAAATATCGTAAGATCATGTGCCGCACATTCTTGGGTGCCCAAACCTTTTTATTACCCTTTTTGTTAATGTGATAGATGATTCCCTTAACTAACACGAAATTTCTGCTTTTCCCTGTCCTAATCTTGTTTCGGATCTCCATCCCTTCCGCGTCTATATTTTGCCATTCTTCAATATTCACAAAAGACTCAGGAATATGATGAATAACGGCACAGGTCTCTCGTTTTCCATTTTCCTCATTCCCTCCCAGTACGAATTCTGAGGCATCATACATGCGCGAAAGCGCATCTGCAATACAATTCTCTCTGCCATTTACATGTATGATTTTAAAACGAAAACGTGTGTGACGCATGATCCACCTTCCCAGTTTACCGAGTTGACGAGGATGTAAAAACAGCCAAGATAGGGCCTGGTTATCTGTCATCAAATCAAACTCTGCATGCTCAAGATAACTTGCGAAACGCTCTACACCAAAAATGAACGCCAATGCTTCTTTTTCGTATGTACTATAGGATTGCTCCTGATTTTTCAAAGAACGACTTGCATATGCAACGGGATTCATCTGTCCTTTGCCCTGCAGTAATACTGCTCCTACGGCCAAACTACTGGCATCTACCTGAAGTACAAACCTTTCGTTAAAATTGGGTAACTGGAGGATCGGAGGATGCGAAATGGCGTATTTTAGATCCTTGAAGGCCCATTCCTGCTCCTCACCCCATTTGAAAGGAATATTCTTACGCTTCAACTGATTTAAAGGAGCACACCTCTCTGCATAGTTCGGAATAAACTTGGCAAAATACCCCAACATCCCCAATAAATCTCATGACCCCCTTTATATTCTTGGGTTGGGGAAAATGCACAATGGGTCCGATTTTCTCTGGGTCCATAATCACGTTTCCATCTGAAACTATAAACCCCAGAAATGTTACCTGTTCACTTGCCCATACTACTTTGTGGGGGTTGACGGTAAATCCGGCACTACACAATTTCTCCAGAACCTTACGTACATGCACTAGGTGTTCATCGAATGATTTAGAGAAAACCAGAATATCATCAAGGAATGAAACAACAAAGTCGAATTAATACTCTTCTAACAACTCGTGTAGAATTCTGGATAGGCATTGTCCCCCGAAGTTAACCCCAAAAGGTACACGCTCCCACTGATAATAACCCCATGGAGTTACAAATCATATATACCTTTTGCTACTCTCCTCTAGGACACACTGATGAAACGCCGAATTTAGGTCAAATACCGTGAAATACTTTCCGCAGCTCAGGTACTGAAACTGCCCTTCAATGCTCGGACAAGGGAAAGGATCTACTTTAATTTTTTTGTTTAAAAGACGATAATCCAACACTAAGCGGTACTTCCCCGCTTCTTTTTTTTTTACTAGGAAAGCTGGCGAAGCATAAGGGGAAAGAGAACGTTTGATTATGCCTTGTCCCTCCAAATCTTTCACTATTTCCCTAAAGGCCTGTAGCTTAGGAGGGGAACACTGATATGGAACACATCTAATATGTTCTTGGTCACTAACTTGAATCTGGTATGGGAGCATCTCGCATTTCCCTAATTTCTCACTCAAGACATCACTATACTCTGCTCTTAGCTGTTTCAATTTCTCTTGATGTTCCTCAGGCAGAAGGAATTTTCTTGCCTGTATGCCGGAACACAACTTCATGTTCCCTTGTGGTTTCTGTACTAACGGTACTGCAAAATCTTTTTGGAACCCAAAGATTAACTTGCGTTTCGCACAATCTAACACTGCTCTAGTTCTCTCTAAATAGCCCAGCCCTATGACAATATCACAAATCAACCCCGGCAGAATCCAGAAGTCTCTGGTCCAAGAGAATTTGCAAATTTTAAAATGTAACCTCATAGAGACGTTAACCTGAACACCGGCACCATCAGCCACCTGCAAGCTAAAACCCTCCCGCACCTTAATATGATTCTTGAGCTCAGGCCTCTCAGACACCAAGAGACTAGAAAATTTCTGACTGATAAAGCTACCACCAGCACCAGTGTCTACTAAGTCTCTGGTTGATTTATCACCTATTAGGATTTCTACCCAAAAACTGTTATGTTTCTTTCCTGGTCCTTTGTATTTGATTACCGCTACTTGCCCAGTAGCATTCCCTTTTCCTCCCTGACTGGTGGAGTCACTCCCACTAACAGTTTTCTTCTTACACTGGCTAGCTATATGTCCCAATGTCCCGCAAGTATAGCATTTACGGCTATCATTAGGTTTACTCCAACATTTGGAAGCAGCATGCCCTACTTTGTGACACTTGAAGCAAGTTACAGGCTTCATTTTATTTTTTGTAGACTACCGTGATCGATCTCCTTGCCAAAGCCAGGCTCCTCCTCTCCACTTTCCTTATGAGGCTCTTTGAATATCTGCCCTTGCGCCAGACGGCGCGTATACTCCAAACTATCCACCTCGATCGCCCAAGCTTTAAACTCTTCTAAATTTTTTGGACGTTCGACAAAAGAACACAATTGCCTAATAGAGGGCGCCATATTTCCCAACACCAGCTTGATGAATTGCTCATTGGTGTACGCTTTTCCTAGACCACACGCACATTCCCGTAAATTCAACCATTCTCTCGTTTTGTCTCTGAAAACGTCTCAGACAAGCAACCTCAAAATCCTCTCTTTCCCTTTCAGGACACAATAGCATCCAAAGCCTCTTCTTAATGGCCTCCCAATTTTCTCCAAGAGACAAACCATCTAACAATGCTTCTTGTGCCACACCGGCACACCTAGGCAATAGTCCCAGGATCAATTCGACATCGGATTGCAAAAGGTAACTACGCTTGATTTTATCAACAGCTACAATAAACTGCAATAATGAGATGTAAATTACGGCACGTTTTGCAAAGACGATAGGGCCAATGGTATTTTCAATTCAACACTACTCCTATAGCCTTCTCGTTTGTCTTCGACCTCTGCTCCCATAACCTTATTACCTTTTAAAAAACCTCTAAAATTATTTCTCAAAACTTCAACCGTATCGATCTCCTCAACTGTAGTACCAGCGGCTAACAAATTTACTATTAGTTGCTCTTTGGTTAGTCCTTGTACCCAGGCTGTAGGCATTTTTGTTATCATAGTCTAATAACATAGCAAGTACTATACAAAAGCTAGCACAAAGTTCTACCACACCTAACCTAGCTAGCAGAGTCACGCAGCTTGAAATGAGTTTCTCTCTCTTCTCCCACCTGTACAGAAAGGGGAAGAGGGAGAGTCTCGAAGAAATAAACACTAAGTTCAGGCGTTAGAACTTTTCCTTTTATTATTTAGGATTATTTTAAAAAGGCAAAAGGTAAAAGCAACAACAATTTATATTAATAACTGCACACCACATTTGCCAATAAAACTAACAGTTTTGCAGATTACAATCATGCTGGTGGCTAATACAATTATATAAATCTCCTAAGATCACCTCATGCCACATTTGCCACTAAAATAAATAGTTTTGCAGATTACAAACATGTAAATGGGTAATACATTCATATAATTTTCCTAAGATCACCTCATGCGACATTTGCCTCTAAAAGTAACGGTTTTGCAGATTACAGACATGCTGGTGGCTAATACATTTATATAAATCTCCTAAAATCACCTCATGCCACATTTGCCACTAAAACTAACAGTTTTACAGATTACAAACATGCAAATGGAATGGAATGCAATGCAAATTTATATAACTTTCCTAAGATCACCTCATGCGACATTTGCCACTAAAAGTAACGGTTTTGCAGATTACAATCATGCTGGTGGCTAATACATTTATATAAAACTCCTAAGATCACCTCATGCCACATTTGCCATTAAAAGTAACGGTTTTGCAGATTACAAACATGCTGGTGGCTAATACACTCACATAAAGGTCTAAATAATTCTATAAAATTGTATATTGTCATCAATCAAGTTCACATAAAAAATTTATGACTTTACAAATATATAAATAAATATATTTATATATCAAACGCAGACTATACAGCTTCTCAATAGCCACAATAATTCTTCAAAAGTGTCACGCCGCACTTAAATTTTTATTGTGCAGTAATCAGGCCGTTATCCAATATAAACTAAAATCTATTCCAACCTGGGTCACCGATGATTTCTGCCCTTCCTCGAAAAACAGGCAAAATCCAGGAAAATGGCTGCTTGCGGCGCGGAGCAATGGTATAATCCCATCTCAGGAATTTCAGCTATCGGAGGAACGGGACAATTCCACTACAGGAATTTGCTGCCATCGGACAAACGGGACAATTCCACCACAGGAATTGGCTGCCATTGGAGAAACGGGACAATTACACCACAGGAATTGGCTGCTACCGGAGAAACGGGGCAATTCCACCTCAGGAATTTCTGCCATCGTAGACCATCACGACACAAAAAAAAGTTATAGCTCACTGCTATGCTATTCGCGCACCGCGAATCCACAACCTCTGATTTGCGTCGTACAACTCTCGTCACTCCCTATTTCCTTGTCAAGCCCAACACTCTTCCTAGACGCTACCTGTTATATCCTCGTCTCCAAGACTCCCCGTAAACAACTTAATAACAGCTCGCCTGTTTCTCTTCAGCCTGACCCACCTCGTCCCGCTCCACCGCATTCGTTTCTCTCTTCCTATGTTTCAAGCAGCTCAAAACCACGACAACAAAAGAATAAGGCAACCACCAACCTCACAAACCAAAATTTCCCGCGTCGCACTCACCGCAAAAAAAAGGGGGCGCTGCCAGCACATAGCTAGCAGTGACACCTTACGGTTAAACGGGCACAACATCGCCCGGACGAAGAATAGAAACAAACAGGTGACGGCCAAACTCGTCACAGAGGTTTATTTGTGTTAGTGAGGTGGGATAATAAGACCGAAGATAGCTGCTGCTTCTAGCGCGGTGTCATAATGACGCGTGAGACCGCGTCTGAAAAGCCTGGCACAAGCACTGACTACAAGCCCCAGAGAGAGTCCCCGACACTGTGCTCGTGGTCGCAGCTCCTGACAGCTGGAGTGGTCCACACCTCGAGGGGTATCCAGGCTCTTCTTTGCGCAGCTCCACTCAGTGCTGAGGAAAATTAAACAGAGTCTTCATGCGTGACTCCGCAGGGAGCACAGCTCCACAGTACGATAGTTCTCTCCGTGACACTGACGCCCAATGGAGCACCACGAGGAAACATCTCAAAACTCTCCCAGGTAAAATTTGTACTTAATAACCATTGATAAGATTATTTTACATATTCAGTTACATTTATTATCCAATATATACATTGCCATATTACATAATCTCAGAGTTTCCTTATTATTCCAATAAAGCGATTGTTTCAAGGGCTAATACATACGAGAAATACAAGGGGCAGTTCCGTGCTGCATTTCTGTTACGTCTTCTTGCCAATGGCAGAGATTTCTTATTCTTCCGCTACGAGTCCCAGCATTTCTGTAGGGTGTGGGGAGATAGAGAGTGGGGGAAGTTCCCCTGACCCACTTCATACGGACTTGACAACGTCACGCTTTGTCTAAGGCGAGGGAGATATGCCCGGCTTCGGCTGGTTCCTAGGACTCCTCTAACAACATTATCAATTCTTAAATGTGATAAATACCCATTTTTAAATATATATTCTCTTAAATATTAAATAATACATAATTATAACCGATTTTATTTAGTGCTGGATACATATACCTGTTACAAGTTTAGTAAAATTTGGTACTTAAAGAATCCCTGGTGTCCTACTGCGTTGTTTTTTAATATTATTTTATTTTTCGAGGAAAAATTACTTCAAAATTTATCTTGTTAAATGTTTAAACTTTATGTATCAAAATAAAATTTATAACGATTTTTAATAAGTAGTGATTGAGTGAAAATGCAATTTATATGATGCTAAGAGTTACATAGGGCCTCGTCACGGCACGTAATAAAATTACTTTCTTCCACAACACCCGGCGCACCATCTGGGTGTAAAACATAGTGCTGACGATAAAAGTAATTGGTTCACTGTTTTACTGCGACTCCAGTGGATATTAATACCAAACTAGCTTTACGAGACCTCTCACTTTGTGAACAAGTAACGCACTAAGTTTCATCGCTGGGTTCGCCGGACGCTACTGTGTTGTCGTATTTTCCAGAATATATGTTATTTATCATTTTTGAGTTCGTTTGGTTGTAGCAGTTTTGTTCAAATTGGTTGTTTGTCTTTTTTTTTTGGTCTCATTGTTGTCAACACACCGTGTTTGTCTTTGCCGCGATGAATATTTTAAATAATTCATTTCATGATATTTCTCTGTGCTGTGTATTTATTTAACATTTAACATATAAATTTTTGCTTGTTTAAATGTGTTTTTTGTCAGTAGTGTATAATAGGAGCTCCTGGGACAGGCTTTTGGCTAGAATTCCGACCGCCATCTTGGAATGTGACGTCATGACGGCCATTTTGGACTCAAAAATGACTCAAAAAGACTCAAATAGACTTAAAAAACCCAAAATTCGTAAACATTTCCCATTTTCCCAGGAAAAATTCCTGTTTTAGGGAAACATTTACCGTTTTTGTCCTTAAAATTGCCAACGGCTGGAAATATCCATATTAAGGCTTAATAATTAATATCTACAGCCTCCAATAAGCCTCTGACAACATTATGAATTATGACATCACAGTTTCAATTTTCGTTACAACCGCCATCTTTAATTTCCGTAATTATCGGACTTTAATGGGAAAAATTTAAATTCATAAAAAAATTAATTAGTTTAAATAAAATATATTTAAAAACACTGTGGGACATATCGTTACTGTCACCATCTTAGATTCTAGAAATATTGCACATTTTGTTACGCCCGCCATCTTGGATGTGTATGACATAATCGTTGTGCATTTTGTTCCAGACACCATCTTGAATCCTAGATCGTTGCTTTTTTCGTTATGCACACCATCTTGAAATACCGTAATTATTATGCTAGAAAATCTGTTAAAATTTTAAAATTCATGAAACATATTAATTAAAATATTTTTTTGAAAACGCACTTACTCCTTGGCTCGAACTCAGTAAGGTCAAAAATAAAAATTACGATCGATCCCACCTCCACGGAAGCCCACGGCAGACTGACCTCCCACCTTTTTTGCCAAGGTATATATATCACCAACTAGTATGACATCATAGCCGACATCTGGTTTTCGTCTGCTGGAGGCTACTTTACTGGTTTCGTCTACTAGAGTGTGCTACTGTCATGTTACTTTGATGTTTGTCCACTAGAGTGCAGTATTAATTTATTATAACTTCAGCATCGAACATTTTAAAATTTGGGTGCCATCTTTTAATTGCGTAATTATTGACCTAAAAATTCGGGAAAAATTACAAAAATCATTAAATAAATTACTAGTTAATTAACTGATTAATTTTATTGATTCCTGTCCTTAGTTAAATAATTCTGAAAGAGTTTTAAGTTCCTCAAATACCAGCCACCTGTAAGCCCATAAACCGCCATCTTGAAAATTCTTAATAAACTATCTAGAAATTCGAAAAAAATCCTAAATTTATTAAACTAATTTTCAATTACTATACCGATTGATTCCATTAGTTTCTGGCCTTGGATATATTTTTGGGCGATGCAAAAATAATTAAATTTTTGGTTAAAATACTCTGAAATAAATCATGTTCAAAATCCTTAAAGTATCTTCTGTTCCACATAAACCAGCCTTCAGTAAATCAATATGTCCACCAATTGGAAATCTGCAATAATTAACCTAGAAATTCGGTAAAGAGTTCAAAATTCATCAAAAAATCACTCATTAATTTACTGATTGATTCGTTTTGTTAGTTCCTGTCCTTGGTTTAATACTTGGTAAATAATTTAAATAAAAAATGACATTTTCAAGAAATAAAACACTACAGAATAAGAAATAAAAATTTTATTATGTAACTTTAACTGTACTTCAGAAACACTTGCGAAAGTTAACAACCCAATAAACATTTATTTCTGCGTTAGCGTAAAATGACTAATTCTCACCCTCAATCGGTTTATATTAGTCAGAAACCAGCCAGATCCTTTACTGAGATAGTCTTTCTCCTCTTGACACAATTTCTGAACACCGTGTTTAACAGACTGCTTCACATCATCTGAACTGTAATTGGGAGTATTCACTATTCACTGTCTTGAATGCACATATCTTCAATTGGTATTTCTGTCAGCTTTTACTAGAACTCTATCATTGCTCAATAACGGAGAAGTTCACAAGCTGACAGAACCTGTTTTTGTTAAAAAAAAAAAATGTTATTTTTTAATATTAAGGAAAACGTTCGTTAGTTTCCTCGGTTTTCTCCTGGTTATTTCTGACAATATATTGATGGTTTTTTTCCATGTGCTCCTGATAATTTCTATGGATTCTCAAAGCGCTTCTGGTCATTCCTGTTGTTTCTCCACATGCTCCTGGTTATTTCTGAGGTATTTATCTCTGCATGAAAAATTATTTACTTAATGAGTCACGCCATTTGATTTTGAGTTAAATTTAAATTATGAATTTCTGTTACTACATTATCACAAAAAATATTTTTACCAGGTGGAATTCAAACAAATCCTTTACTTAGTTTGAAAATATGCTTTGAGACACCTGAGAAGCACTTATGTGCAAGATAAACTTCCTTCTCCTTGGTGACTAGCGAAGCCTACCTTCTTTTGCGATCTTTAGTGAGCATCCCATATCCCACACAAAAGAAATAAATAATAATTATTCACATGCAACACGTGGCGCCATCTGTTGTTGGAAAGCAGAACTACTTTAAACAAGATTCTTGTACAAAAAAATAACTCACGCTTATGAAAAATAAAAAAAAAATCTATTCATATTATCGTTTCAATTGAAAACTTTCAATTTGCATCTGTCAGTCGCAGAAGCTAACGTGTATCCTGGTACGTTATGAAGCTGTATCAAAACGACATCGCTGTAAATACTGCAGAAAGGAGTTTACCTTGAGAAAAATGACAAATGACATGAGAGAAGTGAGTGTATTTTGGGTCCTTGCCAAAAACCATTTAGTTGCAGTAAGTTCCAGAAATTCTTTGGTAAAATATATTTCTTGAATAGACATTGCAAGTCCTGTACAACTAAGGTGACTAAAGATAACGAAAACTGGGCTACAACACCGAGTAAGAGGAACGATGGCAAAATATTAGACGATAATAATTATTACGAAGAAGGCAAAAATGCTATTGCTAAAAATAAAATCATAGATCACGAAAATAATTAAAAATTTATAACTAACGAATGAAGTAGCAATGTAATGAGAAATTAAAAGATATTTGCACCAAATTCTAGTCGTCTCCATGAAAATGTGAACAACGGAGAACGACCTGAAGCTGACAAGGACTAAGACTGTGATGAAACATCTGAAGCTGATATGATTGAAGACTATGATGGCACTTCTGAGGCTGACATGATCGAGAACTGTGTTGTCGTACCTGAAGCTCACAAGTTCTAAGACTGTGATGAAGTAATGCGGCCAGAACGTTGGAAACGAGGTGTTAAAAAAAATTACTCTCACCAAGCTTGCGATGATCATTGGGTTGTTAACGAAAGTGACCAAGAGGCTGGTGATAACGTGGAAGACTCCAGAGATCTTAATAGTATTTTGTATTGCAAACATGCAAGGAAGATGACAGCAGAAGAGATTTATTACGCATCATGGGAAGATCCTAACATATTGGTTGACAGGTTAAGACTTCCACATGCTTAGCTTTGTGCAGGAAACTATTCGCACATCAAAGAAGTATCCTTCATACTCAAAGAACTAAAAAATTCAGACTACATACAATAATGACCTGTTTTACCTACTTTTGTAGGTATATAAATAAAAAGTAATTCAATTATTTTGTTTCAAAAATTATTTTTTATTCTCAAAATCTGATTTTTTTAATGCCGAGTTTTCGTAATACAATTTCTAACTTAAATATGTAAAAATCATCACTATTAACAGCAAAAAAAAAAAGAGAGTAATAATAGCCATACCACCAATCAAACCAAGTTCGATCAAAAATGTAATTGAAATCATTTGGAGGTCAATGTAGATAGAGCAATTGCAGCACTTAGAGCAATCGAAGCTGTTGGAACTTTGAAGCTGTTGGAGACCATTAGAGCAGTTGGAGAAATTGGAGCTGTTATAACTTTGGAGCAATTGTAGCTTTAGAGATTTGGAGCTCTTGGAGCAATTGGAGCATTGGAGCACTTGTAAGACTTGGAGCTGTTGGAACTTTGGAGCATTGGAGCATAGTCTTTAGAGCCAATGGCTGTTGGAGTAATTGGAGCTTTGGAGCACTTGGATCTGTTAGCCAATTGGTGCATCGCAGCAGTTGGAGCTGTTGGAACTTTGGAGCAGTTGGAGCCCATTAGAGCATTGGAGCAGTTGGAGTAATAGGATCTGTTGGAACTTTGGGGCAATTGGAACCCATTAGAGCAATTGTAGCACTTGGAGCATTGGATCAGTTAAATCATATTAGAGCAGTTTGAGCAATTGGAGCTGTTGGCCAATTGGCACAATTGAAGCATTGGAGCATTGACCTTTGGTGTTAATGCCTGATGGAGCCCAAGACAGTTGGACCTTAAGACTGTTAGATCCCAAGACATTTGACCTTTTCTTGATGATATCATATAGAACATTTGATAAGCCGTATCTATTTGAGGACAAAGTGAAGAATAGTGCATCCAAGACGGTGAATACTCGCATTTACTGTTTTTACGATGTGAAGCAGTCTGTTAAAAACTGTGTCCAGAAATTCTGTCAAGAAGAGGAAGACTATGTCAGTAAAGGATCTGGCTGGACTCTGCCTAATATAAACCAATTGAAGCTGAGAATTAGTCATTTTACGCTAATGCAGAACTAAATTTTTATTAGGTTGTTAACTTTGCAAGTGTTTCTGTAGTATAGTATCAATTACATAATAAAGTTTTTATTTGTTATTTTGTAGTGTTTTATTTCTTGAACCTGTAATTTTTTATTAGAATTATTGACCAAGGTTCCAACAATAGACAGAAACTAATCGAATCAAGCAGTTAATATATGAGTTTTTTTGATGAATTTTGAATCGTTTACCAAATTTCTAGGTTAATTTTTACAAATTTCCAGGATGGCGGACAAAAAGATTTACTGAAGGCTGGTTTATGTGGAACTGAAGCTACTTTAAGTATTTTGAACATGAATTTTTAAATAAGTGTTTTCTACCTAAACATTTTTTAGCATCGCCCAGAAATCGAACCAAGGCCACGAACTTATCGAATCATTCGGTACATTAATTGAACATTAATTTAATGAATTGTTTGATTTTTACAATTTTCTAGATAATTAATACGAATTTCCAAATGGCGGACATATAGGCTTACTGGAGGTTATTATATGAGGAACTTTAGAAACTTTTAGAATTTTGAAAATTATTGATTAAATTATTTCTTTTTTACTTTTTTTTAATCCCTCAGGGACCAAACCAAGAAAAGGCTTTGATCGAATCAATCAGTAAATTAACAAGTGATTTATTTAATGATTTTTTTTTTAATTTTTCCTGAATTTCATGGTCAATAATTTCACCAATCCAAGATGGCGCCCATATTTAAATATGGTGGATACTGAAGTAATGAAAAATTAATAATGCACTCTAGTGGACAAAAATCAACTAATATTTTGGTAGCATACTCTATAATCACACAAGTTACAAAAGAACCTTGAAAGAGCTGGGGAGGGAGGTGGCAGTCACGTGACCGAAGCTTCTGGCAGGGGTGGGGGCCAGTTGAACTGTCCTTCGCTTCCGGGAAACAGTGGTCCGGTGCCGTCAGCTCGCGGTCCTAGTTACACGATCCAACCAGTGCCGTGCACAGCCTTAAAAAGTGGGGGGTGAGGTTATAAAATTTCGCCCCCCCCCCCCCTCAATACCGTCATTATTAGGCGATTGAAGAAAAAATCAGTAATAGACAAAAAGTTTTATTTTTAATATCAATACTACAGTTATTTGACCATGTTGTTTGGTGTAAATTTTAAACATACGCGTGTTGACAATTTTCCAATTTCTCCAATTGAAAAAGTAAGTTTTAAATATATTTCACAACGTTTAACCCTTTTTCAATAGTGCTAATAGTCCCAAAAGCAGAAATAGTATACTTTTAGCATATAATAATATTAATCAAGAAAATAAATTTATTTTAAACAAATCCAACTTAACATTCTTCACTGTACTTATTTTTAAATCTTACAATGAAAATATTTTATGGATCATACCACAAAATAATATATAAATAAAAATTTCTTTTTGCAGAAGAACTGTATACATAAACTGAGAAATTTTTTCAGTGCAGGCGACGTGCCTTAATAGCGGCAAATTGCTCTATAACTGTATCAAAGGATAGGTTGCGAGCAATGTCACTTTCTATTGAGAGTATTGCCAGTCCAGATAACCGTTCTTGGGCAATGGTGGATCGCAAGTTGTTTTTGATGAGTTTAAGCTTGCTGAAACTTTTTTCGCATGAGGCTAATGAAACTGAAATAGTCAATAACAATTTATATGCCGTAAAGGATTCTGTGAAAGCTTCCTGCAAGTCATTGTTTACAATTATTTGAATTATATCTTTGGGTTTAGATTTTGGTGGAAGTTTGTCAGCCAGGATGTTTCTTAAAGAAAGAAGCTCGAAATAGAGGCCACCGTCCAAGTCCCGCTCGTAATGTCTCGTCAGCTGTTCACAGGATTTCTGTAGATCATTGCTACTTAGTTTCATGAGTCGACAGGGATACATGAATGAAAATATGTTTGCTACGTCTCTAAGGCCTTAAAATCTTTCGGAAAGGCTTGCAATGATCCTGTCCAACATTCTGTTGTAGGTATTAACTTCGAAAGCTTTATACTTCTCTCTTATTGGCTCATCTTTCGTTAACTCATCCGAAAATGATACCTTTCTTCTTTGTAGTTTTTCGGAGAGTTGCACGGATACTCCCAATTTACTTGCAAGTTGTATGGCTTCATCCATGAAACTGCTGAACTCATTTGCTCTCATATTCTGTATATTCTTGGTCGTATACTGGAGAAGATCAGCTGCAGTCAAAATATCACAATATGCCTTTTGCAAGTATTTGCTTGTTATATTGAGCAACGTTAGGATGTTTTCCCATATAACAAGCATCACAATGAAATCAAATTTTGATATATGACTCAAAAGACCATCACAGTCACATTTCTCACTGCCATCTTTACTTTCTGACTTGATGCACTTGAGAACATCAATGATTTTTGGCAGGGCTTTTCGGAGATTGCGAATTGGAGCAAGTCGGCCTTCCCGTGTGGTGCAGACTTGCTTAACTATGACTAACCTTTTTGGCAGGCTATTGTCTTGTTGATTATCAGGTATTTCATCATTTGTGTTTTTCAGTATATCTTCAGTTGGGTCACATTCATGAGTTCTTTCAGAAGCTATAGCTGGGTCTGAAGCTTTTATGAGCATTTCCCACCGACTGCTACTTGAAGAGAAGAATGTGTACAGCTTCTGTAATACACCAAAGAAAGTTACTATCTCAGGATCAACTTTAGCAGAATCTGCTATGACGAGATTAAGAGTGTGGGTGCACAGTGAACATAAACAGCCAACAGATTTTGTTCTTTGATACGTGCTTGTACTCCAGAAGAAAAGCCCTTCATTACTGATGCACCATCATAGCGTTGCCCTCTACAGTTAGCAATATCCAGTCCCAGATTTTCCAAGAAAGAGAGCTTTTTAACCACGAAGTCAGTGGCTCATGCTTCATTTCCTGGTATACAGATTAATCCAAGGAATGACCCGTTGACTTTAACTTGGTCATCAATTTGGACATAACGAATTATAAAGGATAACTGATCAGTGTGGGAAGTGTAATATCTTGCATTTTTGATAGCATCAATGATGGCTTGTTGAACTTGTTTGCCAAGAAGAACAATTAACTCATTCTGAATTCTGTTGCTGAGATATTTAACTCCTTCCTTCTTGTTTATGTGGTTATGTAAAACCGGATCATATTTAGCTAGCAAGTACACTAGAGCCAAGAAATTACAACTGTGTCTATGGCCAATTTGTTCAACTGACCCACGAAATGCCATATTCTGTGCAGAAAGCAGCAGAATTACATCGATGATTCGTTTTAAAATATCTTTCCAATTAGCAACCTCGTGTTCATATTGTTGCTGTAGATCACGATCAATTAAGGTATTGCTACCGACCATTTTTCAAGAAATCAGAGCATTTCTATGCAAAGATGATTTTTCATGTTTTGCCACATTGTCATGAACCTGACGCAAGTTACAAACACCTACTCTGCTAAATGCTGGATCGTAGTTAGGATCACTAGTTTTGGAGAACAGCCAGCAACAGAAACAATAAAGTCTGTCATGGATCCAGCTACGAGCTATTTCTTTGCCAGTTTTTGGATGCCTTTGTTGGTAAATAGCAGGGGTAAAATGGCCTCCATACTTATTTTTGGGAAACTGAAATTGGTCCTTTGTTGGCTGACAAGGCCCTACTTTGAGTAGAAATTTCTTGGTCTCAAAATTAAGTTCACTGCCAGATCTGCCACCATAATATATTGGATCACTTGGCCACTTTTGAATGAGCAGATTTTCCAGTTCTGTGGCGTTGCCTATCTCATTAGTTTGGTTCGGTAGAAAGTCTATTAGTACTTTTGGAGATGAATCCAAATTCATCAGAGAAGTCAACGGAGTATCATCTTGAACTGCACAATTCCTTAATGAGTTATCTAGATTTTTTTCAGGGTAAGTTGTTTCCCTGAAATAAAATAAAATTGATAAAAATTCAACAATTAACAATGAACATGTTTCGTATAAACAAAAATCCTGAAGCAATACTTACACAGAAATGAGCCCAGATTTCCCAGTAATTGAACTGCTTGCTAGTTTTGGTATTGTAGATACTATTACTGCTTCAGAAAAACCTTTGGAACTCTCAATGTTTTTATTTGTGGGAAGTCTGTTAAAGTTTGAGCTGGATCAAAATCCATCACATAGTTCAAAGGAGTATAATCTTGAACTGCGCAATTCCTTAATGAGTTATCAAAAAAATTTTGAAGGGAAGTTGAATCCCTGAAATAAATTCAAATTGATAAAAATTCAACAATTAACAATGAACATGTTTCGTATAAACAAAAATCCTGAAGCAATACTTACACAGAAATGAGCCCAGATTTCCCAGTAATTGAACTGCTTGCTAGTTTTGGTATTGTAGATACTATTACTGCTTCAGAAAACCTTTGGAACTCTCAATGTTTTTATTTGTGGGAAGTCTGTTAAAGTTTGAGCTGGATCAAAATCCATCACATAGTTCAAAGGAGTATAATCTTGAACTGCGCAATTCCTTAATGAGTTATCAAAAAAATTTTGAAGGGAAGTTGAATCCCTGAAATAAATTCAAATTGATAAAAATTGAACAATTAACAATGAACATGTTTCGTATAAACAAAAATCCTGAAACAATACTTACACAGAAATGAGCCCAGATTGCCCAGTATTTGAACTGCTTGTTTGTTTCGGTATTGAAGTTGGAGATATTTCTTCAGATAAATTCTCAGAACTTCTTACATGAATTTGTAACAACTTTTCACTTACAATTGAACCTGAAGTTTCCACAGATGTAGATGTAGATCGAGCAGGGCCTGTGCCTGGATTTAAAAATTTTAGCAAAGAAGCTCGTTGTATTTTATCTTCTTTGTCGTGCAGTCGCTTTTGGCGCTTTCGCTGAGCTCCAGAAAGTTTAGCATATTTCCGCTTTGCAAGAGGGTGTGAGTTCTTATCTGTAAAATTAGGTAATTTACTATACTGACGAATCACTGTGTAACAGATTACATATACATACTTTCCGAGCCAATAAAAATAAGTTACTTTCTAAAATGTTTAGGCAACATAGATTTTTAATGTAAAAAAAAACTCATAAATTTTTATTTTAATATCAAATTGTATAATCATGATTGTTTGATTGAGATATTGAGTTGGGTCAGGTGTATGTTGTGATTTATTTACTATTGAATTTTATAATTGAGCCACGAATACTTCAACTCTGATGGCCTAAGCTTTTATTTTTTGGTACGTTGATTTCGCATTTACATAATATTATGTACCTATCTCAAAAATGTATTTTTGCGAATTAGTAGCCAACGTTTTTTAATGTTTCATGTAATCTCGATGCCATTAAGAAAATATTGTTCAATTTTAATGCATCTATTTTAAAGATATGAAAATCAGCACTCGAACAGTTAATTATAATACAAGTAAGACTACAATAACAAATTATGTTTCAATATTCCATTATGCAGTTTGACCGAAGATGTCATGCAATTAACAGCAATAAAACACCATACAAAAGGGCATTGCATAGAGGTACTTACTGGACATGATGCATAGAAGTAAAACAGCAATATAAATCTCTCATTAGAAATAGAAATACAACCATTCATACATCTTACACAACAATACACAATATTAACAAGTAAATTACATTGATTTTATATTATAAGAAAGGAGCACATATGTAAAAGTGAAATTAACAGTACCGATGCTGCGCTCCGTTGTTGGAAGTGAGAGTTGCCAGTATGGTGAATTATGTATGTGACGTTGACGTAGAGAGACGTAATTAATATTAGTATTTGTTCTGTTAAGATGAGGTGGTTGTTGACTTTTAGTGCTTACAATGATTACTTTATCAGTTATTACATTAAATGAAACAGTTTTACAAAACTAATTATTTATCAAATTTATTATGAAAAGAAATAAATAATATAGCCGTATGTACATACCTCCTTGATTTTTCGCCTCCTGTAGAAAATTTCGCCCCCTCTGTTGATTTGTGTGGCGGGAGAAAACACCCCTTAACCCCCCCACTAAGCACGGCACTAGATCCAACGCTATCCATGGCATCAAGTCGGGTCATAAGTCACGGATTTTAAGCGGCACGGTAAGACAGAAGCTACTTCCAAATTTACCTGAAAATAGTGTCATAGTTCTAGACAATGCCAGCTACCACAATGTCCAAAAAAATAAAAAGCCTACGACCACTACTCTGAAATCTGGCATCCAAGACTGGTTAAAAGCCAACAACATTCAATTCTCCACACACATGACCAAAGCCGATTTGCTACTTTTGGTAAAATTTCACCAAAGCACAAAAATATTCAAAGTGGATCAAATAATAGAGGAGTGTGGCCATGACACCATTCGTTTGCCTCCATACCACCCGGATTTGAATCCGATTGAACTAGTGTGGGCAGATTTCAAAGCAAAAGTTTGCGAGGAAATATCTACATCTTAGGACGATAAACGAAAACTGCGTGAGAAGTTATTTTGTTCCTATACGGTGGAAAAGTGGAAAAAGTGCTGTGATCACGTTAAAAACATTGAAGCCGAATATTTCAAGAACGATGCAATAGTAGACATCGAAATCGACAAGATAATAGTGAATCTTGACTCATCATGTGGCGAAAGTTCTTCGGGTGACACAGGATCTAGCGCTACAGAAACGGCCGAATGTCAGAACTCAGACTCGAGCTCGGAATAGGTGAGTCGCGTTCAAATCAATTTTAACCGTACTTCACTGTTATAGCTACATAGTTATAAATGTTTTTGTACTTTTACAAAAATTCCTTTGCAAAACTAATTGCCACCGGGTTCGATTCCCGACTCTGGCGTTCTTGATGGTAAACGTATTTTCCAGAAATTAAACAACAGTTGAACGATGTGATGGTTCCTAAACAAAGAACGACGCAAGACCGCAAAATAGCGATTTTTAAACTCTCAACTTTCTAGCGTTTTTGTCTGGAGTGTCCGCCTTCTTAATTCATAACAAATCCTTTCCGATAATGTCAAATGCTCAAAATGTGTATCTCAGGCCCCGGGCTTACTTTTTCGCTGCGTTTATTTTATTTGTGTGCGGGCGTCTGCCTTGTTTGTTTTAATTGAGAGTAAAGTTTGTTATTCGTGTTTGTAAAATAATTTGTTAAATAACTTACGTTTCCTTTGTAGACGATTGGCGTATTGGAAAAAGCTGACGAAATACTAGTTCCCAATAGAGAAATCTCATTCAATAGTTATTACTTTTAAAATAACTTAGTTTTTTTTGCCATCCTTTTGTCGTTGCGGGTTTTTTGTTTATATACTTAGCCTTACTCTTTACATTCTTAACAATAGGCGTACAACTTAAGACTGTGCGAGATGAGCTCACATAGATAAAAAAGGTATTAAATACTTGAGTGTTGCCCGCGCAAAGCTGTGGCGAAGAGTTATTTCTTCGTACAGAAATTACTTTGCTACTAGCCAACTGCGTGGAAACGATACCGTGTTCGTGTAAGTCAACCCGACGCGACGGACAAGGACAAGGGCGAAGTCACTCCCTCCCCCTACTTCCCCTCGACGGTCCACGGGAACTCGCGCATGCGCAGTAAAAGGTCCAGCTCTATCTTGTCGGGTTATAGCAGACGAAAACAATATGGCGGCCTCCAGAAAATGTAAACAAGATGGCGGCTAATACGTCATACTAGCTGGCAATGTATATATACCTTGGCAGAAGTGTTGGGAGGTCAGTCTGCTGGCGGCTTCTGTAAAGGTAGGATCTATAGTTTTTTTTTTGATCTCACTGGATTCTAACCAAGGAAGTAAGTGCGTGTTAAAATAATGTTTTATTAAAATATTAGTAATAAGTTATTTTATGAATTTAGAATTCCTTTCCCCGATTTTCTAGCACAATAATTGCAGAAATTCAAGATGGCAGAATTAGAGAAAATTAAAATAGAGACGCCATAATTCATTATATTGTTAGGGTCTAATCGGAGGCTGTAGATATGGATTCCTTAGCCTTAATATAGACATTTCAAGCCGTCTGCATTTTTAAGGACAGAAACGGGAAATTTTCCCTCAAAACGGGAATTTAGTATCGCGAAAGTGGGATTGTTTTAATTTTGAGTAGCTTTGAGTCAATACGAGTCATTTATGATTAATTTTTGTGCTCAAAATGGCCGTCGTTACATCACAACTCAAGATGGCGGTCAGCACCTCAGGCACCTCAGCCAGAAGCCTGTCCCAGGAGCCCCTATTATACACTACTCTTGACCATTCTAGTCCATTCATACAGTGAGTAGCGTTTGTCCATAAAAATGTTTTAACAATTTTACACATTGCAAGAATCGTTCAAAGATCTTTTATACCCAGTTTGTCCAATTCCAGGTCATTATTTTACATTACCGTTCCACGTCGTTAAACTTAACGCCTTTTTGAGTGGCTGAACTTTCACAAAATGAAAAATGTTTATCTCATACTTCTTGCATCATTAGCTGGCAAGGTTTCATTTTTAATGTTTTTATGCAGTATGGATAATGAGAATTAAGTGTAATATAAAACTGGAACTTTTTAGGTTTTAAGTCAATTTTACTGGCTGCTATGTAATATGTTTGTATTTCTTTCAGAAAAAAAGTTATACCTACCTGGCCTTTCAAAATAATCAGAACTTATACAGTTTATTAAAGGTTTAATTAAATTAATGAATTTTTTCTGAAATAATTTTAAACTATATCACGCAGAATTCACCAGCATTGCCTTTAAACCCAAAATTTTTTAGTTATTTATTATATTTTGTTCTCCTAATACATACTGCACAAAAATTTACCAATTCTAATTTGCCTCCTAATTATGCCAATCATAATCACTATATATATAATATTTGGTTAAAGTTTGGTTACTCAAAAGTCTATAAATTTAACAGTGTTTAACTTAAAAAATAAAATAATAATTACCTGGAAAGGGACATACGCTGCACACCCTTAAACGACGCTTTGTGAGGAAATGTTTACTACGTTTTATTCGCTTGGCATTTAACATAGCCCTTCTTGGGAACGCTGTCTAGTGGCACTGAGTACCACTTCAGCTAGGGCTTGAATGGAGAAAAAAAGTCCATTATCTGACATTCCCTTTTTCTGGAGGCCGCGCGTGAGGAAGGTTCAATGTTGCTCCGCCTCCTGAGAGGCCAGACGCGTGTGAAGGGAGGCTACAGGGGTTCTCGGAGCGAAGCCTGCTAAGGAAAACAACTGCGCCTCGGGCAGATGGCGACGGCCCCACAGCGAGGCGAATGTCCTCGAAGGTCCCAGTCGCTCCGAGCGCGAGGCGAGCGCTGTGACTGTGACGTGGGAAAAGTAAGCATCGCCCTGGAAATAAAGGATATTTTCTGTTTAAAAAAAATTTCTAAACATTCTTTAAGTAAGTTAAATTTGTGTCTTGAATTCGTGAAATGGTCGATAAATAATGAACTGCAAATTAATTTTTAAGTCACAGGTAATGATGCTTATGATATCTGTGATAAATTTACTTATCATCCCTGCTATAATCTTAAACATAAACTAGACATTTAACCAAAAGGTTAAAACTATGGTGTTATGCTTACTAGCTCACTAAACTGGTAAATATACTGGTAAATATACAGGCGTTCGGCAATTTTCATGGCCTAAAACTTCTGATATTGCATTTGCCAACCCGAGTTTATATATATTTAGTTTAGCCCTTCATAACCTAACTTATGATTACAGCCATTCTCTTAACGGAAATTTAATTTTAGGTGCAATGAGAAATGTTACATCAAATTCAACATTTGTGATTCCATTTTATTTAAACCCGGCTTCGCACAGCTATACTAATGGAAAAAAATCAAGCCACATCTCCAATTTACAGTAATGGTAAATAAAAAAAATTCAGTGAAAATTTATTACAATGCTGTTTAATGTACCGGAGAGAAAATGAATAGCAACGATGGTTTACCGACTCTTGTATGCAACGTACAACTGATGTACCCGTACTTCACTACGGCAGTCTACAGGCAGATCACTCTTGCGCCGCTCATTATACATGCCCCTCCTTGTGGGTACGCCACTGCCGCGCGATACCCGTTACCATGGAGACGCAGAAGGCATGAACAATGCAAAATCCTGTTCTCATGCAGACAAAGTACCCACAGTTGCCTGGTTTTAACCACCCATGGGATCTAATTTTCGGAAAATGTCATCCTGCGTAACATAAGGAACATTACTTTGAAGTTTCATGTCTGTAAAATATATATACTTGAAAAAAGGGCAATAAAAAAACAAATTAAACACACAGAGAGAAAAAAAAAACAATATTTTAGGTTTGCGATTTAAAGTGATGAAAAGTATTTAAATACTAATTGAACTCTTATGAGGGTACTGATTGCTTCGTTGTTAATATCACACGGGTGTTTTTTACTTGTATGGGAAAATTAAGACTGATAAGGCATCTAGTGCGTGGCAACAATGTTAATAGGCAATAGGAAATAAACTTCTAGCGCCTGCGGCATTGTCAACCCACACTTCGTACGTGTACTGCATGTTGTATCTAACCCCCTCAAACGCATTTTATTCTAAATTGGACTTTAAGTAAGGATCCCTAATGTTATTGATAATATAATATAGCCTATAGACTTCCTCGATAAATGTACTATCCAACACTGAAAGAATTTTTTTTAATCGGACCAGTGGTTCCTGAGATTAGCGCGTTCAAACAAAAAAACAAACTCTTCAGCTTTATAATATTAGTATATATTTAAAGTGTCGTGAGCCCATCTATATCCTCGTGTTTCAATAAGTAGTCTTCGCTAAAACTTTACAATTCAACAGTTTCATTGTCTTCCACTGCTCAAGAAATCATTAGTGACACATGCATCCAACCTATCTTGATGACATGTTTCAATAACTTGTATAGGCACAAGTTCTCACAGAAATTGTTCTTTGATCTTCCCCTAACACAAGACACCTGTATACTCAAAATATATATTTCTTTGACTACTGCACGCATCTGGAATGAACTACTCGAGTCAATCGGACATTAAAATTACTTTTATGTGTTTAAGAAAACATTATTCAGGTACTTACTATACTCCAATGATCATGTTAGCTTTATTATCAGCAATATGTGACTGGATATGCTATAAAAGGTGTGGATTTTTTTTTACCTAGAAACTGGACATTTTTGGGGATTTTGGCGAATTTTGGCAAAAATGTTGGCAAAATTTGAAGGTCAATGAGAAAGGTCAATATCAAAGTCAAGGTCAACAAGATGGCCACCGTGACAAAACAATCCAAGATGGTGTCGTAAATCTTCAATCCTCAGCCAGAAGCCAGTACTCGGAGTAACATTTACATATTACTGTATTTTTTTAATTGTTTTTTTTTGTTATATTTTATTTTAATGTTAGTAGTAAAGGAAAGTATGTCCTGCACTTGGCTTCTGATGTGGAGCCGGGAGCCGAACACCATCTTGGATTTGTGATTTCACAGTGGCCATCTTGGATGACCTTGACCTTTTACCTTGACCTTGGCGGCCATCTTGGATCCTCCATCTTGGATGACGTCATAGCCACCATTTTGTTTTATCGAACATTCGGTCAATTTGTTTTCTGCCATTTTGAATGATGACATCACCATTGCAATATCCATTACGGCTGCCATCTTAAAAATCTATATTTATTATCCGATTTTAATGAAAAAGATTCTAAAGTTTAATAAAATTAAGTAAACAAATTTTGATTAATAAAAAATATATAAAATACTATTGCTATTTACGTTACTGCCGCCATTTTGAAAATCCGTAATAAATATTTATGTTAAAAATCGGAAAATAATTATAAGTTATTAAAAAAATTATTCAATCGAATTTCATAATCAGCATTTAATAAATATATTATAAAAACTTTATTAAAAATCTACACTTATGTCATGGAGCTCCAAGTCCTCGCTACGAACCCGACGAGATCAAAAAAAGATGGCGACAGGTCCTTCCCCCACGGTAGCCACCGGCAGACAGACCTCCGACCACTTATGCAAAGGTAAATATATCGTCAACTAGTATTACATCATGTCAGCTAGATAGAAAATCAGTAATTATTATCCGATTTTAATAAAAATTAAAATTTATAAAAAATAATTATTAATTTAATATTAAATAGTACAGAATAAAAATTAAGTTAATATTTGTTTACACTTGACACTGGTAAAGAATCAAACCGAGGACAGGAATCCTCCATAATGGTTGGTATGTCCGTTCACTGGAGGCTGGCAGAAGAGGATTTTAAGCCTATTATGTCTTACCATATTATTTATTGAATTTGATATATTTTAAATTAAACTAATTTTTTCTGCATCGCGCAGGGATCGAACCAAGGACAGGAATATATCTTATCAAACATTACTTTAATGAGTGAATTTTTTGATAAATTTTGGATTTTTTCCCGAACCTCTAGCTAAATAATTACACAATTTCCAGATGGTACCCAAATTTTAAGATGGCGGGCGCCTCAGTAATAATAAAAATTGACTGCACTCTAACGGGTTAGAACAAAACTAATATGATGGCAATGCACTCTATCAGACAAGTACATGCACAAGATGGCATCCTTCAGCAGATGTAAACAAGATGGTGGCAATGTCCTCTAGCAGGTGCTATATGTTAACTATCGTTCATGTTAGCAAGGACTGAACACAAAATGGCGGATCTAAGATGCTCGTCAAGGTCAAGGTCAAGTTCCAAGGCTAAGGTCAATGGTCAAGGTCAAGGTCAAAGTTCAAGGTCAACAGTCGTGGTCAAAGTTATGGTGAAAATAAAATTACACTAACATGGCGTCAGAGCACTCCAGCAGATGTAAACACAATGGTGGCCTCCAGCGGATGGAGACAAGGTGGCGGACATGATGTTATATCATCTGACATATACCTTGGTATTGGTGGTGGTAGGTTAGTCTGTAGGTGGCTTACGTGGAGGAAGGACCTGTCGTTTTATTGATTTTTTTGCCCTTATTGGGCTCGAACCAAGGACGGGAATCAATCTAATCAATCAGTTTATTAATAAGTTATTTTTGATGAATTTTGAACTTTTTTTCATTGGAATTGAATAATAAATAAAGAATTTCAAAATGGCATATGTAATGATAATTGATAGAGTGGTGACATAAATCAAAATGTTGGTTGTGACGTAAAATGTTTTCATTACTCTTTAATGAGACTTTTCCAATATATTAATAAATTACTGGGTTACTCTCGCCGGGTTTCCAACCAAGGACAGAAATCGTTTAAGTAACTGAACTTTTTATGTAGGCAAATTTTTAAAAATTTTTTTGGATTTTTTTTACTATTTCTAGCATTAAAATAACGGATTTTAAAGATGGTAACCGTAATGAAATATTCAACATTTATAGAATCCAATATGGTGGGCTAAAAGAGAAGTGTAATGATGACAACAAACTCAACCAAGATGGCGGAAATATCGAAACATGCAACAATTATATAATCCAAGATGGTGACCTTAACGATGTGTGTAAAGGTGGTTTTTAAGTAAAACCTACATTATTAAATTTTAATTAATATTTATTTTATTAATTTTAATTTTTTATAAAAATCAGATAATAATTACTGATTTTCAAGATGGCGGACATTTCGTAATACTAGTTTACGATATATATACCTTGTTATAAGTATTGGGAAGCCAGTCTGCCGGTGGCTTCCGTGGGGGAAAGACCTGTTGCCATCTTTTTTTTTACCTTGTCGGGTTTTTAACCGAGGACTCCGAGCTCCATGATGTAAGTAAACATTTTTTTATAATTTTTTTAAATAATTTTTATTAAATTTTTATTATTAAATTCGGTTGATTAATGGTTTTATGAATTTATATTTTTTCACGATTTTTTAACAAAAAAAATACTGATTATCAATATGGTGGCCATAACGGAAATTGCAACGGTATGTTTTTAATTTTTTAAAACAAAATGTTTTTTTTTTTTATAAATTTTAGAATTTTTTTTAAATCGGATAGTAAATATAGATTTTTAAGATGGCAGCCGTAACGGAAATTGCACCTGTGACGTTATTATTCAAAATAGCGGAAAAGTAAATGGCGGAATTTTTAACACAGCGGCTATGATGTCATCCAAGATGGTGGATCCAAGATGGCCGCCAATGTAAAAGTCAAACAAGATGGCCGCCGTGACGTCACAAATCCAAAACTGCGCTCGGCTCCCGGCTCCACAGTCAGAAGCCAGGTGCAGGACATACTTTGCTATACTACTTATATTTCTATTATATAATATTTTAATATAGTATAAACTATAGCACTGAATAGATTAAAAACCTTTTGACAATAATGTATTTTTAATGTCTCATACGTTAGTTAAAATATTTTTATTGTTAATTTTTATATTCGAAATTGATTTAATAATTTATTTTTAATTTTGTTGTATTTTATTGTATTGGTCAGTACTTTTCGTTTTTCTGGCTGTTGTTTTTATTAAGCTTATCTTGCATGTACCTACTTAGTAAAGATGTACGTAGTTAATTGTAAGACAAGGTAAAAATCTTTCATTTCGCCACTTAAAATAAGACAATAAATAAATTTTTATATAATTTTAAAGTCGACAAATGTTAAATACCTAATTGTTTATAGTTGCAGACCCTGTGCGTTACACCGAAAACGTGTATTTTTGTCCTAACAGCAGTTGCTACAATCAGTTATTTCCATTTAATGCAGTTACTACTGAATCACAATAATCTAGAGTTGTGTATCTATTCACGTTTGTTGAAATTCATCCAAAGCTTGAAAACTATTTATTTATGAAAAAGTTTTATCGGTAACAGGAATAAAATACGATTTACATAAAATTAATGGCCTAACAGAAAAAAGCCTATCAATATTATTATTTTTAAGATGGCAAATTTAATGAAAAGCCTAGTGTATGAAGCTTTGCTGCCAGAACACCCGAGCAGCACAGACTATACCGCACTGAGGCGGTTCTGCGGCCACTCGGGCCACAGAACCGATTGTTCCGACGTCCCTGCGAGGTATTTCACGGCGGCTCAGCGTTAGGACTGTTCCAGTTATTTTTTGGGACCCAACTTTCAAGAAGCTTTTTACGAATAAGTTGCTCTTTTTAAAATATTAATTTCACTATCTAAGTTTCATCTTGTTAATAAACATACCATAGATTATTGGCACCATAGTAAACGCTGAAACAGGATTGAAAAAGAAAAAGTTAAAACAGGCTGAAAATTGGGAAACAATGATTGTTTCAAAAAAAGTGGCACGTTCTTGAGATGGTTCATGCAATAGGAAATTTTGTTTTGATTAAATTCTTTGGACATGCACCATAAAATTTTTTGCTCCGTTTGTCATGAAAAAACTACAAGAAGCAAAATAAAAAAAATTCAAAAAAATTCAAAAAGATTAAGATCAGCTGTTACTTCAGACAGCACAGAACATTTTATGGAAAGAATTTATTCATAAAAAAATAATAGCACCAACAAACAAAGTGTGCTAAAAATGACGAGACAGTATCAACAAAAACCTAAAGTGCAGACAAGAAACCTGGACAACACAGCGAATAGATAAACCCCACTATGAAATTAAACAGGTATAATGTTCAAAACAACGATGACAGCACAGGCCATCACTGTCAAACTTTAAATATTAGACACCACAGAGAATTTCGTTTATGGAATCTAGTTGTGACCCCACCCCCACCCAGATAAACACAGTGTAACGACTCTACAGTTGCATCAAGAACATTACATTTTTATTTGGAGAGGGGGGGGGGGGGAGGTTACCTGGCCCGCTTTGTACGCGCTCTAACCTTTCCAGCGTTTGGACACACATCGCACTTGGTCTAAGGCAAGTAGAAATGCTTGACTTCGACGTGGTCTCTAAGGCTCCTCCGCCATTATCCATTGTAAAATTTACATTCTCTTACATACTAAAAAAAATCAAAACATAAACTCATCAGGCACAAACATTCTCAAAGTTTCTCCATGTCAAACAGTGCAAACCTGCAATTGCGTTTGTCCAAAGAAATTAATTATTTAAATACAAAAATAGCCTCAATCTGGAAGGTAAAATATGTTTAGTAATTTGGGGTACTATATAACTTTAACCATATTTGTTTCTGTCAATTTAACATCAAGTAATGAAAAAATAGTTTGTGTCTTTAATTTTTTATTAATACTTTAACTATAGCTATCGGCCACTGAGAAAATTATATATTTTAAAATAATAAAATTAACATGTGAACTTTTTTCTATCGAAATAAATGCAGTATTTTCTATTTTCTGTAGCTTTCCTAAACTTGTTTTATTTTTCATGCCAATCAAAGTCATTCGGCCAGTATTTAAGGTTTTTTTTGACAGATTTTTTGTAATATACATATACATCCTAGTAAATAAATAATATTTAACAGTGACAGCCATTTTTGAATGGGTGGCGCTGTCAGCCATTAAGCTTAAACCAACTTTTTCCATTAATTTTTATGTTTAACAACGTTTTTTTTTAATAAAACCTGGCTCAACCAAGCTCAAGTTTACTTATGATATTTGAAACCAGTAGGTATATATTTCAATAAACACATAAAAAGTAAAAAAAACAACATACATGTTTATTAAAATTATGATATTACAAGCTGTGTTTGTCCAATTTATAAAATCATTTCACCATTCTTTATTTTATTTAAATTTTTTACCCTCTCAAAACTTCATTTCTGCTTAAAAAAATTTAATGTGATTATTAATTCACATCACTAATTTAAATTCTTGAATCAAGTGACTGAAATTGTAAAAAATTACGTGGACAATGTTAGAATCGCCCATCTGCGAACCAAACGGTATCCGCCAGTGTTTTCCATTTTCGTGTGGTTGTTACATGTTTATCGTTATTGACACTTGCGCCAATGCGTGTTGCCAGGTCCCGGAGTGGCCTACGATATTGTCAGTGTCACGTAACTTGTCTAAAAAGTATAATTGCAATGATTTATGTATCCTACCACCAGTACTGTTTTGTCAGCAGTGTTCTTAAACGACTTCAATGTGGTTTTCAGTAATGCTAGACCAACATAATGTGATGTCAGTGTTGGTAGACCAACATCACGTGATGTCAGTGTTGGTAGACCAACATCATGTGATGCTTTGCGAGTGCCAGTTGGTAAATGGGCACCACTGGTACTACTTATGAGAACTGTAGAATGCGAACACGTTAACAGCGGTTAAGGTAAGGCGACGGGGGCATGTTGGGGGCGGCGGCTGTAAGAGGATTGGCCCGGGGGCGGCGGACGCCTCGAGGAGGGCGACACGGAGGTTCCATTAAGCGGGTCAACAAGGTGGGCCCGGCGTCGCAGATGCGCGGTTCCCACCAGAGAGCGACCGCCGGCGGCGATGTCCGACCCCGACCCGCGGACCGCTTGCGACCTGCCCTCCGGCCGCGCGGTCCAAGTGCGTGATGGTACAGCAGTGTTCCTGGAATGCGAGCTCCGAAGATGTAATGTACACTAACGCTCACATAATGAGACATTCTTTTTCATTCTCTCTGGTACAGCTGGGATTTTGGAATGCGAAAACTGAAGAACTATGCAATGTACACAAACGCACACTCTTAATGTGACCCACTTATACGAAATCTGCAAACTGCCCTAAGGAGTACAGGCCATTAGTACAGTAGCGTTCCTGAGATTAACTTTTCAATTTACCTTTTAACACACTTGAAATGAAACCTATCATACAGATACATCTTCTTCCAAAATTTGGAACAAAAATCTTAAATTTGCTAACATTATGGTTACTCCACTATTTACTCCACTGTTTTTATTGTTATTGATTTGTATTAGAACAATTAAGTTTGTATAAATAAATAGAATAAAAATGTACCTTAACAAACATAATTTTAAATTGCGTTATTACTTTTGTAACTGCAAATTTAAATATATATTTTCCTCAAATTAATTTAATCCTAAGTTTATTTACTGTCGCATTGCATTCTTGTTATCGCTCAAAGCTACCACATAATCAGGAATTTATAAAAATTATTGTATTTGATAACGATAAATCATTTTTCATTTTAAAAAAATTTATATTTTTCAAAGTATTTAATTACAATTAATATTTAGTTGTTGTTTGCTTTTACTAGTGCCCAGTTTTACATGTTTAAAATATTGAGTAAATGTATAATATGTTTTCTTATATTTTAAACGACTAAACAATGTTCTCACGAAAGATTTTAAGAATAAAAAATTTGAACTGCAACGTGGGTGGTACGTACAGGGGTCATAATCATGACTCAAAGAGTGACCGCTTGAATCCCAATATAGGCACGCTAAGTCGACACATCTGTGCGCCGGAACAGTGTCTCCTAGAGGTCAATATGCTTGTAATGCGCGACATAATGTCCACCTTAGCGCACCCACACTTTGCGAACAAATGAGTAAAGGAAGCCTTCAGGCAGGGCTTCACACACCATGTTTGCTTTTTAGGTTTTTATTTACTTAAGGCATTTACAAAGAATTTCTCTAAAATAAAATTTGGTAGCACAATTCATAATTGCAAAAAAAGACTAATTTTTGGTGCTTGACCATGGCACAAGTATTCAAACCAAAAATTTGAAATACGAATACTTTGCTGAGGTTTAAAAAATAATTAATAATGAATAACGAATAACATGTTTTCGCAAGATCTATTAGCTGCACTCGTCCGTGGTTCTGTGCCTGCACCTCAAAGGTAGTATCAGAATAAAGCCAGGGGACGGATCTGTTTTACATGGTAGTGAAGCTGCCATGGGCCACAATGGACCTGGAATATTTACGATATTCAGGCGCGGCACGGTTCTGGAGAACCCACGGCTACGCACAGTGGTTGAGGAGACCCATCTCAACATGCTACGCCACCGCAGGCCACCAGCCGCCGAATACCCCAGGACACCACCAGTGCAAGCCCCCCCACTGTGGGCCTGGTAAATACCGACACGGCCCGTACCTTTCACATCACTGGGACTCCTCGGTCACCCAGATGCTCGTGATCCAGCCGAGGTTACCCGCCTCTGCTAGCTTTGCAGGCTAGTGCCCGAGCATTGAAGTAGCTCACGACTGCCACTCGTCATCGGGGCGGGGACCCCTCCAATTGTGCTCCAAGCGATCGGAACACCACTGCCACCACGAGTCCATCTCCATAATCTGATCCAGGGCAATAACAAATAACAGAAAAAAGTAATTTTTTTTTTGCGGAATATTCGTAGAAGGAACTAAAGCCAGAAATAACAGCACGTCAATGCGATAAAAAAGCACGCCGAGTGAGGCACAGGTTTTACGTCCCATGTTAGTTTTTTTTTTTTCGATTAAACGTAATTTATATTACTCAAAGGCTATTTCTGAAATTTTAACACGAAAATTCCTGCATTTATTGTTCTTTGGTAATATTTTTTAGAAAACTTCTCAATAATTCTCCTTACTAATATTAAAAATGCGAATGTGAGTTTGATTGTTATTTTTTTTGTTTGTTACTCAATCACGCAAAAACAGCTATACGGATTTGAATGAAATATGGCCTACAGCTATCTCATAACCTGGATTACCCACATAGACTATATATTAATACTAGCTGCAGTACCCGGCTTTTCCCTGGCTGAACACCGGGTGATATATTGTCCGCAAGTTACAGCACAATGGATAGCGATATGTCAAGTGTGGTGGACATTAAGAAATGACACATAATTACTGTTTGTGTATCTGTGACCTATGGTTTTCTGTTTACCCATGGCGATCGTTTGAAAGGTTTAGAAGTTAATGCGCTACAGTGCCATCTAGCGGCAAGTTACAAAAAAAATGGTTAGCATAAAAACCTTCTCCTTGATAAAAACACTTCGATGTGCCAACTTTCATGGCGATCGGTCAAGCGGTGTAAGAGTTTATCGACGTCATACATGCCAACATCCAATTATATATATTCTTATATTTCGAAATTTTGGGGTTTTCACTTTTGCGGAAAGTGGATGTTCAGGACCTCGGATGGTTTGGAACACTCCATCTCGAAAGAATAGATATTTGAAATTCCTGAAATTGTCGAAATTTTGGGGCTTTGTTCCCAGAGGGGGGCGGGGGGTTCGAGGACCCTGAATGGCTCGAAAACACTTAAAATCGAAAGAGATAGATTTTTAAAATGTTTTAAACTTTCCAAATTTTGGGGCTTTAACCACCTGGGGGGGGGGGGGGGGTTGATGCTGAGGACCCCGAATGGCTCGGAATCACTCCAAATCGAAATAGATATAAAGGAATTTAAGAATGTAGGCATTAACTGTATACTCCTATCTACCATAATAACAATATTGACAAATAGAAAGCCTATTACCTACCTATGAATAATTATCTAAATAAATTAATAAATAACTGTATGTTTAAGAATTTACGTACACACATAATATTAAACTTCAAAATATACACACCAAAAAAAAAACTAAGGATGTTTGTGAAACTATTTTTTATTAGTCATAATGTTTAAAACATTTGTAGGATTTGTTTATATGTAAAACTGTGGTGGCAATATTCCGCTTATCCAAAGGAGTTTAGAAATTAATAGATATATCACTCCCTGTACACACCACAAATCTTTGAATTAAGTAAAAAAAAACCATAGTCCAAAATGAAACAAAAAGTATAAATAACAACTAATTTGACAAAAAAATTTATACAACTGAAATGATAATGTTAACATCCGCTTGAAATTTAATAGAAGTAGGTACGAAAGAATATATATATTACATAATTGATAAATATTTCTGGTCTTCGGTCTCAGCAGCCCTAAGACTCTTGACGCTCAGCAGATAAATTATAAACACTAAACCAAACACTTTGCAAATAAGTAGGTACTGTAAAAAAAATAACAATATTGACAAATAGAAAATATTAGTAGGCCCTACCAACCTATGAATAAATTTCGAAGAAATTTATAAGTTTAAGAATTTATGTAGGGTACCTACATAATATTATACTTGAAACTATCCACACAATAAAAACCTAAGAATGTTAGTGAAACTATTTTTTTTATTTGTCATAATACCTAAAATACGTATGTTTCCAAAGTGAAATACAGTATAAATAATGAACAATTTGACAAAAAAAAATTGTACAACTCGAATGACATTGAAAACATAAACGTGAAATTTAAAAGAATTATGAGTGCCCTAGGTAGGGAGAAAAAATATATATAGAAGAAATTAATTTTAAAAAAATGGGTGCGTGTTCTTAGGTACACGCATGAGAGATTATAGTTCTTTGGCATCATTAAAAAATAGTTTTTAATTGCATGCAAAAATATTGCGTGGAGTCCCTCCGCGCGGAAGAAGTGAAACTTCGTAATGTGGAAATGAAAATAGGAAGGGGTAGAAATTGATTTTTAGTAAAATGATATTGTAACAAATCAAACTAAAAAAAAAGGGAAATAAATTTGTAACGATTCATAGATTGATCTTCAGAGAGAGAGAGAGACACCTATTGAATGTCTATAAAACTAACTTTCTTATAAGAGCAGATTTTCATGAAATAAATTATGAAATCATTCAATGATAAAAGCTGTTTATTTAATCAAGCGGACGGGTTCGCCCCAAGGAGAAAATTGACGCGGCGAGACCTCGTGGACATAGATAAATTACACACACTGACTATTTATGTGTCTATGAAACATAATTTTTTTCTGCTATTTAAAAAACGGTATTGAAAATTGAAACAAATATGGCGACACTACAAACTGTCAAGATCTTTATTTTTTTCAACGTACCGTAATGGCTTGAAAGCTATTGCTCGGCAGACATAGAGGAATGACGCTAACAGTTTGTATATCTATGACACACATTACATTAAATTAAGATATATTTTTTTAACACGTTTAATTTTTTTTTAACAAAAGATAGCCTATGTCCATCCCCAGGATATAAGATATCTCCTTGCCAAATTTCATTACGATCTGTTCAGCCGTTCAGCCGGGAAAAGGTAACAAACAAACAAACAGACAGACAGACAGACAGACAGACAGACAGACAGAGTTACTTTCGCATTTATAATATTAGTAACGACTAGCTGCAGTACACGGCTTTGCCCGGGCTGAACACCGGGTGATATATCGACCGCGAGTTACAGCAAAATGGATAGCGATATGTCCAGTGTGTTGGAAATTAAGAAATGACACATAATTACTGTTTGTGTATCTGTGACCTATGATTTTCTGTTTACCCATGGCGATCGGTTGAAAGGTTTAGAAGTTGATGCGCTACAGCGCCATCTAGCGGCGAGTTACAAAAAAAATGGATAGCATAAAAACCTTCTTCATGATAAAAACTCTTCGATGTGCCAAATTTCATGGCGATCGGTCAAACGGTGTAAGAGTTTATCGACGTCATACATGCTAACATCCAATTATATATATTCTTATATTTCGAAATTTTGGGGCTTTCATTTTTGCGGAAAGTGGATTTTCAGGACGTCGAATAGTTTGGAACACTCTTTCCCGAAATAAATGATATTTGAAATTCCTGAAACTGTCGAAATTTTGGGGCTTTGTCCCCAGAGGGGGAGTGGTGATTTTGAGGACCCTGAATGGCTGGTAAACAATAAAAATCGAAAGAGAATGATATTTGAAATTTTTTAAATTTTGCGGTATTGACCCCTGTGGGGGGGGGGGGGGGGGGGGGTTTGTGGTTGAGGACCCCGAATGGCTCGTAAACACTCCAAATCGAAAGAGAAAAGTTTTTTGGAAATTTTGGGAAATTTTTTAATTATTGGGTCTTTGACTCCTTGTGGGGTGAGGGTAGTTTGAGGACCCCGAATGGCTTGGAAACACTCCAAATAGTAAAAAAGTATTTTTAAATTTAAGAAATTTTTGGGTTTTGCATTCCCCCAATTCCCTTACCACAAATTTGTTGGAGAAGACGTCTTTGGGTAAACGTTCCGCCAGCCCCCGGACACTTTAGTTCGTAATGACTTAATTTTAATACAATTTCCTCCAATTTTTCGAAATTTTGTGGCTTTCACTTTTGAGAAAAGGTTGTTGTGGGGGGCGGGGGGTGGAGGTTCAGGACCTCGAATGGTTCGGAACACTCCATCTCGAAAGAAATTATATTTTCGAGATTTTGGAGCTTTTTCCTAGAAGGGGGTGGGGGGTTCGAGGACCCTGAATGGCTCGAAAACAATTTAAATCGAAAGAGAAAAGATTTTAAAACATTTTATACTTTCGAAATTTTGGGGCTTTAACCACCTGGGGGGCGGGAGGGAGGGGGTGATGTTGAGGACTCCGAATGGCTCGGGAACACTCCAAATCGAAAGAGATATAAAGGAATATAAGAATGTAGGCATTTACTGTACTCCTATCTACCATAATAACAATATTGACAAATAGAAAAACTTATTACCTACCTATGAATAATTTTCTAAATTAATTATTAAATAACTCTATGTTTAAGAATTTACGTACATACATAATATTAAACTTCAAACTATACAAATAGAACAAATTAGTAGGCCCTACCAACCTATGAATAAATTTCGAAGAAATTTATAAGTTTAAGATTTTATATACCTACATAATATTAAACTTCAAACTATCCACACAATAAAAACCTAAGAATGTTAGTGTAACTAATTTTTTTTATTATGTCATAATACCTAAAATACGTATGTTTCCAAAATGAAAAAAAGTATAAATAATGACCAATTTGACAAAAAAAATTGTACAACTCGAATGATATTGAAAACATACACGTGAAATTTAAAAGAATTATGAGTGCCCTAGGTAGGGAGAAAAAATATATATAGATGAAATTAAATAAAAAAATGGGTGCGTGTACTTAGGTACGCGCATGAGAAGTTATACTTCTTTGGCACCATTAAAAATAGTTTTTAATTGCATGCAAAAATATTGCGTGGAGTCCCTCCGCGCGGAAGAAGTGAAACTTTTAATGTGGAAATGAAAATAGGAAGGGGTAGAAATTGATTTTTAGTGAAATGATACTGTAACAAATCAAACTAAAAAAATAAAGAAAATAAATTTGTAACGATTCATATATTGATCTTCAGAGAGAGAGAGAGAGAGAGAGAGAGACCTATTGAATGTCTATAAATCTTACTTTTTTATGAGAGCAGATTTTCATGAAATAAATCATGAAATCATTCAACGATAAAAGCTGTTTATTTAACTAAGCGGACGGGTTCGCCCCAAGGAGAAAATTGACGCGGCGAGACCTCGTGGACAAGAGAAATGACACACACTCACTATTTATGTGTTTATGAAACATTATTTTTTTCTGCAATTTAAATTGTAATATACAAAAACGGTATTGAAAATTAAAACAAATATGGCGACACTACAAACTGTCAAGATCTTTATTTGTTCTTACTTTCTACTTAGTTCCTTACAATAGAAAAACTTAACGTAATGGCTTGAAAGCTATTGCTCGGCAGGCATAGAGGAATTACACTAACAGTTTGTATATCTATGACACACATTACATAAAATTAAGATATATTTTTTTAACCCGTTTAAAGATTATTTTTTTAGACAAAAGATAGCATATGTCCATCCGCAGGATATAATCTATCTCCTTGCCAAATTTCATAACGATCCGTTCAGCCGTTCAGCCGGGAAAAGGTAACAAACAAACAAACAAACAAACAAACAGACAGACAGACAGATAGAGTTACTTTCGCATTTATAATATTAGTATTGATGAAATTTCATCCTTAAGGAGTGAAAAATTTATCATTTAATGTTATAACAGAAAAAAACGTAGATCATAGACATATCCATAGTGAGTGAGTGTCCTTTCTCTATGGCTGCCACATGATCATACACATAGTAAGGTCTGGCAAATTCATATTCTTCACCTTGGTGAGACCAGTCTGCTTAGTGGAGCTCGCAGCGGCTATAAAAATAAAGGAGCTAATAACAGCTTAGTTCTTATCTTCGTCAACAGATAGAGTTGCCTTGAAATTAAAACGCGCCATCGTTTGATGCGATTGTCATGTCTTGAATTTTCGTTTGTTTGTGCTGTATGGGTTTATAAACCATTCATCCTATTGCGATGAAATTTTGATGAGTTATTTGCATGCCTGCGAAGGTTTATGAGAGAATTTAACTATTTTGCAATAGTTGGAGCACAAAGCACAAATAGTTTCAACAAATGTGTGTAGGTATTTCGTATTGTTCAGCGGCAGATCGTGTGTTTTCATTGTATGAGTGCACACGCATTACAGAATGGAAATGGTTTAAAAAACAGCCATAACTCACAGAATTGAACTGAATAAAATACAAACAGAGATATTTCAGTTCGTGTGTGATATAAACAATAGGTATCCCGAGATTCGTTTGAACAAATGTGTGTATTTCATATTATATAGCGGCACTTTGTCTGTTTTCGTTGTATAAGTGCGCACACATGACCCAATTTAATTAAAAATAAAAGAATGATAGAGATACAGTAATATATATAGAGTGAGATAGAGAGACAGTGAAATAGGTTGAGATGGAGCGAAGTGTAGAGAATGAAATGGAGTTAGATAAAGAGATTTATAGATGTATAGAGCTATATAGAGGTTGGTATATAGAAGAGATAGAGATAATGGGAGGTATAGATTAATTATGTAGATATAGAGAGATAAATAGAGATAGAAAGTTACATGGATATATATATGTATATAGAGATAAAGATATATATTTATATATTTAGATAGATTGATAGATGACTTCCATATGTAGGTATAACTATTTCAAACATATTAGAAAATAAAACTGATTGAGGCATTGCAACGCATGCCGAGCATTAGCTAGATAATGGAATCTGTTCAATATCAGTAATCTTTTATTTTTCAACTTTATCTATAGTGCTTTATAGAGTCTATAATACATACACACAACCAATTTTAAGATATATAGAGGTAAATATCTATTCACTGGCAGAACAACGTCTGCCGGGATCTGCAAGTAATATAAATTATTTTGCAAACTTGACATTCAAATTGACTACATCTAATTTCGAAAAAGGTCCCCTTCACCCTGTGATCAGCCCGAGCAACGCCGGGTACTGCAGCTAGTAATATATAAGTGTTAAACTTCACGCAAGTGTTAATAATTAAGACAACTTCTGCCACATTTTATTTTCATTATTTTACGCTTTTAGATTTAGTAGATATCTATTGAAAATATTTATGAAAGAACAACAAATGCAAGAGAGGTGTCTTGTTATAATTAATCCTTTAATATCAGTAAAGACGATAAAATATTAAAAAAATTATGACCGAGCTTGAGACAGAGCCTTCACTACAACAATTGTTTGTACTTTAAAAGGAAAAGCTTTGGAAACTCATTTGCCGACGATGTCACTTGTACAACTGCAAAGCTGATCTTTGTACCATTTGCAATTTTACAAAGTCTTGCCTTAAAGTTTTACAAGTGATATTGTCGGCAACTGAGTTTCCAGGGGTTTTCCTTTTAAAGTACAAAAACTTTCTAGAGTGTTTTAGAGGAAGCAACAGGAACCGAAAGGCGCAAACTTAATTACAACAGTTTTTATGCGAAAACATTTTTCTATACATTTATATTGAAAATCAACCTTTGTTAAAGCAGAGGTCATACAATTACTGATTTGAAATGAATATAAAATCGACAGTAGTATATCTTTTGTAGTCATAAAATTATAATATTCTATTTAATTGTAAACTATGATTTAACGTATCTTAATTGAGAAAATCAAATAATCAAAAAACTTTATGGCCTAAAAACCGATGGAGGAGAGCGGACGTTTTTGGTTTCTATCCCTCTCGCTTGGCAGCGCTGGCGACCTGGACCTTGCGAGACGGGCGTCTGCGGAGTCCCTTGGGACCGTCCCGCAGACAGCCAATATGGCCTCAGGAGCGGCGAGCGGTGGCTATCGCCCTGCCGCAGACGGTAATGAACCACCTACCCTCCCAGAAGCGCTGCCCTTCCGAGGATAGATACCGAGACAGCTGTTTGTGGGGCGGGCGAGGGGGCCGGACTCCGCTCCCACGATCTGCAGAGAGCAAACAAGGGGACCGACGTCGTCCTCCCGAGGTCCTGACCCCAGACGTCGGCGAGCAATCAAACAGACATGGGAGAGGGGAGTTACCTCTACCCCTCCTCCTCCTCGGTCAGAGCTTCAGTGCTCGCGAGGGGCAGTAAAAGCCAGCGCTATAAGATGTAACTCGAGGCTCGCGAATTGGATAAGATAAATAACGGCAAAGATTTCTTCCTCGTCCGCCAATACAATGGAAATTTCCCGCAGCCCCTTCTTCCAACGATTCTTACAAATTCCACCCCCCTCCTCTATGTACTTTGCTCGGAGCTGGGAATCGACGAAATCTGTCTACGAGAGAGGGAGACAAATGGGACTCGGCAAATTACGTTCACTATGACGGCCAAGGGAAACGGGGGGAAGGGATAGGGTATAAAAATAAAAGACTGTCTCGACACAGAGACATCATCTTCCTGCGCTTCGACTGGGATGCTTCAGGGGGAATCCCATCTCTTGATGGATCGTGGCTCGTTAATAACAGGGAGTGGGGAGGCGGCTCCACACGTGGTAGTTCGACAAGAAGATTATGCATTTAGGCACTGCGGTGCGGGATGATTTATTCTCCTGCTGCGATGCCCTGTTTGTTTTTTCTCTGGTGGTGGAATCAGGCCCTAAGCCCCGCTGCAGCTCAGTTGCGGAGTAAAGGCTCGCTCAAACCAACGCGGGAGGCGGGAGCGTGAGCGGGAGCGAAATAAATGCGAAACAACGAACACATGTAGTCTAATGAACTGATGCAAACCAGAGCGGGAGGCGGGAAGCGGGATGCGGGACTGCAGCGAACAGCAGTGGGTTCGCGACACGTCGGGTTTTCCCGCGTCCCGCTAGCCAGTCGCCTCACGCCCGAGCCTGCAGTTACCTTCAGGCAGCCCTTGCATGTGCCAGGATGGAGACGGAAGTGCTGATCGACGTAGTCAAAGTACATACAATCCTTTATGATCTAACGCATCCAGAGTAAAAAAAAACAATAAGAAGAAAGATATTTTGTGGAAGGAAATAGGGGATTCTTACAAGCTAGATAGTAAGTCTTTTATTACTACTAGTACCTTTCAAAACTTGACATTCAAACAAATGTAGGAGTGACCTATGCGAATTGTGTTTCATTTTTAGTCCATTGCCAATGATTATGTGTATTATTATTATCAATTAAATATTACATAAAACGCTAATGTGTCTCATTAAGTTCACCATTCAAGTTGGGTTTTCTGAATTGAAATACTCGACAAACCGTTCCCTTATGTGAAATGCTTCTCTACAGGCACGTCTTGCAGGCACACGACCCAAATTACCAAGCTGTACAGAACCCGATGACGGAGGCTCTTCTCCCAACAAATTACGTAAATGTGAATCATTTTCTTTTGTCCTTAATATATTATGCAAAACGCACGTGGTTAGCACGATTAAGTTGACAAATTCTTCAGACACCTCAATAGGTCGCAAAAAAATCCTCCATTTCTGTACCAGAATACCGAAGGCATTCTCGACAACTCGTCTAGCCTTCGAGAGACATTCATTAAATTTGTGTTTTAGCTGATCATTCCTCGCCTGTCTTTCTGGAAATGGTCGCATTAAGTAGTGTCTTAAACTGAAGGCCTGATCACCTATAATGACATGGGGAGTTGTCTTGTCTTGTAAAGGAAGTGGCTTGTCATCAGGGAGATGTAATTGCCCAGCCTCTAGTTTCTTCCCAAATGACGACTCTGCGAATATTCCGCCATCACTGTTTTTTCCAAATCCCCATACATCCACACATATGAACCTATAGTCAGCCCCAACAATAGCCAACAGTACTACTGAAAACTTCTTCAAATAACAGAAGTTTCTGGATCCACTTTTCGTAGGACACTTTACAGTGACATGTTTTCCGTCGATACTTCCTACGCAATTCGGAAATTGCCAATCATTCATGAATCCATGGGCAGATTCTTCCCAAATCTCTGTAGTTGGTTCCGGCAAGTATAAAGGTTGCAATTTCTCACAAATAGCAGCACATACTTTTTTTACAATAGCGCTAACAGTTGTAAATCCAACTCTGTAACTGTGCCCAATTGTCTTGAACGTGTCACCAGTTGCAAGAAACCTGAAAATGAAAAATACAAATAGTTTTTCACTATGTATACAAAATACATATAAAGATAACTATTTGTAAAAATAATGTATTCCGATCCACCTTAAAAAATAAGCATGTCTAGTCACTGTTGTTCATTGAGAAAATCATATAATAATAACTGCTGTGTAATATTATTTTAGAATACAAATAATATTTACTTCATTGCGAAATATATAACAGTGCCATTTGTTATTTATGTTTTAGGAGCTGAGTTAAAAAGAAAGTGGAAAAATCTCCGGGATACGTATGCAAAGTATCTGAAGAGCCTGAAAACAACAACAGGCCAATCAGCTAAAAACAACTACCAATATTGGCATTGGGCCGATACCATGTCTTTCTTCCGCCCGTTTATGTAATTTTCAAAGACCTTGTCAAATTTGCCACAAGATATCACTCCATGTCAACCAGATGAAACGAAAACGTTTCCTGACAATGAAGACGAAAGCCAAACTGAACATGAGGATGAACCTGCATGCGATACACCGTGTGAACAATCGACAGTGAATGTCGGCAACCTAGGCAATAGTAACTCAGTACCTGGCATGCCTCGACAAGGAATCACTACTTCCGGGTGCAAGAGACTTTTGAAGGAAAAACCATGCACTTCCACTTCTGTTGACAAAGTTATTGAATACTTGGATAACAAACGTGTGAAGAGAGAGTTTAGTGCTATTGAATATTTGTTTCTCGGGTATGCAAAAACTGTGGATACATTTTCTCCATACAGACAGGCCGTGACAAAAATGAAAATAGCTGAGTTACTCATGCAGCCAGAAGTGGAACACGTCCAGGAAATTCAAGGTTTACACAGCATTTCGCAAACCCAAATTCCTTCATCAATCATCCACAGTCCATCAGAGTGGCCTACAGCCGAGACTAGTTCATCTGTTGCAAGTGTTGGTAGTGGTGACTATGAGCTATCAGCATCAGACATGTCATATAGAAACAATATGTCTTGAACCTTGGACATAGGTTTATTTTTTCATTTTGACTGAGCTTTGTGGTTTATATATTTTGTGTACAATGTTAATGCATGTATTGCCGTTATGTTCTATGTGTGTAGTTACAGCATTATTTGTAAACACTGCATTTAGTGAATGATATATGAGCATTTCCATTTGAATTTACTTTTTATATTGCATATATTTGAGTCTATTATACAATGCATAATTCAGCAATGATATATTATAAAAGCCTACAATAATTGAGCATATTTCGTTTTCCTTTCACTCTTAATTTATCTAAATATGTTGTCACTAACACCACACATTCGTTTAGCCGTATGCAAACACATACTGCTGACTCAAACATAACTTTCTCTAGTAGAAGTTGAGCTTACCTTAAGGTGATTGCTAGGCGTTGTTCAGGAGTGATTGGTTCTCGAAAGTTGGTGTGTTCCTTGCATATTTCTTTTTCAATGTGACCAAGAATGTCGTAAAAACTATCTTTAGTCATTCTGAAGTAAACGTAGAAGCAATGTTCATCTGCAATCAATCGTGGCATAAGTGTTGCAAATTCTCCATATTTTCCACGTTCAACATTTATTGGATGAATCCACTGCCGTGTGTTTCGTTTCTTGACATCTTCGTCCTGGGCAACTGCAAGTAATAGTAGTTCTTCATCTGAAGATAAGTCCTTTTCTTGCACCAACATCATCATCCAACACAATCCACGATGTACTGACGAGCAGTCGCAGGGTATCGCGAGCGAACGGACGTGTTGGTGTGTGCAGGTTGTAACGCTCCCGCATCCCGCCTTCCCGCCTCCCACTCCCGCCTCCCGCGTTGGTTTGAGCGAGCCTTGAATCTTGGCGATTTTCCCAGCGTGACGTTTAGAAACGGCTTGTGTGGCATTATGAAGTCTCTTAAGAGTGGAACTGGGGCCCATTTCATTCGTGTTATTTAGACAACATGTAACATTATAAAAATTATTTGAAAATATCCAATACTAGTGTTTCACTAAAGCATTCACCTAAAAATTTAATAAAAACTTTTCTTAAGTTTACAACTGATTGGATTGTAGATTACTTAAAATCATAGGGTAATGTCAATAATTGTAATTAAGTACTTGTAGTTTACACTTGTTTACTAATAATATTCTACTTAGCTCACATGTTATGTAGGTTACAATTAAATTTTACTCATATTTATTCTATAACGAGTTAAAATAAAATATTTGACGATGATAATCATGAAAAAAAAAATTACTGCAGCTTAACAATGATATCTATTACCAGTACATTTTTATAAAAGGTTAAGTTATCAAATGTTTCAAGTTACAAATGTGCTCTTGATGCCAATTCTTGTGAATGCCCAGTGTTATGTTTCCAAGTATTTTTAGATACAAGTTCACCAACTATACTTGTCACGTATAACTTAATATTTTATTTGATAGTAAAAACTTTTTAAAATAAGTGTGAAATGCTTGTTCGTAACAACTTGTGATTAAAAAAAAGTTATATTTTTACATTTTTAACAACAAAATTTGTGCATTTGTGAATAAAGATCCTGATACTGAAGGACGTATGAAAGAGCAAATTAAACACGCCCATGCAGAAATTCCTCCTTATGCACACTTGCTTTTAATAAGTAAACGAGCGCGGGATAAAATTCGTCTGATAAAAATGGAACTTCGTGAAATGGATGCTGGGAACCTACCACCCAAATAAGTTGCGCGAAGATAATCTATGATGCGGTCAGCAAGCGCTATATTATACCTTTCTACTAAAGTGATCTATGTTACCAGCATCTGAATACTTGTAGGTGTTTGGTTCCGTTGAATGTATAATAAATTTTACGGAACTCCGCTCCCATTTCAAAATAAAATTTTCCTTTCCGCACAGCTTACAGGCGTATGTAGATTTAGAAGTACCCACATAATTATTCTGAAAATATTTTGGAAACTTGTATAAACGTCTGGAATATTTTATGAACTTAATGTACATAACATTATGTATGTATATACTCCGATTTTACAAAATGATCGATTAAATATTTGCTAATTTTCCATGCAGTGAATATTTTACGAATATTTTAAATTTAATGTATCAAACACTGAATAGCTTAGAAAGAATTTCATATAACATGGCTACTAAGGTAAATATAAAATATTTGTTTTACCTTCAAACACAGTATTTCATCTAGTGCACTAATAAGGAGGTCGTCTTGCTTATTAGTGATTCTCAGATGTCTCAGTGCTTATTATTATATATGACCGATTAATGGTATTTTAGTTTGAATTCCACCTGATAAAATCATTACAAGTGATGATTTAGTAGCAGGAATTCAATAATTAAATTTAACTCTGAATAAAATGACATGACTCATTAAGTAAAAAATTCTTCATTTATAGATCGGTTTCTCAGAAGCAACCAGGAGCACACGGAAAAAAAACTATCAAAATATTGACAAGAATATACGGGAGCACACGGAGAAAACCAACACACACATTTCTTTCATATTTAAAAATCACATAAAAATTCAAAATAACAATAACAATTAATAATAAAAAATAAAAAAATTACAAATTACAAAAACAGCTTTTGTCAGCTTGTGAACTTCTAATTTGTAGAACAAGGTTATAGTTCTAGCACAAGCTAGAATTTTTTTGGTATTTTTTTGACGAGCTACCTTTTCCTTGGTGCTTAGCGAAGCCATCCTTCTTTTGCGATCGTTAGTGAGCATCCTGCATCCCACATAAAATAACTAAATAATAATTACCTGTAAGCAGCATATGGTGTCATCTGTTGACAAGAATCGACACTACTTTTAACGGGTTATTTTGCATTAGATAAATTAATTCTCACCAATTAATGGTGCTATTGTAGTCAGTTAGAGCCAAGTAGTCACGTAGCCACGTAGACTCGTGTCCTGGAAGCTTCGTAGTCCTGTAGCCTCGCAGTCTCGTAACCTTATGGCACGTAGTCACGTAGTCATGATGCCTTGGAGCCTCGCAGACTTGTAATTACGTAACCAAGTAGCCTTGTAATTTTATAACATAATGCTGCTGGAGCAGTTAGAGCCAAAGAGTAAATTCCGCCGAGGACAGATGCAGCAATTGAAGCCTTGTATACTTGTATCTTTGTAGTTAAGTACACATGTAGACATGTAGTCCTGTAGTCTCGTATCTTTGTAGCCTCCTAATCTTGTAGTCAAATAGCGCTAGGCCTAATACTATTTGGAGTAAAATACGTTTGACGTCATTTATTGTTGGAGTCAAAGACAGTTGGAGAAATAACTTTTGCTGGCATTGTATCCTAACGTAAAACTAACGAACGCAACCTACTGAGTTGAATAATCGTTAAAACAAGTGTCCTTTTCGTTAGATGTGCTTCCTTTTTGTTGAATGTGCTTCCGATTGTGGTTCCTTTTTGATATTGTGCTTCCAAATTGTGCTTACTTTTTTTGGTTGTGCTTGCAAATGTGCTTGCTTTTTTTTCGATGATTGTGCTTCCGATTGTGCTTCCTTTTCGGTGATTGTGTTTCCGATTGCGCGTACTTTTCTATATTTAAGCTTCCGATTTTGCGTCCTTTTCTATGATTGTGCTTCCGATTGTACTTCCTTTTCATTGAATGCTTTAACTGCGTGAACGTTGTGTGGTCATTGTGTACATTGAGTGTACAATGCGTGTATTGAGCGTCAATTGCATGAACATTGCGGCATTGTCCTGTTTATTTGGTGTATTTTGTGTACTGTGTGTACTGTGAGTACATTGTGTACGTTAGGTACATTGCGTACGTTGCGCGCACAATGCGTTTATTGCGCGGCAATTTAGTTACCTTATTTTTGTGTACTTCTCTTTTAATTTTTTTTTTACTCGAGTATTATAGTAAATAATTCTTGATTTGACTAGCGTATTATTCCATCAAGTGCATGTATATTATCGAGTTCAAGATAGAAGTTCATTCAGTTTGTTACTGTCGTCGACGGTGTAAGGATCACCTAGTTTGTTTAATCTGGTGCACAAGTCGTGTAAATTTCCTGTTCTTGAGAATTCGATGGCATCTTTACCATCTTTAACGTCGAACTCGATGGAGGTTGTACCATCGACTACGAAAACCATGACGTCAGAGACGACGATGGTGGAGCAGATCCCGTTGGCAACGGTGACGTCAACACTGAAGGATACTTCAACAGTCGTGATACCACCAGCACAAGAGACTGTAATGCCGGTAGTGCTGGCTGTACAGGAAACCTCGAAGAACGCTGTTTCGCCCTCGATGGAAACTTCAATGGATGGCGTATCGTCAACAACTAACGAACATCGATGTCGTTACTGCGACAATATATTCTCAAACATCAGCAATGCTCGTCGACACGCGAAGAGAGAATTTGCAATGTGCAGCCCCTTGGGATACGGAATTCGCAAGAGACTACAAACTCGGTGTATAACACCTCACGTTAATGCGAAGTTCCTAGCTGGATAGGAAATGAGTAGCTACACTGTGGAGGAAACCCTTACGTGGTATGAGAGAAAAACAAATAAATATAACCATAATACCAAAACCATTTATAGCTTAGTAAACTCTATACGTATTCTAACAAGCAATTAACAATCAACTGATTAGATACGTAATACAATAATGATCAATTTACATACGCCAAATATACAACAAAAAAAACCGTTATGACACATGCAATCCCGGGTCTAGTTCAAAGCAATTCACCACGACCAAGGTAAAAGGACTAAACGCCCCAAAAAACTGCGCACCCAATTAAGCGCGCAAGCCCAACAAATTCAGTTACAAACAATGACTCTCAAAAATTCAAGCATTGACGTACAAACCGAGACAAAGTACAAGTTACACGAAGGTTTATTACTCTACCCAACCTGACAGTACTTCATTCGACGCGGCGGACTAGAGATTGCATGGCCGTACACGCGAATTATTCACCGTGGTCGTCGTTGCAAAAGGTTATAAGCTGGCTAGCATAAATTCAAATTTATTAAAGGTGATGATCCTTTAGACAAGAGTTCTCAACCCCGCTACACCAGCACGTTTATTTCCCAAAGTGAATTTAAGTAAAGTTCTGTCAGACGTGCCCGAACAAAAATTTAACAGATACAAATTTACAAAACATTATGACGACCAACAGCTATGAAGTGATTAAATCCGACAGAACGGCAACAACAATAGATGTTGTTTCTACTAAAACTCAGTTAATAAGAGGCTCCAATGAGCTCTGCGAGCCCTTAAATAATAGAGCCTAACACAATGGCGCATGCGCGGAGGGGAAATTAAGGGGAAACAGCGCATCGCACACCAGACACATGAGAATTCACCTGTAAAAAATTATTGGCGAGAGGGAGGGGGTAGGAGAGGAGTATAATGACGTGAGGAGAGGGGTGGAAGGAAGGCGCATGTACGAACTCTGAAGACACACCCGCTTCAACTTCCCCCCCTTAAAAAAAGTTTAAACCTTTCCGGAACGATCCCTAAAGTTCACCAGTAAATAGCAATTTCCAATGTTTTAAATAACGACTTAAAAGGTGTCCATGATACGGGCTTTAAACAGTTTATTTTCTCTCATCTTCGTGTCACACACTTGAAGGCGAAAGTTTATGACAGGATAGTAGCACATTCTTGACTGCAGCAAACAGCGACCAGCGAGCAGCGACCAGCAACTGGAGATCGGCAACCAGCAACAGCGTCCTGCGACCAGCTACCAGCAACCAGCTTGCGGACCGACGGCAGGCGGTGGCGTAAGTCGTCGACAGCGTGTATCTCTGCGCCTCGCCCAAGCGTCACAGGTCTCTGCGCCTGGGGTTGCGGCAGCCCGGGCCCCTTCTCGGTACGTTGATACTTATGCCGCCCAGGGGAAAATCGTGACAGCTGGGCCGGAACGCCATGACGTCGGGCGGGACGATTGGCACAGCAGAAGGCGGATCTTGCAGATTCAGCCCTTTCAGTGGGGTGAGCATAGGGTAGTAACATGATGATTGCTCATTACGATTAGGCGGCCAGCCTAGTGAAGCGTTGACGAATCTCTGTCGGCAAGGGTGGTGAGCAGTAAGTCTGTCTGACTGAAGCGGACGTTTCGGCCCATGAAGTCGGGCGATAATAAGGCAAGTCAATTCGAGGGACCCCTCGAGCGCCACCATGGTTTGGCGAGAGGCGTCCTTATGACAAGGAGATTTGTCTCTGCGAGTCGGCCTGAAGATCTTCGAGCTCGCCCGGGTGCTGGTCATGACTACAGCACGCCGGGAACAAGGAAGGCAGCTATCCTCTTCGATGACGTCAGCTGGGGCGGGCCCTGCCCCATGTTGACTGTCGAAGGGACGGCAATGAGAGTGCCGTGAAGCCGCTGATAGATGTCAAGGCCAAAGACGGCCGTGTAGTCCAGGGAGTGGGTCGCTCCGGCGGGGGCGGGACGAGACGAATCACACATTCAGCCGACGGACGGGCTGACTCCGCAACAAGCGAAGTCGGACGAGCAGAAGTCAGCTGTAGGCGATGACGGATAAACAGCTTGACTCGCACTGAAGCTCGCACGCACGCCAGAGGACGGGCAAGGAGGGAGGGGATGCCGGCGTCAATGCAGTATGGCTAAAACACACGAAAAACAACGAGGAAACAACCGAACCCAGGCAGTATTTTTTTTTTTTTTGAATAAGGTGTGCACCAAAAGAATTAAGGCTTTACAAAAGTGGGGAAAATGGTAATAATAACATTAAATTACATCATAGGCAGAAACAAAAAAACCAATTGGTTTTTTTTTTGTATTAGAATATAAAAACGTCAGACAGCTGAATATATACAAATATTAATTTAAATATATATATTAACAAACTTTCAAACTAAATCAAGTTACTATGACGAAAGACAAAAGTGCTTCAACGTACCAGTTTCTAAAGGAAAAAAGAAAATTTACAGCCACCACAAGGATGCTATGCAGAGCAGTACAATTTCAAATGACTAACGTGGCATTTTTTGTATTTCTTCTTATTCGAAGAACATCTGAGCAACGCCGTATTAGGACCCAGAAATCTTATGATCTCAAAGGGGCCATAATACGGCGGTAACAATTTTACATTAAGGTTATCAATGCGGGAGGGGAGAACAAAGCTCCGGCATAAAACCTTGTTACCTACACTAAAACCATGCTCAGTGCGCGTCTTATTAAACGTAGCTGCCACAGCCTCGCGGGCCTTACGCAAGTTACACGACACAGTATCGAGAACGGCGTCTAGGGAGGCGCTGTCGAGTACGGTCTCACAAGAAGGGAGGCCCCACTGATTAAGAAGCGGGTGGGTAATTTCCCTACCTAAGAAAGGAATCGAGGGCGGAAATCCAGAGGCCGAGTGATGAGCAGAATTTAATCCAACGTTAATAAAATCTAAATCTGTGTCCCACAACGTTTGATCATCACGGTAAAAGGAAATGAGAGTGGCCTTAAGGACCTTATTTAGGCTTTCAGATTGGTTACCTTTAGGATAGTAAGCACTGCTGAAAATCGGTTTCACAGCCCATTCCAGACACATGTTTTTATAGACCGTGGACTGAAAATATTTAGCATTATCGGTCACTAACATGGCGGGAGCGCCGAACAGTTTCCAAACACAATCCCTCAGTGATTTGACTATCGTGGTGGCCTTCATGTTCTTTAAAGGTATCAAAATGACAAATTTAGTGAATATGTCTAGGAGAACCAAAATACAATTATTACCCTTGCGGGACCGGGTGAGGGGGCCGAAAATGTCCATATGTACTACATGCCAGGGGGCGACGGGGGCGTCTGCACCATACAGCCCCACTCTGGTGTTCTGAGGGGGCTTTGACACCTGACAGTCGTGACAGGAGCGGATAAAATTTCTTACGTCGGCCTTTAACTCGGGCCACGCAAGATGAGCTGAAATTCGCTTGAAGGTTTTTTCTATGCCAAGGTGGCCACCTATCAAGGACGCATGGTAATAACTCAAAACCATGGGACGTTATTTAGCCGGCACCAGGGCCTTGCGGGCATGGCCAGATTTGCCTGTAAAGAAAATTACGCCATTTTCCTCAACGTACGGAACATTTTTATTAGCCGCCAAGTCGTTTTTGACTCCCTCACAAAAGGGATCCTGTGCCTGGCAATCACGTATACTGAAATAAGATTCAGGGAACACTTTAACGACATTAACGTGAACTGGCTCAGGCTCAAGCTCAGAAGGGTTTTCCACGGCCTCGAATTCATCAGTGTTATACATGCGAGAGAGAGCGTCGGCAACCACATTATCAGCGCCCTTAATGTGATGCAGCAGAAAATTAAATTTGGAAAGACGAAGAACCCAACGACCCAGCTTCCCCAGCTGGTGTGGGTGGTTGAAGAGCCAAGACAATGCCCGATTGTCAGTAAAAAGATCAAATTGCTGACAATCAAGATAAGACTGAAATTTTTCGACGCCGAATAGGCAGGCGAGGGCCTCCTTCTCGTATGTGCCTAGCCGCTTCTCCGACTCCAAGAGAGCACGGCTGGCAAAGGCGATGGGGCGTAACCTACCGTCTTCCATATGCCCTAGCACCGCGCCTAGAGCAATGGAGGAGGCATCAACCTGAAGAGTAAATCGCCGATCAAAATCCGGGAGGATAAGAACAGGAGGAGAAGCTATTAAGGATTTAAGGGTGTTGAAAGCCTTTTCCTGTTCCTCACCCCAGGAAAATCCGCCATTTTTTTTTACGCAGGTGGTTAAGCGGGGCTGCAATAACGGCAAAATCTTGTACAAAACGGGCGAAGTATCCGATCATGCCCAGAAAGCGTTGTACCCCTTTAAGGCTCTTGGGTCAGGGAAAATTAACAATAGGGAATATCTTATCTGGATCCATGACCAAGTTCCCTTCAGAAATTATGAAACCTAAAAATTTAACATGGCCTTTAGCTAAGTCAATTTTGTTTGGATTGACGGTTAAGTGGGCGGTCCTTAAGCACTCTAAAACCTCCTTGAGGTGCAGTAAGTGCTCCTCAAACGTCGCGCTATAAATAACAATGTCGTCCATGTAATTAAAGACGAATTTGAACTTAAGGTCACTGAGCACATGGTCAAGCACACGGCTCAGTGCCTGACTTCCAAACGACACGCCCATAGGCACGCGATTATATTCGAAGTGCCCCCAGGGAGTCGAAAAGGCTGTGTACTTACGAGAGGCAGGATCCATCAAACATTGATGAAAACTGGCATTGAGATCAAGAACTGAGTAAAATTTAGCTTTCCCTAAATGCTGTAGCGCGCTTTCAACAGTAGGAAGAGGGAAAATGTCATCCACTAACTTTTCATTTAGGGGCCTATAATTATGCACCATCCTAAACTCAGAGGTGTTTTTTTTTTGAAACCAAAAATTTGGGAGTACTGTAATCCGAGGTAGACGGCGATATAACCCCGGCATCCAACAACCTGTTAATAATTTCTCTCATTGCCTGCAACTTAGGAGGCGACACTTTGTGATACTTAGATCTGACAGGCGTTTCGTCCTTCAAATAAAGGCGATACGGAAGCACATCGCATCTACCTATGGCCTTAGTGATTACGTCTGGATACAACGTTATCAACTCCGCTAAAGCTTTCTCCCTATCACTAACAGTGGGCTCGTGACAAGCCATGACAATCGGCTTTACGTTCTCAGAGGTAAGCAATACCCTTAAGTTGGGGGCAAATCCAAAGCGTAACTCACACGCACACGCGTCGAAGACGCAGCGGGTGCCGCCCAGAAAATCTAAACCCAATATCAAATCATAAGAGAGACCAGGCACCACAGTAAATACCCAATCCCAGGACAAACCCGCGATTTTCAAGTGTAAGACGACCGACTTAGAGGCACTCAAAACTTCCCCGTTGGCGGTGAAAACCTTAGCTTCAAAGTTGTGAGAGACTTTACTCGCTAAATACGGGGACCGGATACACAAACGATCAAACAGGCTATCGCTAATAAGCGAACAAGTAGCCCCGGAGTCCACCAAGGCGGAGAAAGACTGTCCTTGAATCAAAGTTTCCACAAAATGTAAAAAATATTTAGACTTGGATTTGCGAAACTTCCGACGGAGACGACCAAGTTTCCGGCCCATCAAGGTCAGTTTCCCGGACAATCCCGGCGGTAATGCCCGATTCCCTTGCACCTAAAGCATTTACGCCTATGGAGAACCACACGAGTGCTAGAGCAAGCTGCGGTTAAATGTCCAAACGCGCAGCAGTTGGCACACCTGCCGTGGGAGTGCGTGACGTCAGTGGCATTAGACGGCCCGGCGACCTGGCTGGCGCGTGGAGCATCATCAGGCGCACGTCGCTCGGTGCTACCAGGCTCGATTACACTTTTGCTCACTCGAGCGTGCGGTCGCTCGGCGCCGCCGACAGCCAACACTTTAGCAGGCTGGGAGCTCAAGGCCTTAGACTGTGGGCGTGTCACGCCAAAATGACCAATGGGTGGGAATTCCGCATGAAACTTCTGCGTGGTAATGAGCCTACTCTCTATTTCACGGCCCCAATGACGTAATTCCTCTATTGTAGTAGGGGCTTTAAGCATAGCTGAGTGCTGAAGGCACAGAGGTGTGATGTTTCCTAATATTATGTCTACCACTTCAGCCTCAAGCAGAGTCAATTCTAACACTTCTACGTAAGACAAAACTGAGTTTATAAATGCTACAACTGACTCGTTAGGAAACTGAAACCTGTAAACTAAATCTCTTTTACAGGTGTCAAGGACTCGTGGAGGACATGCTAGACGTAGAACTTGTGACTTAAAATCTGAAAAGGTAGACCTATTGCGAATCGCGTTCGTTAACAATTCCTGATAGTGACTTCCGCACTTACTAAGCAGAGCCTTTAGAAAGTCAGTTTCAGAAACAAGATTAAGCTCATTGATCCTATGTGCTTCTAACAGAAATGTCAAAGCCGCCTTGGGCTCGGCATCGTCCAAGGAAGGCAGAGATTTCAACGTTGAAAAAAAAGTTTCAAATTAAACGATGAGTTCTGCGCAGCACTCACGCTAACGGGAGCGGGCAGAGGAGAGTCCGCACTCGCCGCGTCCCATGACGTCCGGACGAACTTTACGAGCCTGGGGCGCAAGTCCGCCACGGTCTCGGAAGGCTCGTAGACAAGGCTGTTGTCCTCAAAGTGCTGCAGCAGCTCGCTCTTAGAACATTTATACACCCAGCCCACGGACGGAGCAGCCATGATGGTAGTGATACTGTAACAGGGAACAACACAGCACAGAAGCTACGCAAGCAGAGTAGCGCAGTTTATTTGCAGCCCCTTGGGATACGGAATTCGCAAGAGACTACAAACTCGGTGTATAACACCTCACGTTAATGCGAAGTTCCTAGCTGGATAGGAAATGAGTAGCTACACTGTGGAGGAAACCCTTACGTGGTATGAGAGAAAAACAAATAAATATAACCATAATACCAAAACTATTTATAGCTTAGTAAACTCTATACGTATTCTAACAAGCAATTAACAATCAACTGATTAGATACGTAATACAATAATGATCAATTTACATACGCCAACTATACAACAAAAAAAAACGTTATGACACATGCAATCCCGGGTCTAGTTCAAAGCAATTCACCACGACCAAGGTAAAAGGACTAAACGCCCCAAAAAACTGCGCACCCAATTAAGCGCGCAAGCCCAACAAATTCAGTTACAAACAATGACTCTCAAAAATTCAAGCATTGACGTACAAACCGAGACAAAGTACAAGTTACACGAAGGTTTATTACTCTACCCAACCTGACAGTACTTCATTCGACGCGGCGGACTAGAGATTGCATGGCCGTACACGCGAATTATTCACCGTGGTCGTCGTTGCAAAAGGTTATAAGCTGGCTAGCATAAATTCAAATTTATTAAAGGTGATGATCCTTTAGACAAGAGTTCTCAACCCCGCTACACCAGCACGTTTATTTCCCAAAGTGAATTTAAGTAAAGTTCTGTCAGACGTGCCCGAACAAAAATTTAACAGATACAAATTTAAAAAACATTATGACGACCAACAGCTATGAAGTGATTAAATCTGACAGAACGGCAACAACAATACATGTTGTTTCTACTAAAACTCAGTTAATAAGAGGCTCCAATGAGCTCTGCGAGCCCTTAAATAATAGAGCCTAACACAATGGCGCATGCGCGGAGGGGAAATTAAGGGGAAACAGCGCATCGCACACCAGACACATGAGAATTCACCTGTAAAAAATTATTGGCGAGAGGGAGGGGGTAGGAGAGGAGTATAATGACGTGAGGAGAGGGGTGGAAGGAAGGCGCATGTACGAACTCTGAAGACACACCCGCTTCAAATGAATCCTACTCGCAACATGTTTGGTTGTGAGAAATGTCATTAGCAGTTTGCCAGAAAAGATAATATGAAAACGCACATGAAGACATGTGAAGGGCCTGCTGTGTGGCAGAAAGTAAAGGTTTCCATACAACAACAATGCGTTGATGTTAATAAGAGTATGCCTGGAAATGATACAACTTTGGCAACGCCTGTATCTGGATCAGGTCTGAAAGTCTCGTCTTTATCACCGCGGTATCCTTGCAGCTACTGTGATACGTCGTTCGCATTTTCCCATGATGCACGAAGACATGAGCGGAGCAAATGCAAGAAGAACCCTTCTCGCATGAAGTTTCGCTGTGATGAGAGCCACAAATGGTTTATTCGAATCGATAGTTTGCGACATCATGCCAAAAAATGTAAAGGTAAAGTCTGTGCACCTACTGCTGAACTACCTGCAGAAATTTCGACTCCTCGCTTTAGATTGGAGACTCGTAAACGTACAAGCAAGAAAACCGATGTGCAGCAACCGATTGCTATGGCGTCTGGACATGGAACTAAACCTAAGACTGTGTTCGGTGCATTACAGGTGAAGGATAATGGCTTCTACTTGGCGCAGCATTGCATTTTATGGAACATTGAAAGACTACTATTATCTAAATACGATAAGTGAGTCAAAGGACATTTGTCCTTTTCTAGATGAAATCGGACAGGAAATAGTAAATAATCTTACTGATGACGTAGCAACAAACGGTACATTAAAATATAACTTGAAGTTGGACTGTATGTATGGAAAGCCATATCCGTTTGATGACAAAGTGAAGAAGTGTGCATTCAAGACGTCGGCTGCAGTAATTTACAGTTCGAACGATGTGAAGCAAATTGTTAAACACTGTGTCCAGAAACTCTGTCACGAAGAAGAGAACTATGTCAGTAAATGTTCTGGCTGGTCTCTGTCTAGTATAAACCGATTGGAGCTAAGAATTAGTCATTTCATGCCTATGCAGACCTACATGTTTGTAAGATTGCTAACCTTCGCAGGTGATCCTGTAGTAGAATAGAAGTTAAGTAATAAATATAATTTTCAAAAATAAATTGCTGTGTTTTATTTATCGAACCTGCCACTATTATGCTAAATTGATGATATATAAAATTATTAATTTCATATCGTCCAGGGATCGAACCAAGTTTCGAATCAATCATTAATTTAATGAGTGAATTTTTTTGACGAATTTTGGAATTTTTCCCTAATCTCTAGATAAATAATTTCACGATTCAAGATGGCGCCCAATTTTCCAGATGACAGGCACATCAGTAACAAAAAATTATTACTGCACACTAGCGGGTTAGAGTAAAACTAACATGATGGTAAAGCACTGTATAAGACAAGATGGTGTCCTCCAGCAGACGAAAAAAAGATGGTGGCAATGTCCACTTGCAGGTGGTAACTCCTGGTAGCATGTACTGAACACAAAATCTCGAAATTATGATGATCGTCAAGGTCAAAGTAAAATTTCAAGGTCAAGGTCAGATTTCAAGGTCAAAGTCAAATTTCAAGGATAAGGTTAAATTTCATGGTCAAGGTCAAATTTCAGGCGCAAGATCAAAATTCATTGTCAATGTCAAAGTTCAAGGTCAAGGTAAAATTTAATACCAACGGGTGAGATCATAGGTATGGTGAACAGAAATTTGTACTAACATGGCATAAGCACACACTAGCAGACGAAAACCAGATGTTGGCTTCCAGCGGACGAAGACAAAATGGCGGATTTTACATCATACCAGTTGACGGTATATACCCTTTTATTTGTGGTAGTAGGTCAGTCTGTAAGTGCTTTCTGTGGAGAAAGGAACAGTCTTTTTTTTTTGTTGTTACTGGTTTCGAACCAAGGTCGGGAATCAGCCTAATCAATCAATAAATTAATAAGTTTTTTTGACGTTACAACATCTAAAAAAATTGGTGAATGCCATCTGCACGCACGAAAAAGTGTCACGTAAAGCACATTGTCCCACTACGATGTATCTCGTTACGCTCATTGTACGCTTGCGCCGCATCTCGCTTCCACTCGATTGTAACAACCATCGATTTGACTTTTCAATCATGTTTTCGTCATTTGAATTATTAATATTGTATATTTAACGATAGTCCACCGATTTTCAGCAAAATCGGTACGGTTATTTAAAAGTAATGTTGAATTTTCAAATACGTTTTTGTACGAACAATGGTGTTTTACAGTTACACATAATAATTCAAATTACAACTGGGATCTTTTGCAAACTGTTTTAAAGATATTGTAACACATTATAAATAAGTTTGGTGTTTTTGGGATGCGTATTTGTTATAAAATCGTATTATAAAAACGAAATAATATTATTCCCCTACGGTGCTTTGATCTACGGTGACGGACGCGAACCGAACGAATCTTTCTATCTACCCGCTACCGCGGCAACCAGGTACTCGTTAATACATATGTTCCTTTGTTTATCGCGAGTGGCGTTAATATTTATGAATTATAAATAAAATTTTGTGCCCGGGGCCACAATTGCATATCATTTTGAGCACTGGAAGAAATACAAACGTAAAATATTCTCGACGAATTTTAATCTCGGCCCCAGCGCACCACGAACGTCTGGGTTGGAGATTAATACTGAAATTCTATCATAAACTTGCTAATACTAATTTTATTGACTGCAAGGGCATTTTTATTTAATTCTACGTTTAATTTCACGACGAACAAACTTCGTCGTTATATGTGTAATTGCGAAAAAGTGTAAAACATTCTGGACGATCTTGAAGTTAAATAGCAAACATGTATACAAGTTATAGTTTAAAAAATATCTTTGTTAAAGTAATAAACATATTTTTATTAATGTGTGCAAATAAAAGTAAATTTGTCGATTAAATTGTAGATTTAATTTCACTCCTTTGTATCCATACAAAATAGTGATAATTCAATAAAAATTATTCAATTTTATTCATAAAAGTATGCAATCATTTCATCAAAATTTTGTCATGACGTCACGTTAAATTATCGTCCGTAAACCGACTTTAGAGACAACCATTTTTTTTGGTGAATTTTGGAATTTCTCCCAAATTTCTAGTTTTAAAATTGTGGACTTTCAAGATGGTGGCTCTAACGAAACATGCAATATTAATGGAATCCAATATGGCGGTCGTAACGAAAAGTGTAACGATCTCATAACTCAACCAAGATGGCGGGCGTAACGAAAAATGCCATATTTATATAATCCAATATGGTGACCGTAACAATATGTGCAACGTTTGTTTTAAAGTAACACTTTATTAAATTTTATTAAAACTTTTTTTTTTAATTTTTAAAAATTTTTCCCGATATTCCAACAAAAAAATTACGGATTTTTAAGATGGTGAACATGAAGTCATACTATATGACGATATACAGAATGTCCATAAATTGTCTTGACAACTTCACAATTTAATTACTTGGGAACTACACCAGATATTTCGGAACGGTTTGCAGCATACGACATGTACACGAATAAAGTTTTTTACCCATATTAATATACATCAATGTGTGCAACCCTAGTGGCTCGAAGAACGTCCAGTCGGTATTCTAATTCATGCCATATACGTTCCAGGATATCCACGGTAACATGTTGAAATGCATTTCGGATGTGTGTCTTTAAGTCCTGTACGTCTGTTAGCTATGTTCGGTACACCATGTCCTTTACAAAACCCCATAAGAAAAAGTCTAGTGGTGTTATGTCAGGTGATCGTGGAGGCCCCCGAATCGGACCATCGCATCCAATCTATCCGGAAACGTCTCCTTCAGAAACTGACGAACAATCAGGGACCAGTGAGGTGGTGCACCATCCTGTTGGAAGATAACGTCAGGTTGCAGGTGTTCCAACTGTGTCACTACAAACTCTTGTAACTTATCCAAGTACACACCGCTGTTGATGGTCGACTCAATGAAAATGAACGGACCAATGATGCAATTGTGCATAAGCCCGCACCACACATTCACTTTGGGACTGTCTCGTTCCATTTCACGTGTCACATGAGGGCGCTCAAATCCCCAGATACGAACGTTATGTCGATTCAGTTTGCCTGATACGTGGAATGTTGCCTCATCGGAGAAACTAATTGTCTTTAGAAAGTCATTGTTGGTATCAATCTTAGGTAGCATTTCCACTGCAAACTGTTCCCGCTGGGGGTTGTCTGTCGGCTTTAGTGCGTGCAGCATCTCAACCTTGTAGGCATACAGTCGTAACCTTGAAAGCAACACTTTGTGCACGGTTGATCGTGGCATTTGCAACTGTTTGGCCACCGTACGCTCTGACTTTGACGGACTCCTTGCAAATGCTTGCCGTACCGTGTCCACGGTAGCTTCTGAAACTGATGGCCGACCTGCTCTCCGTTTATGTAGCACAGTACCGGTTTCCATAAATGACTTATGCCAATCTCTAATTCTTTGTCGAGACGGTAGTTTCCTTCCATACCGGGTCCGAAAGTTTCTTTGGACTTGGGTATCGGACTTCGTCTCGATGAACCAGGCTACAGTCTGGGCCTTCTCCTGTGGCGTCCACATGTCTTAGCCAATCAGTGTCCCTGAAACATGAGAAAAAATCTTTATAAGTTTACATGTCATATGCTGCGAACCGTTCGTTTTTATCTAGTCTAGTGCCCTAGTTATTAATTGTTAAAGTTGTCAAGATAATTTATGTACAACATGTATATACATTGACATAAGTGGTGGGAGGTCAGCTTGCCGGCGGCTTCCGTGGAGGAAGGACCTGACGTAATTTTTTTTTGACCACTTCGGGTTCGAACCGAGGACTCCTAGCTCCGTGGTGTAAGTGTACATTTATTTTTTTAAATATTTTTTTAATAAATTCGAAATATAAAATTTGACTGGTTATTATTTGTATGAATTTTAAAATTTTTCCCGATTTTTAACATACAAAATTATTTTTTTCAAGATGGCTGCCGTAACGTAAATTGCAACGTTGATGTCATAATACTCGATTACTGAAACCAGATGGCTGCAGCGCTCTCTAGCAGGTTATTTATGTTATATAGTACTCCTGCATGTATTGAAAAAATAAATATAGCTGCTCTGTTTCTTACAGGTGATGATATTTATTATTACTTTAAATTAAAAAATTACAATTACCAATATATGATTTATTGTTATATATACCTTATTTAATCTTCAGTTTCGTAACTGTCACGATGGCAGTGCGGTTAAAGACGTATGTTTTCAAACCCATTTAGAGCTGTGATGGTTCGAATCACACCACTTCCAAAGAGCTATAAAAAATCAATTTTACTATCAATTTTAATATTTCGATAAGGACCACAATAAAATTGGCAGATAATGGAACATTTACCTTGACTGCATAAGTAAGTGAAATTCTGGTAGGAACAAACACCAAAAACAAATATGACTGAATCAAAGATGGTGGCCTCCAACTTATCAGAATAATAATAAAATGGTGGCCATGATGGCAGAATCTAAAAAAGTAGCCAAGTCATTATATTTAAAAAGCGGACATACTTATTATTAAAAATAAATATGGCGACCATAACGAATATTGCAACATTCGGGGTTTGGGGCGCTCTTTGACAATATGGCGGATTCCAAGATGGTGACTGAGGTCAAGGTTAAAGTTTAAGGTTAAAAGTCAAAGTCAATATTTTAAAAGTCAAGGTTAAATTTTAAGGTCTACTTCAATAATTAAGGTCAAATGTCAAGTTCATACAAGATAGCCTCCGTGAAGTCACAATCCAAGGTGGCAGTCGGCCCCACAGTCATCACAACCTGGAACCTGTTCCAGTATCCCCATTACTATACTACTTTCAAACCCGGTTATTCTCCACCCCTTGTAGTAGTGGTTGGTCATATCAAATATAATTTCCGACGAAAGTTGTGGATAATATTGTTAGGGTTTACATTAAAAAAGGAATGGATTTAATACTGTAAAATGTACGGATTTTATGAATTTGTTATAATTTCCTCCCCTTTTTTTAAACCCTTTGCAGCAATGGTTTGTCTTATCCAGGATTGTTGCAGACAAAAGTTTTAGATATAAATGATAATATATACAAAATATCCGAACGAATTCGATTTTGTGCCTACTAAGGAAGTTATGTTTTGTTTTGTCCTCCAAACCTAGTTTTTTTCAACCCCTTGATGTTATGGTTAGTCGTAGCAAAAACCTATTTACACAAAATATTTTGGTATTAATACTCCAAGTTATAATACATTCAAACGGATGTGATATTTTCCAATGAGTGTGCGCTGTGGACTGGACAGATATTTAGTTGCTAATGAACAGATAATTTTTAATGCGAGTGATTTATGATTTAGTGTTTAATTGTTAATGTAAATATTATCTGTAAATAAAAATGTATAAAAATTAATTTGGCTATCCTTACGAAACTGTTTTACCCATCGAAACAATATCATCCAAACATCACATTCATCCTTAACTCAGCTAGACGCACTAAATGAGGTGGCGCAGCGATAAAACATTGATCTCATATTACGGAGGATCAGCATTAGAATATCGATACGTTCGTTCTGATTACGTTACACTATTATTAACTAAAATATCTTTAATAAATAATTTGAATTATGTTTCAAATGGCGGCTGCCCATTCCCCCCCCCCCCAAAAAAAAAATTTTTTTAAATGTTTACTTTTCCTAAGTGCTTTCAGCTTTATTTACTTTGGAGTCCAGAAGTATAAGTTACAATTTAAATAATGTACTAGGAACAATTATAATTTTCAATTTTTACATAAGTTATATGTACCTACGTTAGTAAATTCACACATGTAAGCATCCATTGAAATAGTATTTACAACATATTTATAGTTCCCTATAACTGTAGTTAACACATTTGTATTGCTAAAATTATTGGTTATAAAGGCCATTACTTTTTTATTGTTTATGACACCCTGGATAATTAAAACGAATAATGATTTATAACACTATTTATATATATGTATCAATTTAAATAATAATTTACAATCAATTAATTCTTTTTTATTTGCTCAGCGCGTCATGTCCAATCAACAATTCTTAACGACGTGGCCATTGATGATAATCGTCTTAAAGCTGCAGGCATAGATAATAATTATGTTGGGCGCACACTCCAAAGAGAGAACTGTGACTCTAGATTGGCGTGCCGTAGCATAAAGTTAACAACCAGGACAACCAATTATAAAGTTTATAGCTGGCAACTTCGTCGCGTGCGGCCCAACACTGGCTTCCACTGTCTCGAATAAGCGCTTCTATCCCGCCTAGTGAACACAGTTTGCTTCGTTATCGCTGAACATTGAAATCACCTTGTTGCATCCGCTTACTGGCCCCGACAATTATAAAGACTTGCCTTTTAAAATGTGGTTCATATCATGCCTTTGATAGGATGAAATAATCCTGCAGCAAAGTAATTAAAGGCGAGTAATTTTGAAGCCTTGTTTATTTTTTCATCACCATCACCAACTGAAAGAACTTGTTTGTCGTATTATTTCAACGGAACATAAGAAGTAGATGACAAAGAAAAATATACTTTCATTTTTTAAATAAACTTTTGGACATACCATAATCATATGTATTCGCATAGAAGGAAATGTGTTGGATTTAACAATCAGGAGTATGTGGCCTCTTCTCGGGGTACTTCTTTCTTACCCGCTTATGAAATCCCTCATTGCTCCACTTCAGATTCTACTTCATTAATCGGCTACTAGCCAATCTGTTACTGACGCCATGCCCTAAGGTATAATTTAATTTTTTTTAGAAATAATTAATTTTATGACTTTGATGCCCCACAGCCCCTAAGACATAAATCCTATGAGACTGAAAATTTAAAGAAATAATTAAAAATAGTTTATTCCGGTGTAAGCACGGAAGCCCAAAGAGCAGTTGCCTACTGATTCCTGTCACGTATTAACAGCCATTGTACTGAAAAGAGGGACGGAATATTAGTATATTGCAGTAATTAAAGAGCAGTACATCCTTAACTACGTCATAGAAACTTAAACTTTTCCAAGCAATAATACCTGATCACACTAGCATCAAGCACACATGCTTTATAATAATGGTAACATTTTAAAGAGAAGCGTATCACAGACGTAATCACATAAGAGTAATCGCTATTACATTTAAAAGAGACAAAAGATAATGCGTTACTCAATATAACAGCAACTTTACTCAAGGTAACATATAAAATATTTAGGTATTAAATATTTATAATCAGTTTTAAGGATACAAGCAACAGGAATCAGGTTCACTTAGAGAAATGGTTATTCTGCACGCGAGCATAATATGCTTTGGATACACCGTCAATGACATGTTAACGCAATCATGAAACGCAAGTTAAATATTGACTCAAGCATGCACAGGCCGTGAACATTAAAATATTTAAACAATAAACGCCCTAACAGTAATATGAAAAATATAAACATATATGTATACAATAATAAATATTAAACATTAACTACTTAAACCAAGTGCAAGCGATTCAATATCGCACGCTATTATAACACTACCGAGTTACAATTAGCGAGACTGGTGGCAAGTGAGCACGTAGCATATACGTAATTTTAATCCAAAACATGCAAACCCACAAATCAACAATAAACTCTGGACGTGAACCAAGTTAGAGCAATATCACTAATTTTGAGGATATTCGAACAGCAAGCAGGTAAATAATGTAAAAATCAGTGACAGCAAAATAAGGTAGTTACAAAGTGCGTAACGATAAGGTAAATCACGTGAAAACAAGTAAAACCACCTTCTACAAACACAGCACTTATATCGTGCAAACTATGGGTTCACGACAAGGCTTCTACTTAGGTTCAAGTTGCAAAATGCACTTCAAGCCACGGAGCTGAAGGTATGTTTTCCTACCAACGGGATTCAGCAGTCACGTAGAGCGTAACTGTGCCGCACACTTCGTCAATGAAAACGTACAGTTCCGTTTTCCAAGAAAGCGGATGCGTGTTCCTTCAGCGTACTCTGCCGTGTTCTGCGGGCGTGCTCCAGGAGCAGTCAGTCACGCACCACGCCATCATCTTTTTCCAATTGTGTTTATATTCCCCTCGTGAGTGTTGTTGCTTTTCCATTATGCCGGTGGATCGCTTTTAAGCTGAAGAAGATGACAAACTCACTGAGTCAGTGTCGAACCACCAGCTTTTTTGAACTATGGGAGACAGTGAATGCAAGAATCAAATGAAAAAAGATTTTATTTGGGTAGACGATGGAATGCAGCTAAATAAAACAAGTAATTACAGTTCTAAAAAGTTACTTTATTGAGTTTAAGGGAGGGATGTGAATAAAATATTTGTATAATGTTTTGAATAATTAGAATTAACTTCAATGTTTGAAGAACGGTCCATTGAAGTAATTTGTAAATTGTTGTCTCACCAAAAAAAAAAAAAAATACAGCTTTAGCATAGCCACCTACTTTCACGGAATACATCATGTTGTACCGAGACAAATCAAAACTGTCCGTATTGTCTTCTTGATTGTAATGGAATCGATGATGTACCTGGTATTTATTTCGAAGAAAGTTGTGTAAACAAAAGCAAACTGTGATTATATCATTGATAGTATGAGGTATTATATTGACAGGTGTAAATATAAAACACTGAACACGGAACACATGTTACCAAAAGCGTCCTCAAAAACTCTTCGTGCTTTGTTTAATTGGTACTTAAATTTCCGTTTAGAAGAGTTTTCCAATGCTTGATGATTACAGTAAGGTTCCATGATGTGTTCGTCTAACCTGAAGGCCACAACACATAATATGACATTAGAAAACAACATGTTTGATTTTGGCGGTAGGCAAGGGGGTGGAAAAATCCACTCTTTTGTGACAAATTGTAATTCGCATCCACCATTAATGGGATAACTATTTAAAAGTAACCTTTTTAGTTTAATATAAATTTCCGGTCTGTTTTGGTGCCACAAGTTTAAAGTGTTTTCCATTAAAAGCAGCAACGGCATTAGGAAAATTGCAAAAAGTCCAAAATTCATCACTCTTCTTTTTCTAATATACGTTTTTGGGGGAAGGTAAAAATCTTGGAAGTAATATTTCTTTGAGCCCCTTGAGCACTGTTGCGGTAATTTTACTTATCTCAGGCACAGTAATGCTAGGTCAAAATTGTAGTGCATGAAAAGATTCTCCCTTTGTCAAATATATGAAAATAAAAATAAATAACAATGTTTTATGGAAAACAAAAAAAATAATTAGACTGTTAAAGAAAAACAGAAACAATTTTTTTCATAGACATTTTGTACGTTTATTACGAATATTACTTTTACATCATTAGTTTAATTGGTTCTGGTTTCAGGTTTACAATGTAAACTGCGGCGTTAAGTATCCGCGACGATTTCAAAAAACAAAGGAGACAAGAGAAAGCTATGCCGACCGAATCACCAGCAGGCAAGAAAAGGGCTTCATACTTGGATCGACTCACATTTTTGGAAACTGCGGAGAATGAACGCAGCACCTACTCGAGCAGCAACCCGCAAATAGATATATAAATACCAGAAGAACAGGTTGATGAAAGCATCAGCATTCAGGAGGACGATCAATCCAACCAACAGCCTGATGATAGTCTTCCACAGTATTCCCAGGTTACCGACTTTTCTGGAAGGTAAAATAACCTCTGCTGACCACCGATCGAGAAGACAAAAACGAGGGACAAGTCGGTTATCCATGAACTCATTGCAGTAAGATGGGACGACCGTGAGAATTTTATATATATATACTAGATAATGCCCGGCATGCGTTGCAATGCGTCAATCAATTTTTTTTTGTAATTTTTTAAACGTATACTAAGCATCTCTCTTTATCTCTCTAATTCTCTATCTCTCTATGTATATCTCTATAACTCTCTCTATCTTTCTATTTATATCTCTATCTCTCTATATATCTTTCTAGCGGACCCGACAGACATTGTCCTGCCCAAATGTACTTTTTGTGAGATATGGATATGGCGGAAGTATTTATACGCTGGACATTTTGTATCTTCTAATTATACATACCCCTCATCTTGGGCACGCCACTGCCGTTACCAAAAACCTTTCCCATGTTTACGCAGAAGGCAACAACAATGCAAAAGCCTGTTGCCATGGAGGCTAATTATCAACAATGCTTAGTTTTTTTGCTTTTAAAGCGTGTATTTTTAGTTTTTCTTAACTCAGAATCGAGATAAAATATCCAATTGTGAATCTTAACCATCCTCGAATCCCCGTGAACTCACACACAAAATTTCATCAAAATCGCGTACAAACAGACAGACAGAAAAAGTACTGTTTTATTATAGTAAGATAGATAGATTATTCTTACATGTTCGCATCCATGCAGTATATGAAAAATCAGCATGCATAGCCCCACACCTATAACTATACGTATCTGCTGCCCACGACTTTTTCCGCATGGAATTTTGTATTATCTTGCACCATTTAGAAATTAAACATTATAACATAACAGTTGATACAGTTGTAGTAGTTTTCTTATGTTCAAAAATGATAATTTTTCTCACCTCTATTTCAGTCTTTGCAATAAAAATATGTTACTACCTAAATTTTGAGTAAATATGTTTCTACTTTCAAATGTAATGACGGGAAGACACTTCATAAAATATCTTTGTAAACCACATTTACTGTTTTTTTCCGTCTTGAGTTAGAATGTAAAGATTGTCTGCATTACTGACCCGCGAGCAAGCTACATACATTTCAGAGAGAGAGAGAGAGAGAGTGAGAGAAAGACACCTATTGAATGTCTATCTAACTAATTTTTTTATGAGAGCATATTTTCATTAAATAAATCATGAAATCATTCAACGATAAAAGCTGTTTATTTAATTAAGAGGACGGGTTCGCTCCAAGGAGAAAATTGACGCGGCGAGACCTCGTGGACATAGAGAAATGACACACACTCACTATTTGTGTGGCTATGAAACATGATTTTTTTCTGCAATTTAAATTGTAATATACAAAAAGGGTATTGAAAATTGAAACAAATATGGCAACACTATAAACTGTCAGGATCTTTATTTTTTTCTTACTCTCTACTTAGTTCCTTACAATAGCAAAACTTAATGGCTTCTAATAATGCGTTGTAATTTTTGCTTTTAAAGCGTGTTTTTTTTAGTTTTTATTAACTCAGAATCGAGATAAAATATCCAATTGTGAATCTAAACCATCCTCACTATTTGTGTGGCTATGAAACATGATTTTTTTCTGCAATTTAAATTGTAATATACAAAAAGGGTATTGAAAATTGAAACAAATATGGCGACACTATAAACTGCCAGGATCTTTATTTTTTTCTTACTATCTACTTAGTTCCTTACAATAGCAAAACTTAATGGCTTCTAATAATGCGTTGCAATTTTTGCTTTTAAAGCGTGTTTTTTTTTTTAGTTTTTCTTAACTCAGAATCGAGATAAAATATCCAATTGTGAATCTAAACCATCCTCGAATCCCCGTGAACTCACACACAAAATTTCATCAAAATCGGTCCAGCCGTCTAGGAGGAGTTCAGTGACATACACACGCACACAAGAAATATATATATAAAGACTAGATAATGCCCGGCATGCATTGCAATGCCTCAATCAATTTTTTTTGTACTTTTTTAAACGTATACTAAGCATCTCTCTTTATCTCTCTAATTCTCTATCTCTCTATGTATATCTCTATAACTCTCTCTATCTTTCTATTTATATCTCTATCTCTCTATATATCTTTCTAGCAGACCCGACAGACATTGTCCTGCCCAAATGTACTTTTTGTGAGATATGGATATGGCGGTAAGTATTTCTACGCTGGACATTTTGTATCTTCTCATTATGCCCACCTCTTGGGCACGCCACTGCCGTTACCAAAAACCTTTCCCATGGTTACGCAGAAGGCAACAACAATGCAAAAGCCCGTTGCCATGGAGGCTAATTATCAACAATGCTTAGTTTTTTCGCTTTTAAAGCGTGTTTTTGTAGTTTTTCTTAACTCAGAATCGAGATAATATATCCAATTGTGAATCTAAAACATCCTCGAATCCCCGTGAACTCACACACAAAATTTCATCAAAATCGCGTACAAACAGACAGACAGTAAAAGTACTGTTTTATTATAGTAAGATAGATAGAATATTCTTACATGTTCTCATCCATGCAGTATATGAAAAATCAGCATGCATAGCCCCACACCTATAACTATACGTATCTGCTGCCCACGACTTTTTCCGCATGGAATTTTGTATTATCTTGCACCATTTAGAAATTAAACATTATAACATAACAGTTGATACAGTTGTAGTAGTTTTCTTATGTTCAAAAATGATAATTTTTCTCACCTCTATTTCAGTCTTTGCAATAAAAATATGTTACTACCTAAATTATCAGTAAATATGTTTCTACTTTCAAATGTAATGACGGGAAGACACTTCATATAACGTCTTTGTAAACCAAAATATCTGTTTTTTCCGTCTTGAGCTAGAATGTAAAGATTGTCTGCATTACTGACCCGCAAGCAAGCTACATACATTTCAGAGAGAGAGAGAGAGAGAGTGAGAGGAAGACACCTATTGAATGTCCATCTAACTAATTTTTTTATGAGAGCATATTTTCATTAAATAAATCATGAAATCATTCAACGATAAAAGCTGTTTATTTAATTAAGCGGACGGGTTCGCTCCAAGGAGAAAATTGACGCGGCGAGACCTCGTGGACATAGAGAAATGACACACACTCACTATTTGTGTGGCTATGAAACATGATTTTTTTCTGCAATTTAAAATGTAATATACAAAAAGGGTATTGAAAATTGAAACAAATATGGCGACAATATAAACTGTCAGGATCTTTATTTTTTTCTTACTCTCTACTTAGTTCCTTACAATAGCAAAACTTAATGGCTTCTAATAATGCGTTGAAGTTTTGCTTTTAAAGCGTGTTTTTTTTTAGTTTTTCTTAACTCAGAATCGAGATAAAATATCCAATTGTGAATCTAAACCATCCTTACTATTTGTGTGGCTATGAAACATGATTTTTTTCTGCAATTTAAATTGTAATATATAAAAAGTGTATTGAAAATTGAAACAAATATGGCGACACTATAAACTGTCAGGATCTTTATTTTTTCTTACTCTCTACTTAGTTCCTTACAATAGCAAAACTTAATGGCTTCTAATAATGCGTTGCAATTTTTGCTTTCAAAACGTGTTTTTTTTTTAGTTTTTCTTAACTCAGAATCGAGATAAAATATCCAATTGTGAATCTAAACCATCCTCGAATCCCCGTGAACTCACACACAAAATTTCATCAAAATCGGTCCAGCCGTCTAGGAGGAGTTCAGTGACATACACACGCACACAAGAAATATATATATAAAGACTAGATAATGCCCGGCATGCATTGCAATGCCTCAATCAATTTTTTTTGTACTTTTTTAAACGTATACTAAGCATCTCTCTTTATCTCTCTAATTCTCTATCTCTCTATGTATATCTCTATAACTCTCTCTATCTTTCTATTTATATCTCTATCTCTCTATATATCTTTCTAGCAGACCCGACAGACATTGTCCTGCCCAAATGTACTTTTTGTGAGATATGGATATGGCGGTAAGTATTTCTACGCTGGACATTTTGTATCTTCTCATTATGCCCACCTCTTGGGCACGCCACTGCCGTTACCAAAAACCTTTCCCATGGTTACGCAGAAGGCAACAACAATGCAAAAGCCCGTTGCCATGGAGGCTAATTATCAACAATGCTTAGTTTTTTCGCTTTTAAAGCGTGTTTTTGTAGTTTTTCTTAACTCAGAATCGAGATAAAATATCCAATTGTGAATCTAAACCATCCTCGAATCCCCGTGAACTCACACACAAAATTTCATCAAAATCGGTCCAGCCGTCTAGGAGGAGTTAAGTGACATACACACGCACACAAGAAATATATATATAAAGACTAGATAATGCCCGGCATGCATTGCAATGCCTCAATCAATTTTTTTTGTACTTTTTTAAACGTATACTAAGCATCTCTCTTTATCTCTCTAATTCTCTATCTCTCTATGTATATCTCTATAACTCTCTCTATCTTTCTATTTATATCTCTATCTCTCTATATATCTTTCTAGCAGACCCGACAGACATTGTCCTGCCCAAATGTACTTTTTGTGAGATATGGATATGGCGGTAAGTATTTCTACGCTGGACATTTTGTATCTTCTCATTATGCCCACCTCTTGGGCACGCCACTGCCGTTACCAAAAACCTTTCCCATGGTTACGCAGAAGGCAACAACAATGCAAAAGCCCGTTGCCATGGAGGCTAATTATCAACAATGCTTAGTTTTTTCGCTTTTAAAGCGTGTTTTTGTAGTTTTTCTTAACTCAGAATCGAGATAATATATCCAATTGTGAATCTAAACCATCCTCGAATCCCCGTGAACTCACACACAAAATTTCATCAAAATCGCGTACAAACAGACAGACAGTAAAAGTACTGTTTTATTATAGTAAGATAGATAGATTATTCTTACATGTTCGCATCCATGCAGTATATGAAAAATCAGCATGCATAGCCCCACACCTATAACTATACGTATCTGCTGCCCACGACTTTTTCCGCATGGAATTTTGTATTATCTTGCACCATTTAGAAATTAAACATTATAACATAACAGTTGATACAGTTGTAGTAGTTTTCTTATGTTCAAAAATGATAATTTTTCTCACCTCTATTTCAGTCTTTGCAATAAAAATATGTTACTACCTAAATTATCAGTAAATATGTTTCTACTTTCAAATGTAATGACGGGAAGACACTTCATATAACGTCTTTGTAAACCAAAATATCTGTTTTTTCCGTCTTGAGCTAGAATGTAAAGATTGTCTGCATTACTGACCCGCAAGCAAGCTACATACATTTCAGAGAGAGAGAGAGAGAGAGTGAGAGGAAGACACCTATTGAATGTCCATCTAACTAATTTTTTTATGAGAGCATATTTTCATTAAATAAATCATGAAATCATTCAACGATAAAAGCTGTTTATTTAATTAAGCGGACGGGTTCGCTCCAAGGAGAAAATTGACGCGGCGAGACCTCGTGGACATAGAGAAATGACACACACTCACTATTTGTGTGGCTATGAAACATGATTTTTTCTGCAATTTAAAATGTAATATACAAAAAGGGTATTGAAAATTGAAACAAATATGGCGACAATATAAACTGTCAGGATCTTTATTTTTTTCTTACTCTCTACTTAGTTCCTTACAATAGCAAAACTTAATGGCTTCTAATAATGCGTTGAAGTTTTGCTTTTAAAGCGTGTTTTTTTTTAGTTTTTCTTAACTCAGAATCGAGATAAAATATCCAATTGTGAATCTAAACCATCCTTACTATTTGTGTGGCTATGAAACATGATTTTTTTCTGCAATTTAAATTGTAATATATAAAAAGTGTATTGAAAATTGAAACAAATATGGCGACACTATAAACTGTCAGGATCTTTATTTTTTCTTACTCTCTACTTAGTTCCTTACAATAGCAAAACTTAATGGCTTCTAATAATGCGTTGCAATTTTTGCTTTCAAAACGTGTTTTTTTTTTAGTTTTTCTTAACTCAGAATCGAGATAAAATATCCAATTGTGAATCTAAACCATCCTCGAATCCCCGTGAACTCACACACAAAATTTCATCAAAATCGGTCCAGCCGTCTAGGAGGAGTTCAGTGACATACACACGCACACAAGAAATATATATATATATATATGGAAAAATTTATAGAGCCAGATTTTGAAGACGAAAAAGATTTATTCTTTAAGACCATAACTAAGATCTTTAAAAAATTTAGTCTAGATGTCAAAGCTAAAAAAATATTTATATTGTCATTTATTTGGATGACATACATCGGCAACGTCTGTATTCTGAAAATATTCCAAATACGACACCGTCATTTCAAAACAAAGACTCCAGCTGCTCTTTATTATGTACTGCGTCTACTCCTTTAGGAGTTCAACTACATCCGCTTGAACTCCCAACAAAGATGCCTGAGCCCGACGGAATAGACGAGCGTGTTCTGGCCCACGCGCCGGCGCCGGATCCCTTCGCTAGGAAAACCTATCTTAAACGCCGCGCAGCCCAGCCAGCACTCAACGCGAGACAACCCTAAATACGTAAAAGAATTACAATCACTAGTTCGGAAACGCAACATGCCGAATCTAGGCATTAACAGTGAAACCAAGTAAACGAAATACATTACATTCTCTCTAAGAGCTGAGTTAAAGAACCGCATGACGCGAACGTATAACCCTTGCACATATTATATAGCATTTATGACCGATATGCGAAGGTGGGCTTATCTGGTTAATTTAACAATTAATGAGGCAACGAGTGGTGAATAACTTATAACGGCCAAAATATTTCCGAAATTACATGACATAAATTAAAAGCTAACAAAACCTAATAATGAAATGAAGAAAGGAACAGAAACAAAAGCATATATGGAATATCATCAGCTCACTGCGTATGTGCGGAGGGGTCATCAAGGGGAGGGAAAACCACCGCATCTTTAAGTTTGGATGGAAAGGGGAGGGGAAGTGGTTAATGATAGCGCCCTAGCACTCAAATCGTAGAAACGTACCATTTCAGCCCAGAACATAATATGAGATATTAGTATTTTGGAAAACAGATCTCATTGATTTTTCAATGAACGTCTTCGCTTCAACTTTTTGCAAGCTTACTGAAACAATAAACACAAGTAGTTTTTCTTCTGTTCACTGAGGCTCGCTATTGCTATACTCCCTCAAGGGTGAGTCACGCGGAGCTGCTTTCGACGCCAGTCACTGGCTTCTTAACATTCTCTCAGAGCGAAATACTTGCAGATAAAGCCGCCAGCCTTGACAAATTTAGATGGTGATATTAAAAGCGTGATAAGGTATCAGCGTTCGGGAAGAAATTTCGGGAGACTGATAGATGTCTTGCCAGTGTCATACACTACGAGCCACTGGCGTGCTTTGTGCTCAAATTCTTCAGGCTAGAACTAATTGTCCTTTGACGATGAAACAAACAATAAAAATAATAGAGGGTATCGAAGGGGAATTTATGGCGGCTTTCCAAATTCAGAAACATGTAAAACTAACGGTTTTAGTCTGGACGTCTCGCAAATGCACACTGTACCTAGCTTCTCGACATTCACTCTCTACTTCGTCAGCTACCGTTTAGTCACATCACTCCTCGTGTAGCTGCCGACAAGGTCGTATACTGGGGTAAACAAGGGGGAAGGGGTCACCTTCCCGCGTTGCACAGTGGAATTAACTTTAAAGAAGGACCAAAAAGCTGTAGTTATAAAAAATGTATGACTTAACCTTACAAATTACTGTTCAAAATTGTTTTATTAAATTATGTTCTCCTTTTAGATTATGTTTAATATTTAATATTAATATTAGTTCATTTTGAGCAATACACATCCTTTCTATATTATTCTCAAAAATCCCTCTTCCAGGCAGCAGGCACCAGTGAACAACAGAAGCCACGGTTCTGGCAGTTTGAAGAGCGAGCTCACAGAAGCAGCGCGTGCAGCTGCCGGTGGCCGAGGGGCCGTGTGTCGCTGTTGCGCCGAGCGCCTGGGGCCCTATGCTGGAGTTTTAAGTCGTATGCGAGTTGCCAGCCGAGTGGTCTTTTCCGATCGGTTTGATGCTTTGGTATGCACGAACTGTTCCAGTTTACTCGTGTGCGACTCGAGTGTTCGGAATGGAAACCGAGGGGTCCAACTCGAATGAGATAACCATTACGAATGCGAAAAGTCACGAAAACAGTGAAAATGGCGGAGTGGTTGGATGTGTTGGACATTGAAGAGCTTGAATTAGCTGAAATAGAAGCAGCTAGAAACCCTCGTCGATTCCTAGAACGGAAGGATGCGTTTGAACTGGACGACAACAAATTTGTTAAGTTGTTTCGTCTTAACAAGCGGTGTGCCGGAGACCTGATTAGCAGTCTGGAAGAGGTTATGCCGGCACCTTCTCGTACAACTGCACTTTCTGTTGAAACTTAAGTAATTGTTAGCACCTTATAAAAACCAAAGAAGCCCTATTGTTATCTTTATGTGCTTGCTTATGTGTAGTTTCGGTGACAAAACAAATGGTTCGTTAGCTGTCAGAGTGCAATGTTATGCAGAAGGCAGTTAGGCCTGTAGTACATTTTAAATATAATTATTGACTGAAGTCAAACACTAAAGCACCATTAACACAGAATGGCAGTTTATCCCTCCTTGGAGCATACCTGAATTAAGTTACCAGTTACAATAAATAGCTAATCAAAGATAAACATAGTAAACCCCCTGTTTAAGCATTATACAGGTTTAAATAGGTAGGCCTATTTCAGTTATGTTAAAATGCTTGGTTTGTTCCTGTGACAGTGGTAATAGCTTGGCATATTTAGTTACAAGTGAACGTCTATGTCTTGTGTGTATCCACATTAAAATTAGCCTATGTAGCCTGCTCCCTAACGCCAAACTGAACATTAATGGTTAGGCCTACATGTTCATTACAATACTGTAAACACAACACTAGTTAAGGCTACTTAGTCTTAATTTTGGTAAATATGTAGAGTAGCGGTATTTGCGAAAAACAAAATGCTAAAAATCCGAAAATACTTTTATTATATGCTCTTTAACTTCTTCTTTTCAATAAACCCAGCGGAGATAAGAAATTCCAAATACTTTAGGAGATATCGAATTTTTTAATATTCATACTTGGGCGATATTTGTTAAAAAAAAAAATTAATTCCGAAAATACTTTTATTCTGTGCTCTTTAGCTTCCTCTTTTCATTAAACCCGGCGGAGATAAGAAATTTCAAATAATTTAGGAGATATCGAATTTTTTAATATTCATATTTGGGCGATATTTGTTTAAAAAAATTAAATTCCGAAAATACTTTTATTCTGTGCTCTTTAACTTCTTTTCATTAAACACGGCGGAGATAAGAAATTCCAAATACTTTAGGAGATATCGAATTTTTAATTTTCATCACAATACCTGTGCTTTCATGCGGCGGTCAAGATTGTTGCTTGTTTACGAGTATGAATTATTTTTTTTTCGCGACGTACGTGAACGACTACATCATTTTCTATTAATGGCAAAGAAATTGTACCCGCCTCTAACTTAGGCGAGTTTTTAACGTTTCAAATTTTAATGTTTTATTTGTTACTTTGATATTGTTGCGCAAGTAATAAGTAAAAAAAAAATTACGTGAGTTCCTACTGTTCAGCCTTTGTCCTGGTTTGTTAGGTCAGGTCAGCTACATTATAAATACTTTAAAACTGAACAACCATTAAAATTAATTCATATTATTTTTAATGTCAGTTTAGTTTGAAAGTATTTATAATGTAACTGACCTGACCTAATCGACCATTTTAATTAATTAGGCATTCACGAACACACGGCAAAATAAAAAAAAATGTTTTGATAAAGAGTTTGTCTCTTCCTACCAAACACGACAACAAACGAAATGGCGATCGTTGATTGGCCAGTTGGAACACGAGCAGAGTAGCCATCCTGACAAATTCACAGTTCTCTCCGAATTCCCACAATCTACTCGACTTCTCCGTCTCGAAGACTTTTGTGTAAGTCGCATGCGACAAGTAGCACCTCGAGCATAGCAAATGTCGAACACACCAAGTCGTATGCGAGTTCATCACTCTACTCGACTCGAATGGTCTATGAAGTCGAACGATTTCGAGCATCAGGGCCCTGGAGGCCCTGCACCCCCCCCCCCCCCCCTTGTAAGTTACAAGCAGCGGTGGAAGGGTTGAGGAGCGAGGCAGATTAGCAGCGTGAAGCAGCCGGATATAATAGCGAGAGCGAGACGTGTAGGTGGGTGTCAGCCGCCTAGGACCTCCCCTTCTCCAGGCGTCTGCTGAGAGAGGGCGAACAAGTCGCTGATTAGGGGACCGAGCAAATCAGCTTCGTTAGTCGGCACGCTGACGTAGTAGAGGGGAGAGCCGGATCAGAGTGGATCTTGGACCAGGAGGATGAGATTCCCCCCCCCCCTCTTTTACATTCTTAAGATTTGGTTTCACCTACCATCGTTTTTTTCTCTGTCTTTTGTTTAACATTTTTGTTTGAAAAAAAAAAAACACAATAAATATTAAACTTGAGGGGCTACCTGTTCACCTGTTCGAACACACAGAACAAAATATCGTATAGTGCATAATCACTCCACAGAAAGGAAACAACAGTTAACAGCCATACGTAACATGTATGCGAATTATTTGAATAAGTATTGCAACGGGTAAGATTTCATGTTTTACACATATTTTTAAAACATATAAAATTTTGGTCAGTTTGTGCCAGATGACTGGAGCAAAGTTCAGTGCCGAAAATATAGCAACTGTTTTTCCCCCATGGAAAGCCTGCTCTGTTAGTTCGTGCTTTCGTCGTTGTGTTGTCCACGTTACTTCTTTAGTATCATTTTTGGGTTTGTACGTGTGGTGCTGTGGGGTCAAATGTTTTAGTGTATTTGTCTTTAAAGTTCTTATTGCAGCTGTCTCGTTGCTGCTAACCCACTGCCTTTCCTAAAAATATATACAAAAAAATATTCTTTTCGGGGAACCGTTTGTCCTGTATAGACATGTAGCAATTTACATCAGCTGATATTAGTTTTTTTCTGTGACGACCAATATAAACCAGCATTAGGGTAAGTCTATGAGTTTTGATGTTTAAGCATATTGGGTCTCGGTATACGGCATTTGATGGGAGTAATTTCGTGAATGGAACGCGAGTCACATGTAAGGGAAATATGTAACCACAGTGCTTCTATCTGTGGTGGATGGCGCGAACTATTACTGTGAACTGTTGTGTGTGAGCGCACACTCTTCGTTAAGAATCATCCGTTTAGCCGTCCGGTTTTGCCAGCTTGTGCGTTTACTTCTGTCTCATGCAACTGGTCAAAAATTTTACAGTTCTCAAAAGTTGTAGCCTACCAATGAAACCCGTTTCCCATTTGCAAAGAAATTCATGAATGTTTGCAGGACACTAGTTGCAGATGGCTACGTGGACCAATGGTACTACTTTTCACAACTATATTATTTTAGAGAAGTTACGTGGCACATATCATAGCTTTGTGGTTGAGTGGCGTCTCCTTCCTCGACAATCCGTGAGTGATTATTGTCGGGGTCAGTATTAGATTTTTCGCAATTGGGAAACAAAGCTGAGGAGACTGTAAACCACTTGGTTTTCTCGGGATACTCCCGTTTTCCCCAGTCATGAATTCCATTAATTTTCCATTCTAATTTCTTCAATCCTCATCGTCTGTAATAACCTTGATGTTGACAATACAATAGTACAAGCTCGTTCATAAAATTTTTTCAGTCATTTTACCATCGACGTTACACAAACACCCCTAAACTTTAAATATAAGTCCCAGCAGCCATAAATGTCTCAAAAAAGAAAGTCTTGTCTTAAACTATAATATTAAACTCGCATTTATTAGTTAAATAGTTCAATTATTAAAGTTGTTCTAAGTGAAGTTTCTTAATTAAAAGTACATATGGATTTTTTTTAGATTTTTTCAGTGCTAAAGCTAAGGCTTCTGCAATGAGGCTGTCTTTATTTATTAGTTAATTACACTATATAATAAACACTTGAACAGTACCTATGTACAGTATATTTTAGTACACTTTGGACGAAAAACACAATAACGCTTTGAAAGCACAACTCGGACTAGGCAGAGATCAGAAAGGACAGGTAAATGAGAACTGAACGAATCGTGTTAACTTCCGGAATGAAATTTAACTAAAAGAGAAACAATCTGAACTGACCGTGTGAAAAGACCTTTACGGTGTCCTACCTCTGTTAAACTGAATAAAATCCGCGTATTAAAAGTATAGAGCTTAAATAGTCAGTAGTAAGTTTCAGAAAATACTGTCTAAATACTGCCAAGCACATTGCTGAAAATAATCGCTATGACGCAATAAAACGTACCTGCTAAATTGGGGAGCACACTGCAGACGAGTTTTCCGTATCATATTTTTTTTTATTGTAGTTAGATACAGTAGTTAAGTTTCAGATTAATCATAGGGCACATGCTTCCTCGAATGCTGACAACGTTAGACTGGACATAGATCTGACAACATTAAATATATTTAGCGCCTTTTTGTAACCTACGTGCTCTTGTTGAATTTTATTATATAATAAAAAGGAAAAGAAACAAAGCTTTTGTTGCGCCCATCAGTTTCCTAGTGAAAGAGACTCCGAAGCTAAAATAAAATAAATTAAGTTAAGCCTATCACTAGAGACGATAATTTTTTTACTCTAATTTGCACGACACTTGAAAACCTACTCTAGTTATTACTAAATTATGTCAATTTAAATTACGGGTCATTTTTGGTGGGCGTAATTAAAATATCACAGATGTGATTAAAAAGTTAAGATTTTTATATTTATTTCAAATAAAACTTTTTACTAAGGGTCAAAGGATTTTTTTTAAACAAACTTTATGTAAATACAATTATTATTTTCCCATTATCTTAATGCATTTTTGTTTACAAACTTTTAAGCGGCCCTTATAGTCAAGAGTATATCTGTATTTATAAGGCGGGATGATAAATGCGAAGTTCGTTGGTGTTTCTAGCGTGTTATCGGCTCTAAGTGCAAGTCTGTGGACTCGAGCGCAGTCTTCTTGTCGTCAACAGGGCAACTATGAGATTCGAACGGCAACCACAACCTTATGAATGGTGGAGAAATTATGATAAATTTTATAATGCAAGGCAATTGGGTTGTTTCAAGAATATTTGTCATGCCTTTAATGTCTAAAAATTATTCTGAAAACACGCTTTTTCCTTTTCAATCTCATAAAATACAGTTTAAAAAAACTAAATACGGAAACAGAACTACCTATCTAACCCTAGCGACTTCTAAAATGTTTTTTGTAAATAGATACGCTCGGATTTCAAGTCCCGTGGTTTTTTTCTGAAGCTCTGATCACGGTCGTCGATACAATATACTTCATGGCGCGCTAAAATATACGTACATAACTTTGGTGTTCGGGATCACAAATACAGTTTGAAGTTCTCAGAAGTCCGTTACGTGAATGATTTGGGGGTTCCAATAGTTTTTTTTTTCCTGCTGTAGTGCCGTAATAATCTCTCATAGCCTAAAAAAACGTAAAAAAAATTAAAAATCAGTGAAAATTTCTCATAACGCATTGTACTGAAAGTATAAAGAAAGATACGAATAAAATTATATTTGAATTTTAAATATTATTAAAATTTCTACGATTGAGATGTCGTGAACTTTTTATTTTAAAGTTCAATAATTAATTAATCAAAATTTATTATGGAGTGACGAACGTGAATTTAAAGTAAAATAATAACTTGTGGTATAATTTTGAGCAAAATGCTATCAAATCATTAAAATGGATATTTAATTTTATCTTATAGTCATTTTATTATTTAAGGAAAATTTAACACAATAAAGCAATTAAAATTAAATTAAATAAAAATACTTTTCCGACCCACTCTATTGCAAACTCTGTTATTGAACATTCCGTGAAGTGCAGGTGGGCTTAGTTCACAGTCATTTAGATATAAAGAATAATACTTTCCCGTAGCTTTTATTAGGTATATGTATTATTTGACTAGATTTTAGTTACATTAACATTCCTTTAATTTTACAGAAAATAAGAAAAGGGATTCACATTAGTTACGCATTTCGTCTGTATTTATTTGAAATGATTTGATTAGAAAACGTTATTATATTAACATTTATTTACATTAATAATTTTTTGCAAGGTACGCAGATTTTTCAGTGCAACTTAGCCTTTCATTCGATTTATGACACTATTTGTGTAACTCATATTTCGATTTGTTAACTTCATTAAATTAGAATGTTCATACCTTCGATTAATTTCCCTTTCACATAATTTCTTCCAGTACATCATCTACTTGATAAATTTCCATTGACCTTAAATTACAAAATTTTCGGAAAATTAATATAACTACAAATATACATTTTAGCAAAGCATTGACAGTACTGAGAGTACAGGATTAAATCTCAAATCAAAAAATTCAACATATTTATAACTGAAATATATAGCTCCTGCTAATAGAAAAACCAGTGTATAGCCTCTATAATACTAGTTCACTGTGCGTCTGTAGAAAACCCCATTAAAGTGAGAAGTAATCAATCGTGTTTAGTGTGTCAGAAGAAGCGATTTTAAATGATTTTCAGCCTCATTTAAAGGATTTTATTAGCAATTAGTCATTGATATATTCATACTATTTTATTAATAGCAAAAGAGTCAAAAGATTTATCGATAGCCTTTCTGTGCCCAAAATATGCGCTACAAGTGGCAAGATGATTTCACTTTATTGATATCGTGATTCATGTCTTGGATAAAAGTAATAAATGACAGGTAAATCATGCCACTAAGTGTAGAGTAAAATTTCAAAAGCAAATCATCTTGGTTCCCCACGTGAGAGAAGCGCCACAGAACTGAAGGGGTGAGCGTACGAAGGGAAGACCGGAGTCATCTCGGTACCTGCGCCATCAGTCCGCGCTTCTCGCCCAATTACGCGACTCAATATCACTCCGGCGACGCACTTAAAATTTTTTAAGGACTAAAAAATGTGGAAATTTAATTAAATTCTGCGAGGCCCCTTCGGCAATTTAATTATTCCCTACAGTAAATCTAATTACTTGTGGACCCGGAGCGCGCCTTCCTTGAGGAGACACCCCTTCCTCTCCCTTCTTGACCCTCGTGACACTGTGTGTGTTTCTCGTTAGGACTGGAGTGCCCGCCGCCCGAACGAGAGAGACGTAAAACAATCTAGGGTACGAGTTGTTAGTCAGCAGGGGCAGTGCTCATCATAGACTAATGGGTGCATCTTCTTCTCTCGACTCCATCGCTGACTTGCGATTTCCCAACATAATTGTCCAAACACGGTAGTAAACCTGTGACTCATGTGTCTTTTGCATTTGATATCAAACACGCCCTCTTTGTTATAACATCAACAATCTTAAAGTGTTAATTTATAATAGCATAATTATTTCGTGAAAGTCTTGCATTTTTAAGATACTTTGAGCATTGAAAACTATACATAAAAGTGACCTTGTTAGCACATAAATGTACCAAACACATTCGCCATCCCACATGTTCATAACAGCTTTATTATCATTGCCCTGCATATGTTACGAATAGACAACAGTTAATCATACTGAAGTTATATCAATTATTTTAATAAATAAATTGTTATTTAGAGAAAATAAAATTACAAATCTCGCCCAGCTGGAGGTATTTTTTTTGTGAATAAGGCGAAGAATAAAAATCATAATTCAAAGACATATCACACACACGGTTAGCCTAACGAAGATTCAACATGTTGATCTACAGAAAACCCATGTTTTACCTTGGAATGTAAAGCAAAGGTCAAACCTACAATCCCCCCAGATTCAACTATATAATTTTCTTCTAAGCGTATAAAGTGAATGCCTTAGTTTAAAATAATCAGTTTTTTCCCAGAAATTAATGGTGCATTTGCATCTACATTTTTTATTTGTGTTCCGAATTATAAACCACATTTTCCTATATAATAAATGTATTTTATAACTTGTCACCAATGGAATACTAATCATATATAAAAAAAACTTCAATTTTAACACTTCTTAATAAAAATTCACCTATTGTTTGAAGTTTTTAATCCTTAGAAATTCATATGCAATTAGTAACATTAAATTAGACTCGAAAACTGCGTTTTAAATTCAGCCACATATTTACTAGACTTTAAATGGGTTCCGTAATTTAACTCTTCACTTACGTGGTATGGAGCTGTAGTGATGGTCGGAATGAACCGCTCAGTAATTGTGGCCACCGCAAGATGGATTGCCTCTACTCTTGTCTACTACTGTCTTAGTTAGAATGATTTGGGAGTGGCGCGAGGTACGGACCGGAATCACAAAGTGTTCCAGAGGTAAAGAAAGGACACGTTCGGAATGAACGTGTGGAGAATATTAGACTGAAGACGAAAAAATTCACATATGTATGGAAATGGTCATATGTTCAAACAAGTGAATGTCTTTCTTGCTGAGGTTTTTTCAAATCCTTGCGCAGTCTCGAACAATGGCTGACAGTGTTTAGTGGATCTGTGATGTGTGATGTTGCACTGATGGATGTGGTCAAATCCACGATACCAAATCCCCAAGTGGTAGAGGCTATTTGAGGTAGACACGGTGTAAAATAGAGTTGCAAGTACCTTTAATGATCTGTGAGCAAAGCCTGGCCTGTGCCATCGATGTTCACAAATTATGTATCTCTCTCCTGCCGCCATTTTTTCTCGTTTGTTAACTACATTTAAAATTATAATAAAATAAGAATACAAATAAAGCATCACCAAAAAAAATTTCATTAAGAAAATGATTACACTAGAACGTTTTTGTTAAGAAGTCCAGTTTTTATGGTGGTTATCTGGTATTGGTTTACATTATTCTGAACGGTTCCTAAAGTAATGTTCATTATATAGCATTCAATACCTCACTCCACAAAAATTGTATTTTAAGATTTAAAAATGAATTTTGATCCCCCTCCACTTCTTAGAGCATTTGAGACGTACCTGCGTGGAAACCAGTTCCTCTTGCCTGGAAGCGCTTCCGTAGAGATGCGACACGAGTCTCTCGACCCTGTCAGGCGACACTCATAGGTTTAACCGGACTTGTGTTTTGGAGAGATTAGTGGGTTCTAAGCTAAACGCTGGGTTCGGCAGGGGTTATTATCTCCTACTAGTAAGAGGATTTAAAAAATACCTGTATAATTGGTAATATTATAGTACGTAATTTCTCAAAGAAAGACTTTTAAACAAATAACTCCTTTGGTATCCTGCTACCAAAACACGAGAAATACGGCGTCAGGACGTGAGAAATCTAGCATCCGATCGGAAACGTATCCTTCACTCACCCTTTGACATATCAAGGTGGTGCAGTGGTAGGATATTTTATCGTAGTTATAGTTCCCATTCAGTTTCTTTAGTATCTCATTATCAATCAGGCAAATACCCTAAATCATAGGATGTTATTTTCCCAATAACTTGCGTTGTGTTTTTTCCATGTGTCATTCCGTATTGACGTTAGGTAATGTCGATAAGATAAATAGCTTAAAAACAGTTAAGTTATCCATTCAGCGAACGATAGGTAGGTACCCATAAGAAAGGTATAATAATGAACATTAAAGAACATATGAAATTATATTGGCTATATAGTCACCAGTTAACATAGACATCCACACAAACATTAAAATTAATTAACAAAACTTATTTCACGGTTATAAAGCACCATCAATATTGGCCGCCGCAACATGAGACATACCGCGCGCGCCTGTTGGATTACAAGGGTTGTCGCATCCCCCCTCCATTCCCCGCTTGGAGCTCTGCCACGACACCGTTAACTTGACATCTTGCAGCTGGGGAACTCCGCAGGTCGTCGCGCGAGCTGCCGACGCGACGCCTGTCTCGATAATTCTGGCGTCGGGTTGGCGCAGAATCACGCGACTGGCCCCAGCCGCACTGGTAAATTCTAGAAGTAGCGCCTGGGCCTATATATACCCAGGACGCCGGCCTCTGGGGGTTTTTCCGCGGCGATAGTGCCACGGGAGCGGCGGAGTTCCGGCGCGAGAGTCTGAGTGAGAGTTCCGGGGCGAGAGAGTCTGCGCGAGTAGTATACGAATGTATTTCCGGGGACAGGCTTCAGGCTGTGGTGCCTGGTGCCGAGCCACATCTCTGACGTCACGTCCATCTCTGACGTCACGACGTCCATCTTGGATGAGCGTAACGGGACACAGCATAACGGGACAAGTAGTAACGTGACCATGACCTTGACCTCGGCGGCCATATTTGATCCGCCATCTTTAAATCGAGCACCCCACTCATTATGATAAAATTTTCGTGCCTGTCGCCATATTGATTTTTTTCTGTTCCACTGGAGGCCGCCATATTGGTTACCGTCGACTTTGTTTATGTTGTTTGTTCCTAGATAGCGCCAGCGACGCTCATGTTTTTTTTCTGTTCCGCTGCAGGCCGCCATCTTGGATACCGTCGACTTTGTTTCTGTCGTTTGTTCCTAGAGAGCGCCAGCGTCGCTCTGTCTCATCACATAAGCTCGATGTTCCATTACCTACCAGAGCTATTCTGATCCTTATCGACATATTAAATTTATTTTTAATGAAAAATATATTGGAAACGCTGTGATTCGAACCATCGCAGCTCTGATCTCTAGGTTGGAAAACATACGCATTTAACCACTCAGCTATCGAGACATTTACCAGACAGAATTAAATAAGGTATATAAAAAAAACATGCATATTCGGACATGAAATTTTTTTAATTTTAAGTAAAAATAGCACTACCTGTTCGAGACAGAACCGCAATCTTGTTTTAAGACGTAACTGTTGCAATTTCCGTTACGGCCGCCATCTTGAAAATCCGTAATTTTAATGCTAGAGATGCGGGAAAAATTCCAAAATTAATCAATAAATTAACTTAATAGAATTCTGATTGATTATATAAACTCCCGTCCTTGGTTCAAAGCGGCGAGGGTAAAAAATAAAAACCATCAGATCCTTCCTCCACAGAAGCCACCTACAGACTGACCTACCACCAATATCAAGGTATATATCGTCAGCTGGTATGATTTCATGTCCGCCATCTTGTCTTCGTCCGCTGGAGACCATCATCTTGTTTTCGTCTGCTAGAATGTGCTGATACCATGTTAGTATAATTTTCTAGTCACCACACAATTGTTCTCAACTGTTGGCATTGAACTTTGACCTTGACCTTGACATTTGACCTTGACCTTGAAATTTGAACTTGACCTTGAAATTTGAACTTGACCTTGAAATTTGCCTTTGACCTTGAAATTTCACCTTGACCTTGAACTTTCACCTTGAACTTGAAATTAAACCTTGACCTTGTCGATCATTATGAATCCGACATTTTATGTTCAGTACACGCTACCAGTAGCTACCACCTGCTGGAGTACACCATCTTGTGTGTGTACCCGTATTATAGAGAACATTTCCATCTGGATCATTTTATTCTAACCCGCTACAGTGCAGTAATCATTTATTACCGAGGAGTCCCCCGCCATCTTGAAATTCGGCCGCCATCTTGAAATCATGTAATAATGTAGCTAGAAAAGCGGGAAAAAATCCAAAATTCAACAAAAGAATCACTCATTAACTTACATATAGATTCGATCCGCTCCAGTCCTTGGTCCGATACTCGATCGATGCAATAATGTTTAATTTTATGAAAAAATAATAATTTCAATAAACCACATTCAACATTCTTAAAGAGACTTTAAATCCTCTACTACCATCTTCCTATCAGACATCAAGACCACCATATTGGAAATTCGTAATTGTAATGCTAGAGATTCACGAAGAGGTTCAAAATTCATTAAAAAAATTGTAATCTATATACTGATTGATTAGATGGTGTGCCGTTAATTAGTAAATTCGACACGATATATTTTAAATTTTTATTATGATTTTAAATTTTTGTGTGGAAATTTTATTTGCTCTACTATAGTGTGATTTTACTTTGTTAGTCTGGTGAACTCCTCTGAGTTAAACTTTGTCTCAGTGCTCTGAAGCCCCTTTCTCATCGGCGTATCGGATATTTTGCTGGCCTAATCCCTGACTGGCTGACAGCTTACCATTCCCCCTGCCTTCAGTCACGCCTCAAGCCTGTAATATCATTTCTCTTCGTGACCCTAACTGCATAGAGCAGCTTCTGGGCTGCAAGCTGCTACTTCTCAGAGAGCTGCTGAGAGAAGTAAGTCTGGTCACGAATACGTATTAGGTTCTCTCCTCGAAAAGCACGTCATGGACGCTTGTTCTCAGCGTCGTTGCACTTTTGCTCCCCCCCTCCTCTTTCGGTTCTAAGAATTCGCCTAAGGCCAATGACAGGTCAGAAACCCCAGCAGACAGCGACCGTCTCCCAGGATGCCTTGCATAAAAAATGTGTGTGCCAGGATGGACCACCCCGCGACACCTAGCGGCAAACTCGCTAACCACCCAGCCAACTTACCCTGTAGGCCGCCAGAGTGTAGCACTAGACTGCGCCCTTTAACCCTTGGTTTAAGCAGACGCCTTGGGCGAGTCGATTCTTTTTTATTTCAGACAGCCCCCAACAGGTAGCGCTAAAGTCGACGCAATGCTACCAGCTTCGAGACTTCAATCAGAGTTTTTTTTTTATGGCCCTCACTCGGGGAACTTCGGGACCTTTCGGTCCGGACTCCCAGTCCTCCCCTCCACTTTTGATTCAAGTTTTACTTTTAATTACGAGACGCGTTTCTCCGCGGGACACTTCGCGCCGCGACTGCAGACGGACCGTTTGATTATCGGCGAGTCGACGAGACTTTGCAAAACTTCCATCCGGCCGCAACCGACTATGTAGTCGCCTAAATAAGGGATGCTATCCCTATAATCTTTTTCAAGTAGTTTAGTCCGTCTGCGTAGTATAAAATGTAATAGTTATTTTTTATCTTTTAATTTTTTTTTTAAATTAGAGAACGACCGCGCCCTGCCGCGTATTCGCGGGATCCAGTTCCTGGCTGGCGACGCATCTGTAAATAGAAGTCAACTTCCCTTTCTGGTGAGTGACGATCCGGCCTTTTCTTTCCCCAATTTCCCGTTGTTGGCCTTTTGCGCCGACGGTGTAGGACTGTCTGGAAGCAAGTCTAATTCGTTTTGGATTTGATTTGGGTTTCAGACAGGGTCGAAGTGCTGGAGAGACAAATTGCTCCCAGCTCGTGGTCCTGCAGCTCCACTGCGGGTCACGTTAGAAGAGAGGTTTCCGCGACCCGACATTATTTTTTTGAAGACCCGGGTGGTAATGTGAAATCAACATCCCCCCACCTCCCTACTTTCTAGCTACGAACTACATTAATCGAATGAATAGCCTACCAGCGAACAGTGCTTTCCTCAAGAATATGTAGAGTCAATAAAACTAATCATATATGTAATTGTTGGGACATTCAAATTTGGTGAAATTTTTAAATTTTTGATTATGTAATAATTTTTTGTTAAGGTGTAATATGTATTGTTTTAAATAATCCTGGGGCGCCCTCTTTAACTTTGTTCATTACTAAGATTTTTATTGTCAGGTTTGAATAATACGAACACAAAATTCCTTAATAATAAAACAGAGAACCTATAGACCAAGCTACTTGTGTAGTGTTAATTTATTTATGATATACCTTGTTCCCTTAAAAGATCCACCAGCTCCCCTTTTGCTTGTGTCAGGGAGTTCCAAATTATCTTGTTCTCCACCTCGTGCCACCTCTGGTCAATAACTCAATTGTTTCATTTTTCTTACCCAGCAGATTCCAAGGCTCTTTTTTAATTAATTCAAAATAATTCAATTTTGAGGCACGAGGGGCGTTACAATCGACTAAGGTCCTTGGTTCGATCCCTGGACGAAGCTAAAATAAATTTAATTTAAATACCAGAAAAGTGTAAGGTTCGAGAAATAAAACACCACAAAGACTTTTACAAACATAATATTTATTACACACAATCTATCCTACTACAGGATCACTTGCGAAAGCCAGCAATCTTATAAACATTTAGCCCTGCATAGACGTGCAACGACTACTTCTTAGCTACAACAGCTCCAAATACTCCAAATACTCCAACTGCTACAACAGCTCCAAATACTCCAAAAACTCCAACTGCTCCAACAGCTCCAAATGCTCCAACTGCCTTTTCTTTCAACAGCTCCAATGATATTGGGCTACAATGCTACGAGTCTAAGAGACTACGAGGCTACAAGGCTACGAGTCTAAAAGGATCTAGCTGGTTCCAAGTTATACATGGCTGCGAAACTGCATGACTAATAGACCGCATGGCTACGAAACTACATGTCTATGAAGCTACATGAATACAAGTCTACTCGGCTCCAACACGCAATGTACACACAAAACACACAGGAAACTGAACGTACACACAAAACACACAGGAAACTGAAACTGAACGTACACACAGTACACACAGGAAACTGAACGTACACACAGTACACACAGGAAACTGAACGTACACACAGAAAACGGAACGTACACACAGAAAACGGAACGTACACACAGTACACACAGGAAACGGAACGTACACACAGTACACACAGGAAACTGAACGTACACACAGTACACACAGAAAACGGAATGTACACAGAGGTAACGGAACGTACACACAGTACACACAGGAAACGGAACGTACACACAGTACACACAGGAAACGGTAAGTACACACAGTTCACACAGGAAAAGGAAAGTACACACAGTACACACAGGAAACGGAATGTACACACAGTACACACAGGAAAATAAACGTACACACAGTACACACAGGAAATTGAACGTACACACAGTACACATAGGAAACGGAACGTACACACAGTACACACAGGAAACGGAATGTACACACAGGTAACGGAACGTACACACAGTACACACAGGAAACGGAACGTACACACAGTACACACAGGAAACGGAAAGTACACACAGTACACACAGGAAAAGGAAAGTACTCACAGTACACACAGGAAACGGAATGTACACACAGTACACACAGGAAAATTAACGTACACACAGTACACACAGGAAATTGAACGTACACACAGTACACATAGGAAACGGAACGTACACACAGTACACACAGGAAACGGAACGTACACAAAGTACACACAGGAAACGAAAGGTACACACAGTACACACAGGAAACGGAACATACACACAGTACACACAGGAAACGGAACGTACACACAGTACACACAGGAAACGCAACGTACACACAGTACACACAAGAAACGGAACGTACACACAGTACACACTAGAAACGGAACGTACACACAGTACACACAGGAAACGGAACGTACACAATGTATACACAGGAAACGGAACGTACACACAGTACACAAAGGAAACGGAACGTACACACAGTACACACAGGAAACGGAACGTACACACAGTACACACAGGAAACGGAAGGATCACACATACAGTAGCGGAAATACACAGGCTTAGTTGGAATTCAGAAAATTCAAGAAATGAAAACATTAAATTTTTACTTTCAATATTTAATTACTTCTCAACATTACACAAATACAAGTAAATGAAGCCATTATTGTATGTAGCCAGCTTTCCTCGGTTCTTTGAGTATGAAGGATTATTATTTGATGCACGAATAGTTTCCTGCACAAAGCGAGCCATGTAGAAGTCTTAGCCGGTCAACCAATATGTTTGGATCCATCCATAATGTGTAATTAATCACTTCTACCACCATCTTACTTGCTTGTTTATTATAAATACTTTTAATATCACAATCGTCCCAGTGATTATAATAAGCATTATCAAATTTATTTATTATAACACGGCGTTTCCATCGTTTCGGTCGGTTTCAGTTTGTATCTAACATTAGTCACAGAAGCTACCATGGATCATGGTTTGTTATCTGCAGCTGAATCAGAAGGAAGCCTCTGTAGATACTGTGGCAAGGATTTTGTCATGAGAAGGAATGCTAGAAGTCATGAGAAGAATGATTGTGCTAGAAACCCACTACGCAACATTTTAAGCTGTAATCGTTGTAGCAGGTTGTTAACACGAATTGACAGCTTAAAAAGACATTGTAGAACATGTAAAGTCAAAACTACTTACGGCATAGAGGACACTGATGGATCCACTAGACTAAAGAAGAGTGATCTGCATTAAGACAATAATTTTCCTTGTCCTGAGCGTGATGGTTTTAGCTCACCCGATCGTGAGGAAGAACATAAATTGAAGGATGCTAATGGCTTCGGGAAGACTGAATTTAATGGAAGTATCAACACCGTGAAAAGTGAGAATACATTCAAGCCTATATTCAGTAGATCCTCCATTCTTTGTAAAAATGATGGACTTCTAAAAAGGAAGCATTAAGACGATGAAGACACTGTGACAACTGGTTATTTATTATTATTATTATATTTGATTTTGATTTGACTTATTACTGCTACCATATTATAATGAAATAAATATTGATATTATACAATTATTTGTTTATGCAAGTAAAATACTTGACTGGAAACGTGTCAGGGTAAACCAGCCTCACAACAGAATACACCTCATCAATTATAATTACGTAAGTCCAGAGGAACTTAGTTTAGTAAATGACAACATACGTATCTTCATCTATTAGTGGTGATATATTTAGTTAGAAAATGCATTTTAAGCTAAACAAAAAAAAAATAATGACTTATCTGAAGAGGTAAACAAAAGTCATAAAATTATCATTAAAATGGAATATTTGTTATCAATAGTAAACCTAGGGTGCACCCAAATTACAGGCTAATAATGTTAAAAATTACTTTATATTAGTTATTTAGTTTTTATAATAAATTTAAATATCATGTTATATCCATAGTTAGGATTTTACTAATTAAGTCTATAACTTTACATGTAGATTAAAACTTCTTCAGGAACAAAACAAAACATATAACAAAAATACTTCATTTAAGTAATTAAAGTCCTTTTTTGGAAACATTAGGTAATTAAAATCTTTTGCTCAACATTAGGTGACGAAAGTCTTTTTCTTTTGTAAGCGTTAGGTGACGAAACGTTTGGACGACAAACAATAATAATAATAATTCATTAAAAAAGGAACGGACTTAGCTGAAAATGAAAAATATCCGTGACAGGTTCAAGACGAAAACTTGTACAGCAGCCGGCGCAGAACCGTGCTTCCCGGGCCGACAGGACGTAGATTCAATACATAATGTTTGAAGGTAGGTTAAAGAATAACCCCAAATCGTAAAGAACTTAAAGAGGATCCAAAACGTTAACCTCCTGCAACATAAGGTTGCAGAGAAACAAATATTAAATCTAAAAAGGCAACAACAAAAAAAAACTCTCTCTCTCATGCTTTCTCGTGACTTACCGAAATCGGAGGCTGAAGAAATTTACACTGAACTTCACGTCATCTTTTAAAACCAAATAAAAACACCCTTCTACGTGAGATGTCTACCAAAAAAAAACTATGGTGCGAAAAAGTACATTAATCAACCACCATCACTGACTGGAGCCATCTTGGCGAATGCCGAGAACAACGGACGAAGCGGGTAAGTAATTCTAAAACAATGGAGCATCGGAAGCTTACCGAACTGCCACCAGGTTGCGTGGACGGTACTACAAAAAATGCTCTAGGGAAAAAAATGGTCTAGAGTACAGATTTTTTATATGAAATCACGTGAAGAAGCGAGGAGAAACTGCAAGCAACTGCTGACAATCACGTGGACAGCACGCAGGGACACGGCGGACAGGCGGGCGTTACTAAAAACTCTTAGGCTAGCACAGAACATCCGGCGAACAAATGGAAGGTTTTGACTGAAGCCAAACAAAAAATAGAATTGTGTGCTTAATGGAATATAATACAAAAATTTAAAGTAAATATCATTAATAAAATTAAATTTAAAAAACTAAATAAGGTTTAAAATATAATTAAACACAAGTAAACATTATAAGACTCAATATAAAATAATTATTAGGTACAGAAAACAAAAATAATTTTACTATTTTACGAGTGCCGAAACATGAAACGGCACAACACTTCGACATCATCGATAGCGAATTCATACGGTAATCTGGGTGAAGAGGATGTATTCTACAGTGATTGTTACAGTGACTCTGAGGCTGTTGACAAAGGCATAGACTGTGATGAAGCACCTAGAGCTGACAAGATCGAAAAATGTGGCGATGTCCTGAGACCGAAACGATGGAAACGTCGTGTTATAATAAATAAATCTGATAATGCTTATTGTGATCACTGGGACGAATGTGATAGTAAAAGTATTTATAATAAACAAGCTAGTAAGATGGTGGTAGAAGAGATTGATTACACATCATGGATGGATCTAAACATATTGGTTGACCGGCTAAGACTTCACATGGCACACTTTGTGCAGGAAACTATTCGTGCATCAAAGAAATATCCTTTACACTCAAAGAACTGAGGAAAGCTGGCTACATACAATAATGGCTTCTTTTACTTGTATTTGTGTAATGTTGAGAAGTAATTAAATATTGAAAGTAAAAATTTAGTATTTTTATTTCTTGTATTCTGATTTCCAACTAAGCCTGTGTGTTTCCGCTACTGTATGTGTGATCATTCCGTTTCCTGTGTGTACTGTGTGTATGTTCCGTTTCCTGTGTGTACTGTGCTTACGTTCCGTTTCCTGTGTGTACTATGCGTACGTTCCGTTTCCTGTGTATACTATGTGTACGTTCCGTTTCCTGTGTGTACTGTGTGTACGTTCCGTTTCCTGTGTGTACTGTGTGTACGTTCCGTTTCCTGAGTGTACTGTGTGTACGTTCCGTTTCCTGTGTGTACTGTGTGTACGTTCCGTTTCCTGTGTGTACTGTGTGTACGTTCCGTTTCCTGTGTGTACTGTGTGTATGTTCCGTTTCCTGTGTGTACTGTGTGTACGTTCCGTTTCCTGTGTGTACTGTGTGTACGTTCCGTTTCCTGTGTGTACTGTGTGTACGTACCGTTTCCTGTGTGTACTGTGTGTACGTTCCGTTTCCTGTGTGTATTGTGTGTACGTTCCGTTTCATGTGTGTACTGTGTGTACGTTCCGTTTCCTGTGTGTACGTTCCGTTTCCTGTGTGTACTCTGTGTACGTTCCGTTTTCTGTGTGTACTGTGTGTACGTTCCGTTTCCTGAGTGTACTGTGTGTACGTTCCGTTTCCTGTGTGTACTGTGTGTACGTTCCGTTTCCTGTGTGTACTGTGTGTACGTTCCGTTTCCTGTGTGTACTGTGTGTATGTTCCGTTTCCTGCGTGTACTGTGTGTACGTTCCGTTTCCTGTGTGTACTGTGTGTACGTTCCGTTTCCTGTGTGTACTGTGTGTACGTACCGTTTCCTGTGTGTACTGTGTGTACGTTCCGTTTCCTGTGTGTATTGTGTGTACGTTCCGTTTAATGTGTGTACTGTGTGTACGTTCCGTTTCCTGTGTGTACGTTCCGTTTCCTGTGTGTACTCTGTGTACGTTCCGTTTTCTGTGTGTACTGTGTGTACGAAACGTTTTCTGTGTGTACTGTGTGTACGTTCAGTTTCCTGTGTGTACTGTGTGTACGTTCAGTTTCCTGTGTGTACTGTGTGTACGTTCAGTTTCCTGTGTGTACTGTGTGTACGTTCAGTTTCAGTTTCCTGTGTGTTTTGTGTGTACGTTCAGTTTCCTGTGTGTTTTGTGTGTACATTGCGTGTTGGAGCCGAGTAGACTTGTATCCATGTAGCTTCATAGACATGTAGTTTCGTAGCCATGCGGTCTATTAGTCATGCAGTTTCGCAGCCATGTATAACTCGGAACCAGCTAGATACTTTTAGACTCGTAGCCTTGTAGCCTCGTAGTCTCTTAGACTCGTAGCATTGTATCCCAATATCATTGGAGCTGTTGAAAGAAAAGGCTGTTGGAGCATTTGGAGCTGTTGGAGCTAAGAAGTAGTCGTTGCACGTCTATGCAGGGCTAAATGTTTATAAGATTGCTGGCTTTCGCAAGTGATCCTGTAGTAGGATAGATATTGTGTAATAAATATTATGTTTGTAAAAGACTTTGTGGTGTTTTATTTCTCGAACCTTACACTTTTCTGGTATTTAAATTAAATTTAATTTAGCTTCGTCCAGGGATCGAATCAAGGACCTTAGTCGATCTAATCAATCAGTATATAGATTACAATTTTTTTTAATGAATTTTGAACCTTTTCCTGAATCTCTAGCATTACAATTACGAATTTCCAATATGGTGGTCTTGATGTCTGATAGGACGATGGTAGTAGAGGATTTAAAGTCTCTTTAAGAATGTTGAATGTGGTTTATTGAAATTATTATTTTTTCATAAAATTAAATTATATTGCATCGATCTAGTATCGGACCAAGGACTGGAGCGGATCGAATCGATATGTAAGTTAATGAGTGATTTGTTTGATGAATTTTGGATTTTTTCCCGCTTTTCTAGCTACATTATTACATGATTTCAAGATGGCGGCCGAATTTCAAGATGGCGGGGACTCCTTGGTAATAAATGATAACTGCACTGTAGCAGGTTAGAATAAAATGATCCAGATGGAAATGTACTCTATTATACGAGTACACACACAAGATGGTGTACTCCAGCAGGTGGTAGCTCCTGGTAGCATGTACTGTACATAAAATGTCGGATCCATGATGGTCGACAAGGTCAAGGTCAAATTTCAAGGTAAAGGATTAAGTTCAAGGTCAATGTTCAATGTCAAAGTTAAATGTTTGATGCAAAGTTCAAGGTCAAGGTCAAAGTTCAAGGTCAAGGCAAAGTTCAATGCTAACAGTTAAGAACAAGGGTGTGGTGATTAGAAAATTATACTAACATGGTGTCAGCACACTCTAGCAGATGTAAACATGATGACGGTCTCCAGCGGACGAAGACAAGATGGCTGACATGACGTCATACCAGCTGACGATATCTACCTTGATATTGGTGGTAGGTCAGTCTGTAGTTGGCTTCTGTGGAGGAAGGATCTGATAGTTTTTATTTTTTACCCTCGCCGGTTTCGAACCAAGGATGGGAGTCGATATAATCTATAAGAATTCTATTAAGTTAATTTATTGAAGAATTTTGGAAATTTTTCCCGCATCTCTAGCATTAAAATTACGGATTTTCAAGATGGCGGCCGTAACGGAAATTGCAACAGTTACGTCTTAATACAAGATTGCGGTTCTGTCTCGAACAGGTAGTGCTATTTTTACTTAAAATTTAAAAAAATTCAAGTCCAAATATGCATGTTATTTTTTTATATACCTTATTTAATTCTCAGTCTGGTAAATGTCTTGATAGCCGAGCGGTTAAATGCGTATGTTTTCCAACCTAAAGATCAGAGCTGCGATGGTTTGAATCACAGCGTTTCCAATATATTTTTCATAAAAAAAAATTTAATATGTCGATAAGGTTCATAATAGCTCTGGTAGGTAATGGAATATTGACCTTATGTGATGAGACAGAGCGACGCTGGCGCTCTCTAGGAACAAACGACAGAAACAAAGTCGACGGTATCCAAGATGGCGGCCTGCAGCGGAACAGAAAAAAACATGAGCGCCGCTGGCACTATCTAGGAACAAACAACAGAAACAAAGTCGACGGTATCCAAGATGGCGGCCTCCAATGGAACAGAAAAAAGTCAATAGCGATGCTGGCGCTATCTAGGAACAAACAGCTGAAACAAAGCCGACGGTATCCAAGATGGCGGCCTCCAGTGGAACAGAAAAAAGTCAATAGCGATGCTGGCGCTATCTAGGAACAAACAGCTGAAACAAAGCCGACGGTATCCAAGATGGCGGCCTCCAGTAAAACATAAAAAAATCAATATGGCGACAGACACGAAAATTTCATCATAATGAGTGGGGCGCTCGATTTAAAGATGGCGGATAAAATATGGCCGCCGAGGTCAAGGTCATGGTCACGGTACTACTTGTCCCGTTACGCTGTGTCCTGTTACGCTCATCCAAGATGGCCGTCGTGACTTTAGAGATGGACGTGACGTCAGAGATGTGGCTCGGCACCAGGCACCACAGCCTGAAGCCTGTCCCCGGAAATACATTCGTATACTACTTGCGCGATAGTGTTGCGGGTGCGGTGGAGTTCCTGGGCGAGAAGATCATCGGCGAGCGAGTTTCTCGACGATAGTTGGGTGACGAGAGTGCCGCGGGGGCGGCGAAAGTCCCGAACGAAGTTCCGAGCGTAGCATCGAGACGAACCTCGGCGAAGGGAAGTGCGACGGTGGTGGCGGAGTGCGGCGACGGAGTTCCACGAGGGGTGCTGCGGCGAGAGTTGCGCCAGAGGCGCGGCCCAGCGAGGTGTGCGGTGCGTGAAGTGACTGGGGAATATACATTTTTAAGTGTTATTGATAATTCGGCATTAGTACAAGGTTATTTGTTAGTGTAAATATTTACAATCAATAAAACTGTTTACTATAATATTTAATTGGGCTATCCATTTACGAACCCAGTAGTTTTTCCACGTCGCTTATTGTTTTTATTAATTCGTAACAGTATTTTACTACAGATGAAGAGTAACAACAGTCTTGTTAGTCATTATAAATGCTTTACTAATTTAGGTTGGTTGCTTTTAGCACAGTTTGAAAGTTTTCGTAGTTTGTTGCAAGAGTTTTCCGAATGCCATTCGTGACTAATGGTCAGTTGAACCATTAGAATTCAGGCGTGATCTCAAGTCATTAGCTGGTTTGATCATCGTTCAACAACATTTTCTGTTGCACCATTGAGTTGTGAGCGCTGAGCGAAGATAATTGAAATCTTTGATATGAACCGATTCCCGTGTCGGTTCATAGTAATGATATCGGATGGACACTGCGCCAGAAGATATGCCAAGTATTTTCACAGACTTTATGCATGCAAGTTTAATTAGTCGCAAATATTATAGTCTTATTATTATAAATTAGAGATAAAACATAACACACGTATCAAAAATGTTACTTATACTTGTGGTACGACCTCTTCGTACGGGAAACACCCATATTTTAAATTTATGAAATGCTTGTTATTTTATTTTAATGTTTATGTATTTTATTTTATTCAAAATTACTTTCCATAATAAATAAGAGTTTTTTTTTTTTTGGTAAATATGTAATGTACGGATTAGCGCCAAAAAAATCGCACAAATCTGAAATAACTTTCATTATATGCTCGTTTACGTTCTCTTTTCATAACCGCCTGCGGAGATAAGAAATTCCAAATACTTTTGTAGATATCGCCGTTCTTATTTTGCAATAGAAGACCTATGTAATCATTCGACCGTCGCCATTTTATATCTTGCCATGTGCGCGTGAATGCCTAAATAACAGAAATTTTCCATTAGGTAAGGTTAGTTACATTATAAATACTTCAAATTAAACGGAAATTAAAAATAACATCAATTTATTTTACATGTATAGTTTTAAGTGACCTGAACTAACAAAACGGGACAAAGGATTAACAGTAGGAACGAACGTAATTTTTTAAAGCATAAAAATTTGAAACGTTAAAAACTCACCTAAGTTGGAGGCGGCCTATTGGTTCATTTGAATATTGGCCTATCACGAACTATCACGTGACAACATTATCAAAAAAAAAAAACAATTGATACTCATAAACAAAAAACAATTGTCAACGCCGTGTGAATGTGCAGGTATAGTGATTAAAATTTAAAAATTCGATATCTCCAAAAGTATTTGGAATTTTTTATCTCCGCAGGCTGTAATGAAAAGAGGACGTAAAAAAGCACATAATTAAAGTTATTTCAGATTTTTATAAAAATTTTTTTACAATAATTAAAATTTAAAAATTCGATATCTCCAAAAGTAATTGGAATTTCTTATCTCAGCAGGCGGGTATGAAAAGAGGACGTAAAAGAGCATACAATGAAAGTTATTTCAGATTTGTACGATTTTTTGGCGCTAATCCGTACACTTCATGTTTACAATTTTTTTCAGTTATTACCTATTTATATTCACGACTTTCGTTTTATATTAACTTTTAAATAAAAGGTATGTGTTTTCAGTTGTTATTAAAATTCAAAAGATAAGGCAGTGAATATATGTGCTGCTATCTTGTGGTAATTGTATCAACCATTAGTTCACTGAGTAACAATCGATTGTGGCCCAACAATATAAATGCACCTAGCATTTCTTCGACACTGTTGCTACCTGTTGTAGATTGGAAATGTACGCATTATAATTAATTTAACGCAAGCTAAGAACTTGTAGTTCCAGTATGTCTTGGCGCAACGTTTAGCAGAAACGTTAGATCATTGGATCGCATATCGAAGAGCAGAATGGTGCAATTGGCCATAAGACGTTCCCACACGCAAGCTATCTTAGTTACTAAGGCTGTGTCAAGGATTTCGGGGGGGGGAGGGGTGGTTTGTCAGTGGCTGCAGTCCGACCCCCGGAGCCCTCAGGGTCGTTGACCCAGCTCTCCGCTGCCCTGTGTCCCACCAGGCTGTCGGCGGCGTTGGTGGTGGCGAGAGGCGCCAAGGTACCAAGGTCACCGTGGCCACGCCCCGTCCTTCATCAAGGCCGGGCTCACACGCCGAGTTGGTCTTGCCGCAGTCTGGCCATTACACTCTTAGACACTGCACTTAATATAATGACTTATTTAATACAATTACTTGGACATACGCCATTTCAATTTTTTACTGTTTGTCATGGGAAAATACATAAATTCCTAAAAAAAAAATATTACATAAACTCACAGAAAAAGCCTAACGCAGCTGATGTCATCGAATGATGAACCAAAACAAGGAATTATGGACAACATGAACAATATCATAGACGAACACATTCAACTGAAATATAAGATAGGACAATAATTTCGTGGAAGGAAATTATTCATGAAGTCATGACAAAATTGCAGCACAGGCGAACACAGTGGGCTTACAACGACGGGACACTTTTAACAATAGCAGCAAATGCAGAGAGAGAACAAAACCTAGATAACGAAGAAAATATACGAAAACAATGGACAATACCAACGAACACTGACTGTCAGTCTGTTTGTGCTTGATGTCGGGAACAGAGGCCAGTTCCCGAAACGTCGCAACTGTTTTTTATAACAAATCTACGGTGTTCGTTGGTATTGTCGTCTTTGTGTTATTAATAATGTATGTTTAGGTTCAACATTAGGTTTATCTGTATGACATCAGTTGCTTTAGGCTTGTTTTCTGTGAGTTTGTGTTTTCATTTTAATTTATTATTTTGCATTTAAGAATTTTCTACATAACCAACAGTCCAAGATATTGTATTAAATCAAAATTCCCAATTGCATGAATCATTTAAAGAACGTAAATTAACGTACTTTTCAACGAAAAATTCTCTTGACATAAACGATGACTTCTTTCTTATTTCATAGAAATATTTTGTTCTTCTTATAAACTACGCCGTTTTTTTCAATTTCCGAATTATGTTTTTGAAGTAAACACACGTGTAGAAGTAATAAGAGATTAATACAAAAGTAATGACTTTTTTGAATGTATTGCTAGCATACCATTATTATTTTTGTGAATTCATGTTCAAAGTAAATAGACTAAGTACCCATAAGTTTAGGAAATAACCGTAAATTTACGAAGAGCCCTTAATAATTAGTAACAAGCGTTCTTCTTTGATTTAAAATGAAGATTGTTTACAGTTTTGCTTTTAAGATATTTGCCTGTAAATCCATACATATAGCTCTCTTGCATTTATTGTTTACTCGCAAAATTACCCACCAACAATTTATTGCTATTTTTGAGTCGAAAAAGGAATCTAACGTGATATTAATAATTAACACTAACGCAACTTTGTACTGCTATAATATAATATGTAGTGTATCTCTACACAGAAAATTTTAGGCAAACATAAAAAACATAACAATTTTACAGGAAATGCCATCAAATTACACCAATCAAAAGGAAATGAAATAACTAACATGACGTGTGCGATCCAGCCACAAGACTCATCCTAACTCATATTTATGATATTTTGGTTTTTACAATTACAGAATTTTATGATGGAATGTTATGAAAATATGACTGAAGAAGTATTTTTGCTGGCATTTTCCAGCTTCATAGACTCAGAATGACTTTAAGTGAGTGATTATATCGGAATTGGTTGACCAATAATTTCAGTTATAAATAGCACTTACTTTCTACATCCAAATGATAAAATGCAGCGTATTGACAGAGTTTTAAACCTGGGACGAAATAGTAGTCAGGTCCAGTTTTGCACGTCATTTTATAGCTCTAAGAAAAAGAAAACCTTCCCCCTGGCACAAAAAAAATGGAGGGGAATTATATTGTATATTGTTAAAAAAACACTTTAGTATGTGCCTTTTTTCGCTAAGCTGCAAGTATTTTACAATATCTAACAAAAATTTATTAAAAAATTTGCAATTTTAAAAGCCAAGAAATCTGTTGTAGATAATCACTACGAGAAATAATGGTTTTTTTTTTCTCGTCTTAATTTTTTCCTGTCGGTTGTGTTCGAATATATCCGGTATTAAAATTATAATTATATAAATGTATATATAATTTTTTTAATATTTGTTACAGAATGGCCCCAACCATAAAATAAATTGTGAAAGAAAGTGTATTTCACGTACGTTCTTACGCTTGAAAAATTATTTCTAAAAATTTGTGTAAATGACTCTAAGAACTTACGATTTATGTTAACTAGTTGTGAGTGTAAGACTTAGTCTTTTGTTATCTTAAACATTTAATATATAGAATATATTTTATATATATTTAGGTCTTCCTCGGTGTGCTCCAGAATGAAAACTCAACTAGAGTTTCGCTGAGACCTATCGTAAGGAATTAAATTTGAAACAACTAAGCTCCTTTAGGGACGTTGCAACCCTCGCCTTAAAGTCTGTATTTAAAAGAAGATTAGTCCCTCTTGCAGCTGAAACTACTCCCATATCTGTGGCCCCCGTATGAATGACTCGGACATTGCAGATGTTATAAGCATTTTTTTTATTACAACCCCTTTCTTTCAAATTGACCTCCCTTCTCTTCATATTTTATTCGTCTCTCTGCCCCTAGCTTCTAAACTTCCTCTTCCCATCTTCATTCCGAACCAATTTCCCCGCAACGTCTCTCATTTGCCTTCTCCCGGGTCCGCGGTGTTACATTTCGCTATTCGTTATCGGTGTCCGGATCGCCAGTCCTCGGAGATAGAAAACTGTAGGCTGTGCCGTGAACTCAAGCCGTTGAGGACATTCTTAGCGGGAACGTGACCGTAGGCCGAAAATCATTAGACCGAAAGGCACTAGACCGAAAGTCGTTTAGCCGAAAGACACTAGACCAAAAGGCACTATACCGAAAGGCACTAGACTAAAAGATACTACAGCAAAAGTGGTTTCTCCGAAACTTCAGTTTAGTGCCTGCTACTCTTCTTAACTAGCGATAGACGTGAATCTTACTATTGAATTAATATGTTGTTAAATGGATTCATGCCAGATTAACCATTTTATACCAATTTAATCATAATGATGTTTAAGTTAATGCATTATGAAAAGTTAGTGTATTATTTTATTATGATTATATGTATTCATTTAAATGAAAAATTTATATTTATCTAATTAATTTCAATTTAATGACTTAAAATAATGAAATAATTTAAATTATAGTTAATTTATAATATATTTATAATATATAATATATAATATTAATTAAATATTAAATTAAAATATTTAAGAGTATTCGGGGGGATACAATAAATATCATTGAATTGGTGAAAAATTTATCTTTGTGCTAAAAGTTTTAAATTCTAAGTTGAGCCAATGTCATGCTACTATTATTAAAAAAGTTATTAAAATATTAAAAAGTTAATTTACAGTGTTATACGCAGGACTTACGTAATATTTTCTTGTTTCGTATGACATAATGACTACTTTCATTTATTTAGTGTATATTAAATTTTCACTTGATTTTTTATTTTAAAATTTCTACTATATTTCGAAGAAAAAAAATTGTACATACGAGTACAAACGTTTTAGAATTTTCTAAATAAATTTCTAAAATTAAGATGAAACAATTAATTGAGTTTTGCCTTTTACAGTCATTAGTTACGTCAAGAGAATTACATCATATTTCGTCTTTTGCTTTGCCTATCGGTGTTAATAATTATTCAGTTTTTTCGCTATTTACCGTATAATCGTGAATCTTAAATTTAATAGTAAATCTCATATGTTTGAAATGAAACTTCTTTACATCCGGTAGGGTAGGTTGAGGCGATGACTCATCAGAGCTTAAAGAAAACGCAAAGCGCAACTCTCAATTGTTAGGCACTCGACGATGAATAATGAATAAATTGTTCTCGGACAAATGTAACTCTTTGCAAGTTTCTCGTCACCATTCTTGTTACAATATTGATACTCCAGTTTGAATATCCGTTTTTTATGGTTTAGTTTTATCGTTCACGCGAATTACTGAATATAAATATTTATCGTTTAATTGGATCATAAAACAGTGAAGTTTCAATTCTAACACGCGCTCCAAGCTTCAATTTATTAATAAATATAAATTATATTTTGCATTTTAAAATAGATAAGCCAGTTATTTTTCCCATTTTTTGCAATATGATAACTTTTTTTCTTCTCCGTGCAGATAAAATCCTTACGAATAATATAAATGCGAAGGTAACTCTGTCTGTCTGTCTGTCTGTCTGTCGCGCTTTCACGCCAAAACTACTGAACCGTTTTAAATGAAATTTGGTACACAGATAGTCTAGAGCCTGAGAAAGGACATAGTCTACTTTTTAATGCGAAAAATGGGTTGTAAGGGGTTGAAAGGGTGGGATGAATAGTTTTATGTCAATATCGTCATTTTTAGAGCTAGAAGCTTGAAAATTATTTTTTAGGCTGTTGATTCGATATAAATAAATATGACATTCAAAGTTTATAAAAGTTTTTCCTTCAAGGGTGTAAAATAACAATAGGGAACAGGGGATGAAAGTTTGTAAGTTTTTGACAAGAAACAAAATATTAGAGCTATTCTGATGTAACATTTACGGAGTCATTACAAAATGTGCAACTGAAGTTAAACTTGCCAAGAACCGCGCCGTACACAATGATCGCTGTGCAACCGAGGAGGAGGGGGGGGGGGGGTAGCGCGGCATGGTACGGCGCGGTGTAGGTGGGGAAATATGCCTAAGTGTGCTTACCCGAACGGGCAGACACGTTTGTGTCTTATTTGTAAAATAATTAGCCTAAATAATTAAAAATGCTACCCAAAGGCACTATTCCACGCGGACGAAGTCGCGGGCACCGCTTGTAGTATATTATAAATAATGTAGGAATCTATGTAGGCTATATGAAATACAATCCGATTTTATGCAAAATTCGAAATATTATTTGCGTGATTACATCGTTTCTTCATTCCCTGGGAAATTACAACAACTGTGAATTTCAAACAAGAATCGCAGTCTTTCTCGGCCTTGCATTAAGTTTCTCGGCTTGGGGTTTTTAACCATGTTAAAAAATTAAGAGTTCACCAATCTTCGCTTTTGACGTGGCTTACACTCACAAACCAAGAAACCTACGATTCTCCTATTTATTGTTACCTAAACCTACCGTTATAAATTTCAAACGTTAATTTATGGTGTTAAAATATAATTGGATTTAAATTTAAAATTTTTGTTCCCTGTCGTGCAATAATGACTTATACCATTTATGTGAGTTCCAGGATGCCTGGTGTTTTTTATTTGCCAGAAAGCTGCAAAGGACACATTTATTTTTAGGTACCTTAGATTGTTTTTTTTCTTAAATTGACAAAACACGTCATCTAGGCCCAGAAACCCATCACAGACACATGGAATAAATAGCGAAGATAAATGGTATTATATTTGAACCTGCAGTTTTAAAAAAAATCTTTACTTGTTCTAGTTTTTATTTTAATAAATAAAAACTTGTTCATGTAACTTATATTATGCATGAATTAATAAAATTCTTAAAAAGCAAACAAGGCCCGTGTTGATTTAACTACTAAACTAAACTTCTATCAGTTTTCTACTTGGATATATATATATATATATATATATATATATATATACACACATGTTTATGTTTATATATATAGTGCAGCTTTAATTGTTTCCCTGTGCTGACAGTTTCAAACATTAATTTTAAAAATTTCCATTGTATAATATTTCAAAACTGTTAATATGAATAAAAATCAATAAGCAATGTTAGAAGTCGGATTTTTTTTATGATATTTTTGTGAAGTATCACATAATGGTAGCATTTTTTCCCTCTGTAATTAAGGTAATAATTTTTTTAATTTTAATTTTTACAGTATACTTAAAAAACACAAATTACATCAAACTAATTAATGCTCGTACAGAGTACATATTGGTTTGAATTTTCTTTATAAATCCTAGAATAAAGGTTAAGGAAATGAATTTTTTAGTAGAATAAAATTACGTTATTCTCGACAATTTAATTTCACTTCGTTGTCGTATGCCTTGCATTTCGGTGTTACTTCAGTTTGATCGCTGTTCGACGTATAATTTCGCGTCCACATGCACAGACACTTGACGCAGTGTTATCCGCGCCCGTGGCCCCGCCTCATCACGTAACCTCCTAGCCTATAAAACTCCATGGAAGCTGTTGGTTGCCCTATGAAGCAGGAGGGGTGAGGGAGGAACGAGTAAGGGCCTCGGATGCCCTGTGAGAATGACTAGGAGGGATGGATGACGTCAGGACGTCATGCAGCCTGCCTATACTTCCAGCAAGCTCAGGCAAGGGAATGTCTCCTTATCATCTCGGATTCTCTCCCCGAGATAAGTTTGGCGTTTGAGGGAACTTCGCCAGCTGGTTCTAACAAAGGACGAGAAACGTCAAATTTCTAAAGTTCAGAGAAGAAAAGAACACTCAAGTTTTAACTTGAGGCTAGTACAATGTGCGACTTCTTTTCCATACATAGAGATATTGCAAGGCGCAATAAAAAAAAATTCTACGTTTTCACAATGTTTGTGCATTTTTAAGTTTTTCGATAATTTTTTTTGTTCAACTATAATCTAAAATAAAAAACAAAATTTTTCTTAATTTCAAAAATAAGTATTTAAATCAGTACTTAATAAATAAATATATATATCTGTCGAAAATCAAAACTTTTATGAAGATAAGAAAAAAACTATTCACCTAATAAATAACAAACAAGATACGGTATAACTTTTGAACAGGCTTATAAACCTTCATTCATGCTTTAAAGAAGACACAAAAAACTGAAATAGCAACTCTATTTAGAATATTTAATAATTGTCATCAGTTTTTATTAGAATGGAAAAAAGAGATACAGTGTTAGTAAATAGTTTCTGGAGTGTGTTTATGAAGTTTTGCACTTTATTTTCACACTTATTTTGTATTACGTGTTTACAAAAATTATATTAAATGTTGCGTTTTAACTGTTGACAAAACCACTCAAAAATTATTTGTATTAATTTTAGAGTTATAGTATTGCCCATACCACAACATAAAAATTAATTTTTTGTCTACGGTTGTTTATTTACTACCTCAAGAAACGGGAAATTGACAGCGGATTATGAAATATAAACACCATTCCTGGAAGTATGAATATGCTGTTCTACAATACGGCTTAGTATTGATATTTTCCGTCAGTAAATTTTTCAAGAACAACTACAAAGTTCTGACACGATCATTCGAAAAAGATAAACTGAACGTAATCTATAGTTACGAAACTTATAAAACTAATATAAATCGTTCCAATTTAACTTCAAACATTTACAAAAATTCTTCAAATAGATTCATCATGAAGCAGATTTAAAAGGATTCCTATCAAAATGTACTAATTTGGAGAAGTTTTTACACTTTATAATATAAAGTATAAAAAAGTAATTTATTTGGGACTGAAAACTGTACCAACTACTTGTCATTTTACTATAAAAATTTAACCAAGCAAGAACCAGATAATAACCAGGTGCGGTCATTATTAATCAAAATCAATCCCGGCAATACCTAAGGTAAGGACTTTTTCCTTCCTAATTTTTTCTGAAATGTATGGTTTTCATTAGAAATTAACAAATAAGGTATCTGAAAATATTACGAACAGTGGTTTTGTTTATTTATTTTACTTGACGTTATAAGCATAAGAAGCATTTTTCGACAAAAAACATCTAAATTCATATTAGAATGCAATAAGGTATCCCTGAGCGAGTGTTTTTTTTCATGTAATTGGTGGCAATTGGCAAGAGAAACCTTTGCCGTGTTTGTCCAGGCCGTTTAGGACGTGGTTGAAAGGGCACAGGATGCCTGTGATTCGTGAGCTGACAATAGCATCTACCCGAAATAAACGCAAACAATGACTAGACTTAGACAATGCTTAAGTGTTTTAACACACAATAAAATAGATTCCGAATGTTTAAACGAAAAATATTTACCCATAATTATAGATCTACGGAATCCGTAACTGACCAGCCTCTTCAAGGTAAGTAACTGATATATATATATATATATATATATATATATATATATATATTAGGTTTAAGAAAACAGAAAAATCACCCTAAATCCTATAATATTATGAATATCACATCCTTTTGATCGTATTACAACTCGTGGGAGTGATTCCAAAAACCTTTGTCTAAACAATTGTTTGATACGCTTACATAACAGCAAGGAGTAGAAAAAACAAGAGTAAGAGGACAAAATATTTATAATTACCTTCGTAGGCACAAAATCGAATCTGTTTGAAAATTGTTTTAAATATTATTTTTTTTATCTAAATCATTTGTCTGAAACAATATTTGATAGAACCACCCAATGCTGTAAGGGGTTGAAACACACAGCGATATAATTTGAAAAATAATCATAATTTTTGTTCTATGTACACCATAAAATCTTTTTCAATTAATATAAAATCATAAATTATTATCTACATATATTTCTAAAATAAATTTTTATGCAACCAACCAATACTGAAATGGATAGAAAAACAAGGTTTTGAGAACAAAAAATTAATACTTACCTTCGTATGCACACCATCCCATCCGTTTGAATTGTTTGTAAATCTTATAAATTTTATCTAAACCTTTCGACAAGTACAAATTTTGATACCACCAATAATTTCGAAAATGTTTCATGTATACGATTTATAATACAAAAATAAGTTCAATACTACTTTAATAATAACACAATCAGATCCATTAGAATTGTTTGTAAATGTTATAACTTTAATCTAAAACCGTTTTCTAAAATAATTTTTGATAAGATGAGCCTTTGCTGCAGGAGGTTGAAAAAAAAAAACAGGGTGGATTGTTAAAAATCCATATTTTCCATTTAATGTACACTAGTACATTCGTTCTTATATAATGTAAAACCATAAATTAATATCTAAAAAGTTAGTCTAAAATAATTTTTATAGGACCTACATTACTGTATGGGGTAGAATAAACATGGGTTAAATGACAAAAAAAAAAAAATTCAAAATCCTCTTAGTAGGGAAACTATAAAATCCGTTCAAATTGTTTGTAAACAATTCAAATATTATCCAAAACATTTGTCTGAAACAATTTGTTTTACAACCAGAAAATAGGCCCGCGAAACTCGCGGGCTTTGTTTAAAATGGATGTGTAGTATTCGTAATAAGGATCTTTCCGTGCACTAAAGTAAATGAAATATAGAGAACCACGTCTCCAGAAAATAGGCCCGCGAAACTCGCGGGCTTTGTTTAAAATGGATGTGTAGTATTCCCAATAAAAATATTTTCGTGCACTAAAGTAAATGAAATATAGAGAACCACGTCTCCAGAAAATAGGCCCGCGAAACTCGCGGGCTTTGTTTAAAATGGATGTGTAGTATTCCTAATAAGGATCTTTTCGTGCACTAAAGTAAATGAAATGTCCTGAAGTCAATACAACCACAAACGAATAGTTAAAAATGTTGTTCATAACCCAACCTTACATAATCTAACCTAACCTTACCGATCCTAACCTGACGAAATGTAACCTAACTTATACTAACCTAACCTCACCTAAAATAGCATAACCTAACTTACCTTACCTTACCTAACCTAAACTTACCTAACCTAAACTTACCTAACCTAAATTTACCTAACCCAACCCAACCGAACTAAAAATATGCAGGGGCGACGTCCCAGAATGCGAATAGAAAGCGTACGATAAATATGGTTTACTTCTTGAAATTATGGTACACTGCACGATAATTCCTGGGGATATGTATCAAAATTATGGTACAAAAAAGTAATTATGGTATCACATAATTATTATTATGAGATGCGGGGCCCACGCCCTCTCCAAATAGAAATCGAAAAAAAATATTTTCGACCAAAATAATTTTTTTCAAAGATACCACTTACGTGGTAAGAAGAGGGCATCCTCCCAACTCAAAAGATGTGGGGGAAACATCCCAGAAGGCGAATACAAAGCGTACGATAAATATGGTATATGTACCGGAATTATTATACCTTGTACTGTACTTTATATGGATATAAACGGAATGTATGGTACACCTAACAGTAATTATGGCATCACACAATTACTATTATGAGATGCGGGGCCCACGCCCTCTCCAAATAGAAATCGAAAAAAAATATTTTCGACCAAAATAATTTTTTTTCAAAGATACCACTTACGTGGTAAGAAGAGGGCATCCTCCCAACTCAAAAGATGTGCGGGAGACATCCCAGAAGGAGAATACAAAGCGTACGATAAATATGGTATATGTACCGGAATTATTATACACTGCACTGTACTTTATATGGATATGTACGGAATTTATGGTACACCATACAGTAATTATGGCATCACACAATTACTATTATGAGATGCGGGGCCCACACCCTCTCCAAATAGAAATCGAAACAAATATTTTCGACCACAATAAATTTTTTTCAAAGATACCACTTATGTGGTAAGAAGAGTGTATTCAATCGCTACTCTCTGCGAAAGGGCAACCTCCGAACTCAAAAGATGCGGGGGCTACACCCTTAAAAAAATGGACTTCCCCCCCTTCTGGAGGGGTAATTTAAAAATGTGAGCAGAAATGATGGCATCACACATTAACTATTATGAGATGCTGGGCCCACGCCCTCTCCAAATAGAAATCGAAAAAAAATATTTTCGAACACAATAAATTTTTTTCAAAGATATTTTATCGACACTTTCTGTGAAAGGGCATCCTCCCAACTCCAAAGATGTGGAGGAGACATCCCAGAAAGCGAATAGAGAGCGTACGATATTTATGGCATGTATACGACAATTTTTCCCTAAATTATGGTGCATGTACCGGAATTATGGTACACCGTACGATAATTTTTAAGAATGTGTACCGAAATTATGGTGCGAAATTATGGTACACAAAAAGTAATTATGGTATCACATAATTATTATTATTATGAGAGGCGGGGCCCACGCCCTCTCCAAATAGAAATCGAAAAAAAAGAAATTTTCGAAAAAAATAAATTTTTTTCAAAGATGCCACTTACGTGGTAAGAAGAGCGTATTTTAACGCAACTTTCTGCCGAAGGGCAACCTCCCGACTCAAAAGGTGCGGGGGCTACGGCCTCTCCAAATATAAATCGAAAAAAAAAATTTTTTGAAAAAAAAATAAATTTTTTTCAAAGTTGCCACTCACGTGGTAAGAAGAGCGTATTTTAACGCAACTTTCTGCCGAAGGGCATCCTCCCGACTCAAAAGGTGCGGGGGCTACGCCCTTAAAAAGAAAAAAACAAAAAACTGCCCTCCCCCCCTCCTGGAGGGGTATTTTCAAAATCCGAAAAAAACTTCTCGAGGTACCATCCTGTACCACCTCTGTGCCAAAGGGTTTGTCCCCCGGACCAACGGCACCCGAGTTACGCGCCCAAACGTGCGCGCTCCTCGGCGACAGATCTGGAAAACATGCCCCTCTGTTCACTCTATCTCCTCCCAGGGGTTGAGGGGGAGGGGGTCTTGGGGTGGGGCGCTGCACAGACGAAGGATGAAAGGTGTGCAGAAAAAAATATTTGAGCCCTCCACCTCCAACGGTCTGGGCGCTGCGCGCCCTCAAAGTCGGCGAAAAAACTTCCGTTCTTGAAGGGTTGAAAACACATTGATTTGGAATAAGAAAATAAATAAAATATTACTACCATATACACTATCATATCCATTCTTGTATCGTTAACTTTCTAAATATTGTCTAAAACCTTTGTTTAAGTAATTTTTTTATGTAACCAAACATTATTGCAAAATGTGGAAATAAAAAGGGTTGAAATTAAAAAAAAATCTTTTTTTTTTTTTTTTAACAGCTATACTATCAAATCCGTTATAATATATTTATAAATGCTAAACTTGATCTAGAATTTTGGCTGGAATATTTTTTGATTAAACGAATTATTACCATAAGCACAGAAGTTTAATTTAAAAAAAATTAAAACGTTCTTAGCATCAAATTTGTTCGTATTTATTTTAAACCATTTTAATATTATTTTTAATGCTGGTCTAAACATATTTTTATACGACCACTTTATTACTGCAAGGTATGAAAATAGTATTTGAAGGTTAACAAAATTGAGTATCTACCTTAGTTGGCATAATATGAAATTTATTCTAGGCTGTTCAATGCGGGATGCAATTATTTAAAAAATACATAATATTTTTGCTGCATGGAAAATGAGAAAAAGTTACGAGTTCAATTGTAACATTGCATAACATATACATGTCATTTACATTAAGTTCTTAAAATGTGTCAGAAGTCAATATATGTTTTAAAATATGTCCAGAAGAAATAGCTACATCGAAATCTACTTACGTTTGTAGACTGTGCCGAAAGAGTATTTTTTTTTTTTTTTTAAATTTTAGTTGCAGTAGATTTTTATTAATATTTTGTTCGAAGAAACATACATATACCAAATTAAATTGTTACATTAAATGTTAATCCGTCCTTTTTCATACATTTTTACAATTTATTTTCCGAGATTTGGTTTGATAATGATAAAACTAATCATCTTAGGTACTATGTTGAACCGTAAAGGAGCATAAAACATATTATTTTTTTTATTTAATCGGTTTCATTCTCTTAAAATGATAATTCGACTGTAACAGTTAGATACTCATGGTTTTCTTTTCTTCTTCAGTAAAGTATGTTTAGGTTAATATTGTATTTCAGGAATGTTAAGGCTTTTTTTTGTCAGATGTGTTCAGACGGGTGCCTGTGTTACCCTTGGGAAGGAATATAAACCTCTGTTACCAACCCAGGTCCTCTATGGCTCTGTGAAGTGGAGTTTCCACCAGGTATTCCCATTCCTCGCAGTATAGCGCGTAAGCAACGAACTAGTTTAATGGCGTGGTCCGTCGGACGACGCCGGCAGTCACTCTCGAGGGCGCGCAGGTGCCTCGACCTCCACCGCCGCCCGGGCCTGAGGAATGGTCACCGTGCAGTGACGATGACGGCTTCGCCAGCGGTGCAAAGAAAAAGTGGGTGAAGGAGTGGGGGTAGCTTTCAGCGACGCTCGCAGTGTGTCCTACCTTCCTCTCTCTATCGCGATCTCTGTTCGACTTCTAGGAGGCGCGCGCCCGTCTCTCTCCAACGCCGCGCGGCTAAAAGCTCCACCGCATGCTAATGGCGCAGGTAATGGAGCCCGGAAGTGGCGTCAATAATCACATCACGCGGCCCAGAGACAAGACGCGTGTCTGTCCCTTTTCCCTCTCCCCTCCTTCACAAGCACAACCTTCCTCCGTGGGATACTCGCCTGAGTGCTTACCCCCCCTCCCCTTCTGAGAATCATCAGCCGTCTGCTCCGTCCGCCATTCGCCGGCTGAAGTTCCCCGGCTCGCCGCCGCCTCTCTGCGAGCGCGCAGGTCGCTGTTGAAGAGCGACCCGCCGGAAGGTGGTCGGTCCCTTAAGAAGAAAAAAGGTTATTTCAAACGAAGATATCTGTGTATGGTATGAAAGATAAAACTAACACAAAAAATGTAACTTTGAATGTTTAAGCTAACTGGAACTATCCAACCACCATATAACATTAATGATACTTCGGCAGGAATATAAACTGACAGATGTCAGGACAGTTGGAATGGAATTTAACCCTTAAATTCCATTAGAAGTCGAATACAGAGTACTTTCTCGCTATCAACTTGTTTCCTAAATTAATTTAAATAAACACACCGAGAACTGTTGAGATATATCTCGTTATTTTAAGAAAATATCATGTTAATCAGAATTACATTTGGCCCGAGTCCTAGGTTCTTTACTCCTGGGTGGCTCTGGATTTTTGGCGGCTGATTTTCTTCGATATACTCCTGTTCCTCTCACCCATTTTCATTCTTCGGTTTCTCCATCTTCGGGTCACGTTCATGAAAACTAATGGGTTCCAACATAGAAGCTTTGATTTCATTAAATGTATTTGCCTTGTAAGGTTGCACTCCCAATCCACTATGTATCTCCCTTCATGCAGAAACTGATGGCTAATACCTTAACGACAGTTTAATTTCTTTAGATATTTGTGAAATATTGGAAAAATGATATTTGTAAGCTTTTGCCAGGGACAGGAATAGATAACCACTTCGAGATAAATAACGTTTTGCAGAACTGTTAGATAAAATAACTTTAAAAGATCGACTATTTTCTTCATATTAAGAGTATTATAGTAATATTTCAGTTTTTTTTTTTTAATGTCATGTCAATCCTCGAGGCCCATTAAATAATTCAACTCCTTTTTTCCGTTTATTTATTTTAGACATCAGTCTGGAAGTAATTATTGCTAAATCGTGTTCGTTATAGTATACATAGAAATGAAATATAAATACATAAATTATATTTTCAGTTGACGATGCCTTAGGTGTCCAGGGGCCATGGAATGCACAGCTAGGCGTAAATTTCCCGGAGTTTTAAAGAAATGAATAAAATGAAACCTGTGCAGGTGGACAGGTTCTAACACAAGACCGAACGCGAGAATGACACTCGGTGCGTGACCAAACGAGCTCACAGTTATGTTACTGTGCTACTCAGACCGCAGTTCCACGCGAAACTTTGGCCCTTCATAGGTGGTGGGTTCGCGCGGATAACCTAGTTACGGTCCGCCGCCGCCGGGGTTCGCGTCAATCACCGCCGGCACGCTCAAGTCGGGACTTGCGCTCGTTACGCGGAGGTAACCGGATTTGGCGTCGCGTCACCCGGGGTTAAACACCTCTTGGCGGGCGGATTAAGAGGAGCAGCAAGACGCGGCGCTGTGCCGGTGGCGGGAGCAGGGGGGGGGGGCCGTCGAGAGGAGCTGGAAGGCGGGAGAAGTGTCTGGGAGGGCGTGGAACTTTGTGGAAGGTGTGAGTCGCGGCAAGGCCTCGTGACGAGCTGCAGACAGCAAGCGGCGAGAGCTTTCCGCACTCGCTCCAGGAATCAAATTTGAAGCGAACACAGAAACCCACTCCCACAACATCCTCCGAGGGAAAGTTGCTCCGCGGAGCGTGAGATGGGCTCTCTCCCCTGCCTCGCGACTCGCTGGCGAAAGGGATTATGGGGGCAGGGATGTTGAGAGGGAGCGGTGTTTGTCATGGGTGTCTTCGTCTTAACAATGAGGGCGTGTCTCCGTGGTGTTGCGCTGGTACAGGAGGCTGCATTTTGAATATATTATGATCAGCAGCATCACTCACAGTTGAGAAGGAATGTTTATTTCCATCCTAAATGCAACATTATTTCTGTTACTAATATTTTGATAAAATTTTTTGAATTTAAAATATGTGTGATGTGTATCATTATGAATTATAACTGCGTTCTTATCGCACCTTATGATTTTATATACTTAAAAGGACAAAAACCAATACCAACATTTCAAAATTAGTATTGTACAATCACATGCAATCCAGCCAGAAAGAGCAAGGTGAAAGCAGCAAATGTACAATACTCACTAACTAATTTGTGGATAATCGTATGGAAGTCTTCGTGGTACATTAAAATATCGTTAATTTTGCTGTTCTGTAAATATTGTGTAATTTTTCCATCCGTTATTTATGCTGTTGTAGTCTTATATTAATTTACAGCCTCTGGCAAGTAAATAACTATTTCTCAAGGCACATAGTGAGGTGTAGCATTGCTGAGACACTGGACACGCATTTATGTAGTCTTGGATTAGAATTATGGTCAAGTCATCCTTTATTTGGTCAACCATGGCTTTTGGAAATTGCTTGAGAGAATTGATGGAATATTTTATTACTTATTTTACATTATATCTACATTATTCCATGGCAGACATTTACCCAAATATTTCTCAGTTATAATTTTTTTGCTTTCTGTAATTATCTCATTGGCAATGCGATGGAAAGTAAAATAAATATATTTATAAAATTAAGCCAGTGGTTGCAGATAATGTAATATAATATAATATTATAATATTATAATACTTAAATAATTATAATTTCAGTGTCTACAATACTTTAAACACTAACACTCCTAAAGTGTAACCAATTCGGTTTAGAATTAAGTCGTGTTGTTTATCGAGACTAAAAATGAAGTTATACATTTGTAGTGCCAATTGTTGTAATATATAAAAAGTTAAAAATATATTAGGCTTAGTTAATTTTATTTGAAATTACTTAGCATGCTGCTAATTATGTACCTATATATGCAAAATAGAAAACTGCTGCTAAAGAGATAGTAATGATAGCCATATTCAAAACACCACGCACCTGTTATAAGTAATAAAAAAATTCGCCACAAAAATAAATTTTATCAATAATCATCCTATCGAACATTCTGAGTTACGTTCCAACAAACCCCTTTTTTGCTGTCCACGAAATGGCTTCTTTCTAAGAGTAAAATTTGGTTGTCACTTATAAATATAACCATAACAATTTGGCAGCTTCTATGTATATTAACCAAATTTAGGCGGATACAAAAGATTATTATTTTTGTTATTAATTGTGAAATAACTCCAACGTAATGGCTTACAGTTTTAAAAGGCAGCACTATTTCGCACATCAGAATTTTCTTCCCTTTTGCGTCAGAAACACTTAAATGGAATAACGTTTTTTGGTTTATTAAAAATCAAATTGTAACGCCAACCTTTTTTAGTGAAACAAGCTTACTTCCCGCATCTTTACTTGTGCAAATATTGTGACATTGTTAGAAAAATGTGATGAATTCTCAAAAAAAATCCTTAGTTAAATAATAGTTGTAGTTAGTAATAAACAGTACAATATTGTAATAAATAAAATACATATAGGAACAGTTGAATAAATAGTTATAAAAAATTTTAACAGTTAACCCGCTATGGAATCACTTAAATGATTTTTGGTGCACTAAATACAGTCTCGTTATTTGTCGGCTCGTAGATATTGCCTGACACCTGACTGCTGTTATTTCATTAGGATATTTAAGAAAATTGGTAAAACATTGAAATATCTTTCCAAACGGTTTCACTTTTAAAATACGTAAGATGAAGTTTTTATTTGTAGGTGGTACATCCAAACAATTGTTTTAATAAGTGATAAAATTTAAATTATAAACAATATATATATAAAATACTCAAGTATAGGTTCATTTAATTAATAAGTGTGATTTCTTCCTCCGCGTGAGTTTATCTTCTTGCGAAGAGCACTGAGCAATACAGTAGTTTTTCCCCAGCTTGCACTCTTAGAAATTCACTAAACATTCACTTAACTGCACCTAATAAGAAGTGTTCTTTGTGTTCCGAAGAAAACCTTATGTTCAAACAATATATCGATTCATAGTTCATTCAGTGTTATATTCCAAACTGGGAAAAACATGCACTTGATGGGAAGATAAGTGTGTTTTATGTCGAATTAACAGGCTTCTGAAGGTTTTCTAACACTCTAGGCTGATTCTTGTGAGTTCATATTGAAAGTATGTCAATTGCGGTCCTATTGGAGGGGTGGTGGGAGTGATCCCCCTTCCATAAAAAAGGAGGGGTGGGGCTTGTCTGTAAAGTTGGTTTACGGACGATAATTTTACGTGATAACGTCATAAGAAAACATTGATGAAAAATTGCATACTTCCATAAATTGAATTTAATTATTATCACTGAATTATCATTATTTTGTTTAATACAAAGAAGGAGTTAATTGAAAATTACAATTTTTTTCATTGAATACTATATAAAAGCAGTTGACTTTTTATACGATCGTTTATTTGAGATAATAATTGTTTAAGTCAAAAATTGTAACATAACCTATTATTACTGCACTCGCCGACCGACACTACTTTTTTTTAATAATCAAAGAACAAATATATGATATTATATCGCTAATCAAATTCTTAAAATGCAAGAATTAATTACCTCTTTTGCCGCAATTGTTGTTGTAATAAACAATGGAAACCACATTAACTTTTCACTTCACTTTATAAACAGTTGACGAAACAGTTCACGTGTAGGTTGTGTGCTGCCGTTGTCTCTCTTCTACTCGGACGCATCGGCCGATGGAGTGTAAGAGAGATAGATGCGTCACAAGCCGAACGCTTAGGCCGATCGTTCCTCTCTATCGCTTGTTCCGCGCTCTCGCTTGCACGCTCGGCTCAGGCGGAACGTGACAATGAGTCATGCTTTTTAGTGCGTGCAGCCGGCGTTCATCGATTTATAAGACATTATTACGTAAAAAAAAACCTTTTAGCTAAAAGAAATAACTGGAGCGATAACGAAAGTAATGTACTATAGACAGAACCTGACATTTAAAGAAAGTTCCATTTTATTAAATGTTTAGTTGTCCTCTTTTAGTGATACTGTGGTGTGTATTTTTTTCAATGTGCCAGATATGTGTTAAATATAAATTTAATTGGCTATTTTTTTTTAAATTTTGGATATCCCATTTAACTGGGAGGTAATCCGTATGACCCAAAACTCTCAAATCATGCACACGTCCCAAAAGGAGCGGATGTTTATTTTTAATAACATGAAAATATAATAATGCTTTGAAATTTCCAGAATATTCTGATTCAGTTTATGAAAGTAAAGGAATGACACAGCATATAAATTAGCTCCTGTATAAAATGTAAATGTAACACTAAAAATTATTATGCCTAAATTTATGTGGTATAGGCTGGAGAAAAATTGTTGCTAGTTTTGATAGTTATTAATGCTCAGTGTAGGTCAGTAGCGATTTCAGGAGTTTTATCTGCGAAAGGGAGGGGTAAAAAATTAAAAAAGAAATAATATATGAACAAATATATTCAAAAAACCTAAATTACTACTGACAATAACATACTGACACACAGGCCGTATGCAACGTGGCTTCTTAACACAACATACTGCCTTGAATGATATTTTTTCCAAAAAAAATTCTTAAGTCCGGGGGGGGGGGGGGGGGGGGGAAGTCCACACCTTGCATTTGCCACTGTAGTTACATATAAAACTATCATATAGTTTTATGTTCTGAAACAACTGTTTAGGGAAGTTAAGCGCAGTTTATTGAAGTGAACACAGCAAAGTACTAAATTTAATACCGACTTTTCATGACACGATTGCGTAAAAGTAAATAACTTTGCATTCAAGAAGATCCAGGTTAAAATTCTGCTCCATTTATCTTTTTTTTTTCGTTTTCCAAGTGTATCTGAAATCGCTTCAGGCAAATTCTCGGACGGTATCTTCTTATACGCAATGGATAATTGTTTCCCTAACTTTGCTGATTTGAAATTGATCGAAATTTATTGAACCTAATTTTTTATTGACATCAAAGTCAATACAGATGGTGAAAGCTGAAACAGAATGAATGACTATGGTAACCAGAGCACCATAAAAAAACTCAAAGAGGAAGGCAACGTCTGCCACATATCCCACTTGTGAATAATTGAGATGGACCCCGCCTAAAATCCAAACCAGAACTCCTTGGTAGGAGGCAAATTATCTGAAACTGTCTGTTATTGTCTGACGGGGAAATGTGATTGTAATTGGGTTACTAATTTAAAAGAAAGCTGAAAATAATGCAATATTTTTTAATCACAAATTATATTTAACGATAAGGGTACATAAAGTCATAAAATTCGTATATCAGTTAGTATAGAAAAGAAATTCCTGTCCCAGGCATCAGGCTGTGTATTGATGATTGGGGTACAGTTTGTAGATATTGAGATCACGGCGGCCATCTTTGAAGACATGGACCTAGACCTTTACGTTGACCTTGACCCCGGCGGCCAACTGGGATCCTCCATCTTAGATCCGCCATTTTATTTTCTAGAACTTTCAGCCATTTTGAATTCCGACTTTCGATTTCTAGTACTTTCCGTCCTCTTGGAATCGAATGCCCCTCTCCCTAAAGTTGCAATTTTCGTTACGGAGACAAGATGTCTTGGGACCTCGTTGAATTGTAGCCTCGCAGTCTCGTAACCATGCGTTCTGGAAGCTTCGTAGTCATGATGCTATGGAGCCTCGTAGACTTGAAGCTACGTAAGCAAGCAACCTTGTAATCTTTAAAATCCGTAATTATTATCAGAAAATTTCAGGAAGAAATTTAAAATATTTAGAAAATAATAAACTGTAAAAACACTCCGCAATCTAATATAATTTCGTCACAACCGCAATTTTAAAAATTCGTAAATCTTTAGCTATAAAATCGGAGAAAAATTAAAATTTATAAATATTTTAATAATTAAATTTTAATAAATTACAACTTAAAAAAACGCAAAAACATTCTTGGTTCAAACACGATGAGGGGAAAAAAGGCGATGGATACTTCCTCCACTGAAGCCGCCGACAATCTAAACCATCACTAATGCCAGGGTACATATCGTCAGCTAGTATGTTGTCATGTTGTAGGTGTAAAAAATTACCCCGTGCGGGGGCAAACAGACCACGTCCATCTCTACCTGCACCGCTAGTTACAAGCATTGTTTTTCAACCCCGCTAACCTTGACTTCACCAAGGCTAATTTGCGAAAACGCGGTAGAGACGCAAAACTAAATTACAAGTTTGATTGTGTATGCAGTAGGTTATTGCAGCGTTCAAACCACTAACTTTATATGCAAACATCTAAATTTATCCCGGATAAATTATAATACAAGAACTACAGACAAGTGGAATAAAATACATAAAAAAAGACATAAAATTTACAAATCCTATACGTGACGCCCGGCCGTAGCGATCACGTTACCTGCGGCACAAAAACCTTGCCATCGCATAAGTCTAAGTCTGTCCTTCAACGCCGCGTGAGGAGGGGGGGGGGGGGGGGGGAAGTCCACACGAAATCTTGGCTACTGTCCAAAAACAACTTCTTCTTCCACCATTAATAAATTAAAGTTTGACTTACATTAGTGCTGGTCGTGCAGTAGAAATTTACCAAACTGTAGCGCCTCGGGTACCCGGGCTGTAGACTGGGCGTAGATGACACTGGTTGCACAGTCAAATGGCGCCGGTCGACGCACTTCGGGACGTGGTGGATTAACACTCGCGACTTGCGAAAAAGTTTAAAATCGTTGATGGGAAATACGTTGCCGTACATTCCAAATTATAAAAAATATAATGCAGCTGAAGCGGGCCCCGGCAACGATAACTCCGCGTAGCAGTGTCCATGGTTAACCGTTCATACCGAAGTGTGGGTCGTGTCCCAACTCCCATGCACGGAGTTACCCTGGGAACCCATATTCACAACTGACCCGCCGTCGGTCAACGCCCGCAAGCTTCTCTCGACTAGACTCAACTGCCACTCCCGTCCAAACAGTCCGCTCGCCGCATACGTCACACTCCCGTGACGTCATCCACCTCCCTCCGCTAATTTCCCCCTCTTTCATGCTTGGACAAGTCCATTCAGCAGGGGTCAATGGCCGCACGGTAAACCACAGTACTTGATTAAATATTAACTAAAACTAGTAAAGACGTATATAAAAATAAATATAAAAACATTACTTAAAAAAATTACGTTAAAATTATAATTAAACATAATAAACACTTAACATAATCACATGAGACACCTGAAGTGTCTCAACCTCCCCGACAAAAAAAAAATAAAAAAAATATAATACTCCATTGAGTTATCTAACTATTAGGTCCGCGTAAAGTAAGTAACACTAAAAGCAACACGTAGAAGACGAAGAAAGAAAGACTCAAAAGAGCCGCGAATGACAAAAACACAAAACTAAGACACAGATAGCAAACTCGAAATAGCACCAAACATTAACTGTAAAGCGCGACCCATAGCTAAACTCTCCAAAGGTTTTACAAAAAAAAAAATTAAACTAAACTAAAATAATTTAATCCTGGATATAAATTTAACCATTTAAAAAAAATACAGCGACCATGAAACTTTCTATCCAAAACAATATTTTCCACAAATGGCTATAGGTAACTTAGATACACGTCTAATACATACTAAATTTATTAGAGTCCAAAAATCCAGCTACCTGCCAAAATTACGGCAAACATTACAATAAGTAAATATAAAAGACTCGCTAAAACACTTTCAAAAATTACGAAATATATTCTTTCAATCATAATTTACATATTAATATAGATATAAAAGTATATAAATTTTCTCACTTATTTACATCACAACTCCTTTATATCAATCGGAAACCAATTTACATTCGGACTACCCCCGACAATAGGGCTTCAACTGCGAAAGGTGAGCCTTTTTCACCCGGAAATGGTTCCCACATTCTTCTAACAAAACGGTAACGGGCCCCAAAAATTTCTTAATTACATTAGGACCCCCAAAGGCATACATCAATTTCGCCATCTTACGCTTTCCTTTATCGCTGAGATGATGCTCCCTACACAAAACTTCCTGGTTTACAGTAAACGGGTTCGGCAACCGCCCTTTATTATACTGACCCCTAACTACTTCCTTACTCTTTTCCAAATTCATCGCGACGTCTACCCACACTTCTTCCAACTTACGCGGGCTATGAATTAACAAATTCTCTGGCGAAATGCCCCACACATTTAATAGGGGATGGCAAATGTCTCGCCCCAAGAATATTAACGCTGGCGTAAATCCAGTAGCCCCATGCTTGGTCATATTAAAAGCCATATTTAAAAAATTTAAAGGCTCATCCCATTTTTGATGGTCTTTCTCACTAAAGATGGTCATTGCTATTTTCACATTTTTATTTACCCTTTCAACAAGATTTGGGTTCGGATAGTAAGGACTCGTTTTAATGTGTTTAATACCCCAATTAAGACACATGCTTTGAAACAGCTGACAACAAATATAACTGGCGTTATCCGTTACGGGGGGGCTGAAAAGTATCCAATCGGAATGGTTACCATTCCGTAAATTATACATCCTCATGTGCCCAGAGCAATCCGGAATGGTTACCATTCAGGATTTACTAGCAAATATCGTATAATTGCAAATCCTGAAAAGTATCCACTGTATGAATGGTTACCATTCCGGCTTTTACTGCAAATGTGCTGCTAGAAAAAAATCCGGAAAAGTGTCCTCAGTGTGAATGGTTACCATTCCGGATTGGATAGTCTTCAGTGTTCGTCTGCAAAATACGGAAAAGTATCCGCTGTCGGAATGGTAACCATTCCAGTTTTGTGTGAGCAGATATAAAAGGGGTGACTGAAAAGTATCCAATCGGAATGGTTACCATTCCGTAAATCATACATCCTCATGTGCCCAGAGCAATCCGGAATGGTTACAATTCAGGATTTACTAGCAAATATCGTATAATTGCAAATCCTGAAAAGTATCCACTGTATGAATGGTTACCATTCCGGCTTTTACTGCAAATGTGCTGCTAGAAAAAATCCGGAAAAGTGTCCGCAGTGTGAATGGTTACCATTCCGGATTGGATAGTTTTCCGTGTTCGTCTGCAAAATACGGAAAAGTATCCGCTGTCCAGTTTTGTGTGCGCATATATAAAAGTAGCTCCTAAAATCCTGAATGGTTACCATTCCGGTTTTCCTTGCGAATGCACTTAATTTAAAAATACGGATAAGTTCCCGCAGTGTGAATGGTTACCATTCCGGGTTTATTTGACAATGCACTTACTTTAAAAATCCTGAAAAATATCCGCATCCGGAATGGTTACCATTCCCGTTTTCGCCGCTGTTGCACATCTCATAATAATCCTGAAAACTATCCATTCGGAAAAGTATCCGCTAAGGGCGTGCAGTTGACTCATTTACCCGTTGCTAGATGGCAGCAGTGTTATCTGTACAGGAGAGATGGCGTGCACAAAACATTTGTATATTAATTTATGATCAATTATAATATATTTTATTTTAGAAAGATTTACTACTCATATATGTGTTGCGAATAACTGGATAATGTCAACTGAAAAGAAATATTTAGTGTGAACAATATGTTTTGTGAAATATCTCTAATAATGTTTTTTATTTACGGGACTGGACTTGTCTTTATACTAAAAACACGCAATTAAAAACATTGTACGTATTTTAAATTTATTTTTTTATATTTCAGAAATAATATGCCTACTGCCAAATTATACTTGAGTGTTCATGAACCAACAATTCGACGACATCACCACCAGCCCCCAAGGACTCTTTTGATGGGAGGGGCCCAGTGCCAATGTTAAGTAATAAATTATAAATATTTTTTTCTTTTTATCTGTTCAAATTTTCTCTTCCATGTTTTTTTATGTATTTGTATTCGCCCTTTTTCCAATAAAGAGCACATTTTTTGGCGGGGAGGACCCCCTGGGGGGGTCCCTCATTAAAAAAAAAATCTTGAGTGTTCATGAATACAAAAATATCTAAACTAATGTAGTTCTTTAAATCAATTTTGTTTGGGCAAAGGCAGAAAGTTAGTGATAATATTTCGGTCATCAATCAAGGTCTATATAACCAGGTCATTTCCTCCCGTTATTTTGTTGTTATTGGTCAATCGCGTATGACGTACATGCCAGACCACATTACCGCGGGAATTCAAAATTTACGTGACTAAAAGGCCCGTGCTCATATTTTCATACTTCTTGTGTAATGTTGGCAGACATGATGTATGTGCGGCCTGCTGTTCTTATAGTACGTTCAACAGCACTGCGTAATTTAATGCTAATCTGTTAATTTTTTTTAATTGCCTTCGAAATAAATAATTACCATTGCTGAAAAAGCATATTCTGTGTTATATTTTTACCACAAGATACTACAGTGTCAATAATCAATAGCCATTTGTAATAGTAAACAAAGCTGCTCTGTGTATCAATGAGAATTTTTTAGCATAGCAGTTTGTATGATAGCAATTATTCTTGAAGATTAGTTGAGCAATAATTGGCTCTGTAAATCTTAAATATCATGTTTCTTTGCGGCAAAATTATCACACTTTTGGCTGGACTTCAGTATAAGCATTAACTTTTGTTCAAATATGCACATTTCGTTTAGCCGAGTAGCTTGTTTATTGCGTTTTTAAAGTGAAAATGTAATTTGATGTATCTAATAACCTAGTAATTATGTATGAATTAAATGATTAAATATATGCTGTAATTCTGCAGTGAGGCGACTTATAAAAAATTGGTTGTCTGTAAAGTCGGTTTACCGACGATAGTTCAACGTGACGTCATAACAAAACATTGATGAAATGATTGCATACTTTTATGAATAAAATTGAATCATTTTTATTTTGATAATTAAAGAATAAATACTTGAAATTGTACTTGTAATCAGATATTTAAAATGCAAGAATAATTAACCTTTATTGCCGAAATTGTTGTTGTAATAAGCAATGAAAACCACATTAACTTTTCACTTCACTTTATAAACAGTCGACGAAACATTTCACGTCTAGATGACTTGTTACTAATTTTAAAAACTGGCATTCAGCTATACAGTTTATATATAATTATAAAAAAGTTTTCATATAAATAAACTGTAATCAAATATCTATCATAAATTATATGAATCACCATAATTCTTTAGTTAATTGTAACATAACCTATTATTACTGCACTCGCCGACAGATGCTACTTTTTTTAATAATAAAAGAAAAAATACTTGAAATTATACTAATAATATGATTTTTGAAATGCAAGAATAATTAACCTTTATTGCCGAAATTGTTGTTGAAATAAGCAATGAAAAGCATATTAACTTTTCGTTTAAATATAATTATGAACAAGTTTTCATATAAATAAACTGTAATCAAATATCTAACATAACCTATTATTACTGCACTCGCCGACAGATGATACTTTTTTAATAATAAAAGAATGATTACTTGCAATTCTACTAGCAATCAGATTTTTAAAATTCAAAAAATTATTTACCTTTATTGCCGAAATTGTTGTAATAAGCAATGAAAACCAGAGATTAAAATCAGTCGAGAATATTTATGTTATTATTTCTTCCAGTGCTCAAAATGATATGCAATTGTGGCCCCGGCCACGAAATTTTATTTATAATGCATTAATAATAATGCCCATCGCGATAAACAAAGGAAAATATGTATTAAGGAGTGCCTGGTTCTCGCGATAGCGGGTAGATATCGCGATTCTTTCGGTTCGCGTCCGTCACCGTAGATTGCAGCACGGTAGGGGAATAATATTATTTTGTTTTTATAACACGATTTTATAACAAATATGCATCCCAAATACACCAAACTTATTTTTAATGTGTTACAATATTTTTTAAAACATTGTACAAAAGATCCCGGGTGTAATTTGAATTATGTGTAACTGTAAAACACCACTGTTCGTTAAAAAACGTATTTCAATATTCAACATTACTTTTAAATAACCGTACCAATTGTGCTGAAAATCGGTGGACGGTTGTTAAATTACATAATATTAATAATTCAAACGACGAAAACTTGATTGAAAAGTCAAATCGATGGTTGTTCCAATCAAGTGGAAGAGAGATGCCACGCATGCGTACAATGAGCATAACAGGACACATCCGTAGTGGGACAATGTGCGTTACGGGACACTTTTTCGTGCGTGCAGCCGGCGTTCATCGATTTATTAGACGTTGTCACGTCAAAATGAGTGATTAAATGATGCCATGTGTGTTTCAAGATAATTCCTGCTGGGAATATAATAGTTTGGCGGACTATTATTAAGTTTTTTTACTACGAATTATACGTTTTTCCGAAGGGAAAAACGTGAGTTACCACAACTATTGAAGGCAAGTTTTGGGACGCATTTTACCGTGAGTTACGACGGTAATATAACTGGCAACTTTCTACTATCAACCAAGTATGGCTGTCGTGGCTAATCACTAGGGACGCCAACGTATTTTTGCAGTAATCGTTACGCCGAGACAGTAAACTTTGACTATCCGACTGTAAATAAGTGATGTGCATTGAGTAACATTAATTTTAATATTTTTTTTTCTACAACACAAACAGTCTTATTCACACAGGTCCAGAGGTCCTGAGTGCAAGGATCTCATGCTTGAGCTAACCGGAACATTTATAATTAACAATTAGACTCTGACATATTTAAATAAATTAAATAATTAATTTAATTTTTTTGTTTTCTGAAAGATCTGGACTTTCTACAAACTGTTCTATAGATTGTGATCAAAATTAGTTAGTTAATATTTGAGCTTCATTTATTCCTACTTATTAACTGGAGACTGATTGTACTTTTGATTTGTTTAACCAATAAAATAAATCTTTCATACTTGTTAGTGAATTAACATTTGTTGTATGTCATTTCTATGGTTTTCCCAGATCAGTATTATAGTTGAACAAGCGCCCAGGGTATTTAATTACTTATTTATGTTCAGTCCTTTTAATTTTCTTTTTTTAAGTACGTTTGTGTACAGAAATGTGTACGAAATACACGTTTTGTTTAAGAGACCATTCTACCTATTGTCAACAACTTGTCTACTTCAGACGAGAACGAGTATGTTGTGCCGTGTATTAAGTATTTAGGCACGTTTTATTTAAAATTTTGTAATCTGAAATATTTTGGAAATATTATTTTTTTTTTCTCTCATCTTATTTTCTTTACGGCCAGGCCCTCAGCCTCTGTTCTCAGAGGCGAGCTGATTTTCTTTCCCAGCCTCATGCTAGGCTAGCATTCTGGCTAATATTTCTCCCGCCTCCAGGCACGTCGGAGCCGGTAACGTTATTTCTTCGCGGGTCTCCTTTTGCTAAGAGCAGCTTGTGAAGCAGTGCTGAGCCCTGCTAACTCTGTCACGAATCGGTATAAGGTTCACTAGCAGCAAGACACGACAGGAGGATCCTGTGGGCCTTGTGTCCCACAGACCATGCGTTTTTTGAAGCCATCCCCCGCCTGCTCACCCACCCTCTCTTCTCAGAAGTGGCTAGGAGCGACGACCGCTCGAGTGCGTTAACCGAAGTCAAGGCCATCTCAGGCTTGACAGCCGCAGTTACGATTCTGCACCTTAATGACACCTAGCGACGGCTGTGGTAACTAATGCCACTTGTGAGGCGTCGGCAGCGCCGACACTACCGCGCTCGCGCGGAGGTAACGACAACCTTTCCCCTCCTTATGTCTCAGGCCGCTAGGTGGCACAACTGGTTACTCCATTAACCCCCTAGCTTGACACTCTCGTCGGTCACTAGTCGATTTATTAGTACTTCCTCTCGCCACCAAACGATAGCGCCTCAGTCGCGCAGTCACTCCAGTAAGATCTAATTTTTTTTATGCCGGACACCTTCGGGTGGACTCGGTAATTTTCGGCTCAGAGCCTACCCCCCCTCCCATTCTCTAGAGACCCCGCGCTTATGATATTCAGGTGATATCCCGCTCTGAACAGACTTCGGTGCGCGCCTCCGGACTGACTGGTACCGTTTGTATCTGCGATCTTCTGCGAATCATCGACATCGTATATTATGTAGTCTTCTCAGACTAAAGGGATGGAGTCCCTAGCTAAAATTATTAACCAGTCAGTAGTTTAGTTGGAAGTAGAGAGAAACTTAGTATTTTTATATAAATTATTTTTTTAATTAATCATGATGACTTCCGTGGCTACCGCGAATCGTGGTTCGAGTTTGCGGAGACGAGACGCCCGCTCCTGAGCGCCAGGACCAACACCCTGTTTTGGTAAGTCTTGACGTCATCCCCCCCCCCCTTTAATTTCCCTCTATTGGCCTTTTGCGCCATTTAAGTATACTGTCTGGAAACAGGTCTAATTCTTTGGAATTTGGACTTTTGTTTCAGACAGGGTTCCAAGTTTGGGGCAACCAAAATCCTCTGCCAGAACCTCTGGAGTCGGTTCCTGCGCAGAATCCAACATCATTAGGCCTACTACCTTGATCACCGTCTACCTACAACCCCGGGTGATACCTGCATAATTCTATCTTTTTATTCACGAACCCAAGATTAGTGTAACCCAGTTAAGACAGCGGACAGTAAAAGGCAGTTCGAGAAGAAGAAATTTATATTATGTTTTGGAAGGACTATATGTACAATCTTTAAAGTTACCAATGTTAATTTCATTCTTGTTTTTAAATATTTTAATTTTTGTTATACATTCAGGGCCGGCCCTATCGTAAATAACGTTAAGGAATATCATATAATAAGTGTAATTGTGAGTTATGTAAATAAGATCACTTATCAATGAAAAACAGTCTTTACTAAGGAAAATTTAATCTATAAAAAAAAGAACAATGATTAATAAAATAAGGAAGTCTATAGACGTTACAGTTGTTTTTATTTATTTAATATATAATAACGATCCTTTTACTCCCAAGTATTTGTAGGGAGTCCCTAAATTTTCTTTGTTTACTCCTAGTGTCGCCTCTGTTGTTGACTTTTATAGTTATTAATTGAGGGCCTCAGTAATCAAAGCTTCCAAATCTGTTAACCTTATTATTTAATTATTCTTTAAGACACTTGGGGTATTACAAAATGGTAGCAGAGCGTGGTTACGTCTATAGGCATACCTAATTTGAAAGGTCATACCTAAAATTAAAATTAAAAAAAAAATTGAATAAAAAAATTTTTTTTATATTATTTTGTCACTTAGAATCTTTTTGTAGTAAGTAATTTGTGAACTGTCCGCTGATACATGTAGTAGCTAAATTGACCCTTGAATTTTAAAATTATCATAAGTTTTGTGTGTTTACATTTGAGCGCGCACTGTGAGCAGCTGGCTGGCTGCCCGCCCACGCAGCTCGGGCCGCGCGCGTGGCTTATCAACAGAGACGTGTCCGCTGGACAAGATACTCCCTCCCCCCCCCACACCCCTAGTTAAAGGCGCTGCGCGCCAAGGTCAGTCCTGCCGGCTGACGTGACGTTCCTTGTAGGTACCCTGTTGTGCAAGCTAACCTGACAGCTTGTTACACCCGAGTACACTGTTCATTTCCCGACGCGTGTAGTAATAATAATAATAAATTATGAAGGCACATACTTCCCACGCAATAAAGCAATTGTTTTAATCATAAGCTAGATTTAAGTATATACCTAAGTTTAAAGTTTAAGAGATAATTTTAAGAGGGTATAGTTTTGTTTTGTGTAATACTATGAATCCGGACAGGATGATTACTCCGGAGCTATTACTAGTAGATGAATTAAGTTACGAGTTGCAGTTGCGTAATTTACCAACTACTGGAAATGCGCAAGAGCTGCGAAAAAGGCTTCGAGCCGCAGTACGTGATAAGTTACCTACCTCAGTACATAATCTAAATTTAGAAATACTCGAGGAATTCAACATAGCTTGCTCCAAATTTTACGACATAGCTGCTTTCGTAAGTTATTCAGATGTGGAAGAGAATTGGCCCAATGTAAAGCGACACATTATGCGATTAGAGCATGTCACCAGACGACTGGAAAATCTTGTGGTACTTTCCGCAGATGTGCTCAATGGTGTTTATCGAACAGAGCTAGATCGTTGTCTGCAACAGACAAACGCCTTCCAAATTAAATTGAAAGCTAGGGCAGCCCAATTAGAAACTCAACAGGACCTCCGGGCCAACAATGCCCAGGCAGAAAACCTAGGAATGGAAACACTAGGAAATGTAGAGAGTGAAAGTCTGGAATTTCCTCAGGAAATAAGGCAACCCGACACACAAGTATCTTTGTGCCAAACAAGGCAGGTTCCGCCCATTTCATCAACATCAACATCTCAATCACTCATCACGGTTTCAACCCCTCCCATCCCAGCAGCCACCATTCAAATTCCCTCAGGCATGCATGCTTCTACAGCTCCCATCACCAGTGTCACATTTTCCGGTAACTTGCCTGCAAATCCACATCCTTTAACACAACAAAATTTGTTTTTCCCTTTCGCCACAAACCAATCATATTTTAATCCATATACCCAGTTTCATTCTTTATTGACATCCGGGCAAGGAACTCCAATCCCTACCATCCCCACCGTGCAAATTGCACAACCTTCACCCCCACCTCCGCCATCAACGCAGAATCAACCAGAAACAACATTACCAGTTACGCCAAGGGCGGCTGAGTATAGCTGTTATGGGAAAATTGCCCATCCAGTCGAGAGATTACTTGTTGGTTTTCCCGAAACAAGTGGTCTTGACCCAGATAAATTAATCGAATTTATAAGGCACTTACTTAAAATCAGACAGAAAGGGGGCATTCCTGACAAACAGTTGTTGGAGATAGTTTTTCCCTACACCCAACCACCACTGAGTGAAAGAACGAGTCAAGCAATAGAAAATAGTTACTCTTTTGACAAATACCACGAAGAAATTTTGAATTTTTTTATACCTGCCAGACTTTTGACAAATTACCGTTTGGAATGGTACAACAGGCTACAGCGAAGTAATGAAGCATTGCCGCACTATGTAGCATCAATCAGAGAAGCCGCGGCGGTTCTCAGATTGGGCGTATCAGAGAGCGAAATAGTTAGTTGCATAGTAGACGGACTAAATCAGGCAGAGCGCTCACGCGCTGTTTTCCAGGCTAGGCCACGGAGTTTTGTAGAACTAGATCAACTTTGTATACAGGCCATGAGTTACGAATATGCAGACACTTAGAGAAACAGGTCAGCGAAGTCCGTGGATAAGCATGATTCTCAGGCAGAAACTGCAAATAGTTTTCCATACACGAAACAACAAAATAGCCACCCACAACAGAAAACAAACTACTACAGAAATAATAAGTATAGTTCAAACAAGAACATACAACAACAAACACCTTTCTGTAATTATTGCAAGCAAACAGGACATTACATTGAGCAATGTAACCACAATAATTTCAAACCAAATTTCAACAAGGCAAAAAACGTGTAAGGTGGTGGCCAGGCAAATTTCTACCTGGTCCACCTAAAACTTCATCCGAGAGGAATTTTTCAGTGCATAATGTGCATACTAACGAATCACAACAACAAAACAAAAATCAACAAAGGCATAACGCAGGAAAACAAAAACACAAGAAAAATAAACGAAAGAAATACACAGAAAAAGACAGAAAACACAAACAGAAGATTATAACACAGCAAATTAATCATAAAGGAAATTCTGAGAAATTCACAAGAATTTGCAAAACATGTGTTAGCCTGACTAACAAAGGAAAACGTAAGTGTCACAACATTTTCGGTCACGTCCGAACTGTATTACCATACACTAAAGCAATGTTTGGCAAAAATCAAATTGTTGGTCTGATTGATACAGGAGCTACTCGTAGTTTCATTTCAGGCGATTTGTTTAGGGAATTACAGAAGAACAAGCAGGTTCTGAAAACAGAAGTCACGGATGTGCGCTGTTTTACTGCAGCGGACGAACCAATTAGTATATCCAAAGTGGCTATAGTGAAAATCAGGATAGAATTATTCACTTGGAATTTCCCTTTTCTTGTGGCAGAAAACTTAGCCACGCAGCTTATTCTAGGCTCCGACTTCATCGCTAAAACAGGTATTTTAATTGATCTACAAGCAGGAAGTTTTGTATTTAAATTTAATAAAAATCTTGTCATATCATTCGTGGAACCTGAAAATAAAAGGTCAGGACAAGTTACTAATGTTTCTACCAACACTGACGAGAGAAATTCTTTGTCCCTGGATAATCTCGAGCCCAGTAAACAAGTTGCTATTCGAGATTTGTGTAATGAATTTTCAGATGTGCTAACTAAGAAATTAGGTCGAACTAACCTAATTGAATATCAAATTGAATTGACTGATACCACGCCAGTCAAAAGTCACCCTTATCAACTTTTAGGTCCCAAAATGGAAATTATGAGAAAACACGTACAGAAAATGTTAGATAATAAGGTAATAGAACCTTCTAATTCTCCTTTCAGTTCACCTGCATTTCTAGTGCCCAAGGGCACGGAACAACGTTTCGTCACTGATTATCGAAAACTGAACAAACAGATTAAAATACCGCAAACACCCCTCCCAGATTTGAACTCGGCCTTTCATTGGTTTAGTAAGGCCAGGTATTTCAGTGTGTTCGATCTCAATTCGGCGTACCCTCAGATCCCACTCACGCAAGACTCAAAACCTATTACCGCATTTTGCGTACCTTGGAATCTTTACCAGTATAATGTGGTACCTTTTGGCTTGGCCACAGGTGCTCAAGTACTCACACGACTTCTTGAACAAGTAGTAGGGGATTTTAAATTTAAATTTGTTTACAATTATTTAGATTATCTTGTAATTTATTCAGAAAGTTTTGAGGAACACATCCAGCATCTGACTCTTGTCCTTGAAAGACTGCGCAAGGCAGGCCTCACTGTAAATACAAAAAAGGTAAAATTTGCTGCTTCCGAAATATCTTTTCTTGGACATTTGGTATCACACAAAGGTGTTACAATTGATCCAGAACGAACACAGGCGATCAGGGAATTCAAACCACCTAAAGACACAAAGGGCATAGCTCGTTTTATTGGCATGGCTAATTTTTATGCCAAATACATACCAAATTTCGCCGAGCATGCGGCACCTTTGAATGCATTACGTAAGAAAAATACACAATATATTTGGGGTCCTGAACAAGACAAGGCATTTAATTTCTTGAAAGAAGCCATAGCGAATCCACCTGTTCTGCGCATGGCAGATTTTAGTAAACCCTTTATTTTACAAACAGACGCCTCAAGTGTTGCTATAGGGGCGGTATTGTCTCAGGAAATAGATGGTGCCAGGCAACCCATTGCCTTCGCCTCACGTACATTAACTTTTCAGGAAAGGAAAGCATCTTCAGTGTATGAATTGGAATGTTTAGCAGTAGTTTTTGGTATTGATAAATTCCGACAGTTTCTGGAACATAGGGAATTTCTATTGGAAACTGATAATCAGGCGCTCGCTTGGCTGTTAGCTCACCCTAAACAATTAGGAAAACTTGGAAGGTGGATCACCAAAATTTCTTCTCTAAAATTTAATATTCAACATATTCGCGGTACTCAAAACATTGTGGCTGACACACTTTCTCGAATGTTCGAGAACCCCTCCGAAACAATATCTCAGGAGGAACCTCAGATTTCGTGTCAGGCACTCCTAACCGATTTCCCCTTAGCTTTTCAGGACATACAAACACATCAACAAGCCGACCCATATTTGGCAGAAATAATTGAACAAGTTAAAGCGGGTACAGCTCCGAAATTTTATAAGTTAGCTAAAGGTCTCCTACAAAAACGTACACAACAGTCAAGGCACTTTAAAATTGTTCTTCCACAAAATCTGCGTGATATGATTTTCACATATTACCATAGTTCACCTCTCGGTGCCCATTTAGGCATTTATAAAACCATTCAAGGTATCCGACGCCATTTTATTTGGGAAGGAATGCACCGGGACATTACACAGCGAGTTAAGTTATGTAAGCTATGTGCATTAAGTAAACCTGCACAAAATACACAGTACGGTTTTCTTGCCTCAGAAGTAGCCGAAAGACCTATGCAAAAACTTTTTATTGATTTTGTAGGGCCATTTCCTCGATCCAAATCCGGACACTCTATGCTTCTTGTGGGCATAGATGCCTTTTCTAAGTTCGTTTGGCTTATTCCACTCCGTAAGGCTACAGCTGACACCACTGTGCGTGCATTACAAAATCATATTTTTAAAACTTCAGGATTACCGAACATAATTGTATCCGACAACGGAACACAGTTTACATCCAGAACTTTCAAGAACATGTGTTTCTCGCATGGTATACAGCATGTGACAACATCGCCATACTACCCTAAACCCTCGCACGCGGAGAGATTTAATAGAAATCTTCGTTCGGCGCTCATAGCGTTCCACGCGAATGCGCAGGAAAAATGGGACAGTAATTTGGTGTGGTTACAGATGGCATTTAATTATGCCCGACATGCAGGACACAAATCCACCCCATTTGAGATTATGTTTACTTATAAGCCCAACACACCCCTTTCCAATCTTTGGTCTCTCGAAGACCTACTGCCGGATGATCCCAAGGACATCACGGAGATTTGGAGAAAGGCGCGTAGGAATTTAAATTTGGCTCACCAAACAAGTCAGAGAAGGTACAATAAGTACCGCTCCCCTAACCCCTACAGGGTAGGTGACACGGTAATGTGCAAAGCACACCCGCAGAGTAAGGCCATCGATAAGCGATCGGCCAAGTTATCGTATCGATGGACTGAACCATTACAGATCCAACGATTTCTAACCCCAGTGACTGTGAGTCTAGCCGACCCCAGTTCCGGAGAGTATGTGACACGAGCGCACATCTCCCACCTTAAGAAAGCGCATCCGAATTTAAAATAGGAGCGATTACTTTCTCTAAGCCTTGGCATGCCAGATATATATATTTAAGACTCAATAAGGAGTTTAACTGAAGAATACAAAACCTACGTAGTAACATTAAGTAACAATAAAAATCCATGGTACTAGTTTGTAAGAAAACTTAATATAAGGTGTTAGTTTAAGTGGCCACTTAAGTTAATAATTTTATTTAAGATAATGAAATTAATCATGTTAGTCATTAAGAATGTGCACATTAGTTCATAAGAGTGTTTAATATTTTTTTTGTGTTTTAGCATGTAAGTAGTAGGATACAGGCGAACCTGGTAACTCGTCCTACTGAAGTTTTTAGTTTCTTGTTTTTGCTTTCCCCTAAGCTCCGCTTTAACGCGGGGGAGTATGTGCCGTGTATTAAGTATTTAGGCACGTTTTATTTAAAATTTTGTAATCTGAAATATTTTGGAAATATTGTTATTTTTTTTCTCTCATCTTATTTTCTTTACGGCCAGGCCCTCAGCCTCTGTTCTCAGAGGCGAGCTGATTTTCTTTCCCAGCCTCATGCTAGGCTAGCATTCTGGCTAATATTTCTCCCGCCTCCAGGCACGTCGGAGCCGGTAACGTTATTTCTTCGCGGGTCTCCTTTTGCTAAGAGCAGCTTGTGAAGCAGTGCTGAGCCCTGCTAACTCTGTCACGAATCGGTATAAGGTTCACTAGCAGCAAGACACGACAGGAGGATCCCATGGGCCTTGTGTCCCACAGACCATGCGTTTTTTGAAGCCACCCCCCGCCTGCTCACCCACCCTCTCTTCTCAGAAGTGGCTAGGAGCGACGACCGCTCGAGTGCGTTAACCGAAGTCAAGGCCATCTCAGGCTTGACAGCCGCAGTTACGATTCTGCACCTTAACGACACCTAGCGACGGCTGTGGTAACTAATGCCACTTGTGAGGCGTCGGCAGCGCCGACACTACCGCGCTCGCGCGGAGGTAACGACAACCTTTCCCCTCCTTATGTCTCAGGCCGCTAGGTTGCACCACTGGTTACTCCATTAACCCCCTAGCTTGACACTCTCGTCGGTCACTAGTCGATTTATTAGTACTTCCTCTCGCCACCAAAAGATAGCGCCTCAGTCGCGCAGTCACTCCAGTAAGATCTAATTTTTTTTATGCCGGACACCTTCGGGTGGACTCGGTAATTTTCGGCTCAGAGCCTACCCCCCCTCCCATTCTCTAGAGACCCCGCGCTTATGATATTCAGGTGATATCCCGCTCTGAACAGACTTCGGTGCGCGCCTCCGGACTGACTGGTACCGTTTGTATCTGCGATCTTCTGCGAATCATCGACATCGTATATTATGTAGTCTTCTCAGACTAAAGGGATGGAGTCCCTAGCTAAAATTATTAACCAGTCAGTAGTTTAGTTGGAAGTAGAGAGAAACTTAGTATTTTTATATAAATTATTTTTTTAATTAATCATGATGACTTCCGTGGCTACCGCGAATCGTGGTTCGAGTTTGCGGAGACGAGACGCCCGCTCCTGTGCGCCAGGACCAACACCCTGTTTTGGTAAGTCTTGACGTCATCCCCCCCCCCTTTAATTTCCCTCTATTGGCCTTTTGCGCCATTTAAGTATACTGTCTGGAAACAGGTCTAATTCTTTGGAATTTGGACTTTTGTTTCAGACAGGGTTCCAAGTTTGGGGCAACCAAAATCCTCTGCCAGAACCTCTGGAGTCGGTTCCTGCGCAGAATCCAACATCATTAGGCCTACTACCTTGATCACCGTCTACCTACAGCCCCGGGTGATACCCGCATAATTCTATCTTTTTATTCACGAACCCAAGATTAGTGTAACCCAGTTAAGACAGCGGACAGTAAAAGGCAGTTCGAGAAGAAGAAATTTATATTATGTTTTGGAAGGACTATATGTACAATCTTTAAAGTTACCAATGTTAATTTCATTCTTGTTTTTAAATATTTTAATTTTTGTTATACATTCAGGGCCGGCCCTATCGTAAATAACGTTAAGGAATATCATATAATAAGTGTAATTGTGAGTTATGTAAATAAGATCACTTATCAATGAAAAACAGTCTTTACTAAGGAAAATTTAATCTATAAAAAAAAGAACAATGATTAATAAAATAAGGAAGTCTATATACGTAACAGTTGTTTTTATTTATTTAATATATAATAACGATCCTTTTACTCCCAAGTATTTGTAGGGAGTCCCTAAATTTTCTTTGTTTACTCCTAGTGTCGCCTCTGTTGTTGACTTTTATAGTTATTAATTGAGGGCCTCAGTAATCAAAGCTTCCAAATCTGTTAACCTTATTATTTAATTATTCTTTAAGACACTTGGGGTATTACAATGTAGACATACTTTCAAGACATCACGCGTATTATAAATAAAGTTTCGGAGTCCTCAAACAGTCAAAAACTGTGTTTTCAGACGCCCTATTTCAAAATATAACAACATTGTCTTGCATTGAACTTTTATACATATTAAGAGAAGGCTATACCTTAACATTGCCATTCCAAAGACAAATAAATAAATATTTTATTATTTGGTTGCTACTGAAAGTCACATATTAGGCTAGAACAACACATCGATGAAACACTAATTTCAGAGCCTTGCGTGTTGAGGCGAAGGTACACTTGGTGCGTATAACCGTGTCGCCTTATCGCTCCTTCGTCCCAATACCTCGCACGCAAAAAATAACCACATTAACCTCAATTTTGCCTTTTTTTCTCAAATTAAATAATTTACATTCAGCATTTCTTACACATTACTATCATTAACAGGAGGTTTATAATAATGATTCTATAATTAGGCGCTTAGAATTACTTAACTTTGAAACACAAACGGTCATACCGTTCACTTTATTGCAAAAAAAAAAAAACCTGGAGTGTGATTAAGTTTTGGGTCACTCCCGACTTTTCTTTTTAGCAAAAGTAGTATAGGCTGCTGTTAACTAGTTAATAGATTCGGTTCTTCCATTCCACCATCCCTTCATTACTACATCAGGTGTCACGATACTGATGTGGCCGTAAATGCCTTGTAGATGAGTATACATGTTAAAATACGAAACACGTGGCGTAGCCCGACTCGTTATTAGGCGTGTCCTACAATGACACAGACACGTAAAAGCTCCGACACGGAACACGTAAGCGGAGCAAACTAGACGGCTGGGACAAAAATTTGTTTTCTACAACACAAAAGTAATGAATGGCAACCTTTGAAAAACCAAAAATAATTGTTTTGAAAACAACCATAATCCTACGTTTTATAAAATATTCAACGTGCTTCTGATATTTGTTTATTGTTTTATATTTATAAATAATATTCAATTAATATGTCAATGCTTTTACGATTACAAAATACATCAAAAACCATGTATATTACTTTATGTTTTTAATTTGTATATCAAATACTATAACTCTTTGTTTACCTTATTAATATTTAAAAAAAATAAAGTGCCGAAAACTTATTTTGTTCAGTTGTTTATCTCCACCGTTTTCTTCTAAAACAAAATGGTGCTGAAATACTTGCTTCCTTTTGGCTATATACGGATTCACGGGCACGCAATAGTTGGGAGTTAACGAGTTTTCTGCCGCGAATCCGTATGTTTCCGTGACCGGATACGTCCCACTGTGGAATGAACACAGACTAATTTACGTTTCGGCTTACGTGATCTGTGTTCTGCATCCGTGGAATTGTAGAACGGGCCTTGCAGAGACCGAGATAGATAACGGCAGCCATAACAAAGAAGTCACCCTAACCGATAATTAAAAATGTACAATAAACCATTATATTATTAACTTAGCCATTTCTAAGCTATAGGCTAATCATTTTAAATCGATATAATACTATTACATACACAGTTACTTCACGTGTTAAGTAATTCACATTGAGATTTATTGAAGTTTTATGTTATTGTGATGTTGGTATACGAGGATGTGTTAATGCTAAATAAAAACATTGTAGATTGAGACTTAGCTGGTCTGCAAACACTAAACAGTCATTTTGTGCTAGCCAGCAAGTTCACCCCACCTTGTTTTTACTCCCCCCTCCCAATCCCCTTATACGCCCACACTTTAAACACGAGGCTGGCAGCGAATTAGTGCAACAATTACGTAACTCATCCCCATCACAGGTATCTCCGAAATGGACACAATGTTCGCGTGAAATCAAAGGTCTGTGTGAGATGCTGACTTCTTGTTTATTTAAGACCCATTAGGGAGAGGGGTGGAGGTAGTGAGAGAAAAAGTCATGCAACGGTTTTGATACTTCAATGGATTATGGATTTCTAAAAGCAAATAAATTACATTTGATTATAAATTCATATGCAACTGACTTGTGCAAGCGATCTCTCGTGTACAGTTAACACTGCTGCCATCTAGCGACGGGTAAATGAGTCAACTGCACGCCATCACAGGATAGTTTTCAGGATTATTAAGAGATGTGCACCAGCGGCGAAAACGGGAATTTGTTTACCCCACATAAATAAAATTAAAAAAAAATGGGCTTGTTGTATCGTCAAAGAACTTGTATGGATAAAAGAACAACAAGCCCCTAACAAGGCCCAACAGCTTAATCTGAATATTAAATGTAATCTTTATTGATCGGAATAAGTGAGAAACCGATGATATTTCTGCATTTTGCAAGTGGAATGCCATTGAATAAGAAGAGTTGGTTGGTGGTTGAGGTGTTGCTGAGGGGTGCGACTGGCCTTCGGTTGGCTGCTGCAAGTAACTGAGGCGTGGTTTAAATTCGTATGGTCGAACGTCGCTGGCAACTCCTTCCAACAGCCGGAAATGACAATTCGCAAGGTGGGGTCTAGGCAACTAGTCGCACTGTAGAAACTGGTAATATAGTAAGGATGGTAGAGGTAAATAACAGCGACGTTGCCATAATCCCTGGGTGGACATATTGACGAAAGGAAACATGTCTAATCTAACCACAAGTTACAGATTTATTTCAGGTCATTTTAAATTTCCAAATGTTTTTAAGGGAACGACACCAACGAACTGTCTATATTAATTTACCATACACCTAAAATATTATGAACTAGCGGATGTCAAGCCAGTTTTCAAAACGCGTTCATATTTTTATCGTTTTCGTGGAATTATTATATTCAACTTTCGTGAAAGAATTTTAACTGTTCCGTTGTGTGCCACAAACTTTGAACTCTTTTCAGTAACTTACCGGTAAACAAAAAAATCAAGCAAGTGGATTGATTATGAAAACACGCTTAAATATAGTAATAACGAAATTAGAAGACATCCACCAAAGGTTTGAGAATATTTTATTAAACGTTAAGAAATTAGTGTTATTAGATAAAACAAAGATTAAAAAACCCACTGATATTAATCTATATTGTTTATTTTCACATTACTTCTTGAAAATGAATTTAGACAAAGATGATCTTATTACAATATGTTCATTATGTTTATTAAGACAAGTAATTATTCCCTGTATCCCCACATTCACCTATTAAAGCAAACATAAGTTAAGTGAAACGTCAGCTAAGTTACCAATTTCGTTGTGATCATTTGTAGAAGTATTTATCTTTTTTTAAATTTTAATTAAATAAATAATTCAAGTAATTGATCATACTAATAAGATGGTACATTTTAAAAGTTTGCAAAGGAATACATACACAAGAAATAAAAAAAGTAATATTATATTCTTGCAGTTTTCCGAAAACATATTTACGAAAATAAACACCAGAGGAGGTGAATGTTGGGCGCGGGTGTATCGAAAATTAAAATAATAATAATTTTTTTTAACTAATCCTGAAGACTGGTTTGACCTACCAATATCAGGCAATAAGTATTAGTAAGTAAGGGTACTTTCCAAGATGTTACACACAGAAATCTGATGACAATTAATTTGGAAGCAGTGCTAACGTTAAAAGCACATTAAAATATGTAGTGCTATTGAATTTTTTTCATTACGCAACGTGAAAATATAAACTTAAAAAAAAAAAAAAACACGTCCAGCAGCGATATATTTGTTAGATTTGCTGTTAAAGTTCCTTTTGTTTTTTAAACTATAATTTATTTCTTGATGACAGGTATCCTATGTCATTTTCTACACCTCTGACGTGTAAGATAAATTGATGTTTATCGGTTGAGTAGTTAAGGCGTAAAAGCATAACAAACGAACTCACATTTGCATTTATAGTATTAGTGGGCTAGTAGTATTCTCAGTGTTAATGGCAAGCTTTAAACCCAGATTCCACAGCACAGACAACATTGGTGACAAGACTGCCGATTAACTCATTACAGACCCAGGTTCAGACCGGTTCCAAGTGTTACAATGTAGGAAGTAATGGTTTTAACGGAAAAAATTGGTTGTCTGTAAAGTCTATTTACGGACGATAGTTTAACGTGACAACGTCATAACAAAACATTTATGAAATGATTGCATACTTTTATAAATAAAATTGAATCATTTTTATTGAATTATCACTATTTTGTATGGATACAAAGGAGTGAAATGAAATCTACAATTTAATTGATAAATTTACTTTTATGTGCACTCCTTAATTCAAGTATGTTTATTACTTTAACGAACAGATTATTTTAACTATAACTTTTATACATATTTGCTATTTAACTTCTTCCAATCTGTGTTATTCTGTTAAGGATAGGACGATGATAGGAATATTAGGAAACAAATGGGAGTGTTTCAAGTTTAATGTGCCTCGAAAAAGTCAAATCGATGGTTGTTCCAATCGAGTGGAAGAGAGATAGATGCGGCGCAAGGGTACAATGAGCGTAACGGGACAATGAGCGTAACGGGACAATGAGTAATACTTTTTCGTGCGTGCAGCCGGCGTTCATCGATTTATAAGACGTTGTCACGTCAAAAATATATTTGTGTTGATGAGTAAGTTGTTATTGAATTATTTCTGTTACCTATCCTTCAAATTAAATTTTAAAATATTCGTTGTTAAGTAAACAATAGTTTACATGCTCAGATTTGTGTGTGCTAGCACTGTTATTACATTGATGACCGAAATATTGGCTGTATCCGAATACCTAGGGATGCGTCCATTAAGTTCACGTCCCTACATCCCTAAACAAATGCACCATAATTTAAAGGTACATTCTAAAGTATGTACGATATCCGAATAGTTATACAGCTACCACTGCCTGTTAGTTTCTCATTGTACTAATGTGGATTGGCCTTTTATATTCATGACATCTAAAGGTGGGCAAGTAAAACGTAAATGAACATTTAAATTTCTAAACAATTTCAGATGATTTAAATTATTGTTGGGAATTAAAATATAGAAGAAAATTGGAATCGGGCACTTGTTTTTCCTACAAATAAAATTAATTTACTGTTTATGTGAATTATGTAACATATACTTATAATATAAGTATTTATAAGTACCATAGTTACATTTTACGTGATTAACTTCAATTTCAAAATACATTTTTATTAACTATCTCGTATCACACTCTCGTTTTCAAAGGGTTATGGTCACAATAACAAAGCTAAGGGATGTATGGACATATCAGTGGATGTGAGAGTCGCGTCCCTTTAAAATCTCGAACTAGTGGACGCATGAGAGGATGCATCGACATCCCTTGTGAGCATTCGGATACAACTCAAAGATGGCCACGTCCATTACGATGCACTATCTATAGATACCTTAGCTAAGGGATCCATTAGGCCACTATTAAGATACAGCTATTATCACTTATGTACTTTCTGCCTTTGCCCAAACAAAATTGATTTTAAGAACACCATTAGTGTAGATATTTTTGTATTCATGAACACCCAATTATAATTTGGCAGTAGGCATATTATTTCTGAAATATAAAAAATTAAATTTAAAATACGTATGTTTTTAATTGCGTTTTTAATGTTTTTAATTGCGTGTTTTTAGTATAAAGACAAGTCCAGTCCCGTAAATAAAAAACATTATTAGAGATATTTCACAAAACATATTGTTCACACTAAATTTTTATTTTCAGTTGACATTATCCAGTTATTCGCAACACAGATATGAGTAGTAAATCTTTCTAAAATAAAATATATTATAATTGATCATAAATTAATATACAAATGTTTTGTGCACGCCATCTCTCCTGTACAGATAACACTGCTGCCATCTAGCAACGGGTAAATGAGTCAACTGCACGCCCTTAGCGGATACTTTTCCGAATGGATAGTTTTCAGGATTATTATGAGATGTGCAACAGCGGCGAAAACGGGAATGGTAACCATTCTGGCTGCGGGTATTTTTCAGGATTTTTAAAGTAAGTGCATTGTCAAATAAACCCGGAATGGAAACCATTCACACTGCGGGAACTTTTCCGTATTTTTAAATTAAGTGCATTCGCAAGGAAAACCGGAATGGTAACCATTCAGGATTTTAGGAGCTACTTTTATATATGCGCACACAAAACTGGACAGCGGATACTTTTCCGTATTTTGCAGACGAACACGGAAATCTATCCAATCCGGAATGGTAACCATTCACACTGCGGACACTTTTCCGGATTTTTTCTAGCAGCACATTTGCAGGAAAAGCCGGAATGGTAACCATTCATACAGTGGATACTTTTCAGGATTTGCAATTATACGATATTTGCTAGTAAATCCTGAATTGTAACCATTCCGGATTGCTCTGGGCACATGAGGATGTATAATTTACGGAATGGTAACCATTCCGATTGGATACTTTTCAGTCGCCCCTTTTATATCTGCGCACACAAAACTGGAATGGTTACCATTCCGACAGCGGATACTTTTCCGTATATTGCAGACGAACACTGAAGACTATCCAATCCGGAATGGTAACCATTCACACTGCGGACACTTTTCCGGATTTTTTTCTAGCAGCACATTTCCAGTAAATGCCGGAATGGTAACCATTCATACAGTGGATACTTTTCAGGATTTGCAATTATACGATATTTGCTAGTAAATCCTGAATGGTAACCATTCCGGATTGCTCTGGGCACATGAGGATGTATAATTTACGGAATGGTAACCATTCCGATTGGATACTTTTCAGTCGCCCCTCCGTTACAACCTGTTCGGGCCCACCAAACAAACTCCACACCTTCTCCACAAGGGCTTTTATAATCTGGCTACTTTTCATATCCTTCAACGGAAAAAATACGCAATATTTACTAAAACCATCAACCAAAATTAACAAACAACTATTGCCTTTCGTCAACCTGGGTAAAGGACCGAAAACATCAAAAAATACCCTCTGCCAGGGGCGCGTAATACTTTCCACACTATGGTACCCAACTTTACTATTTTGAGGTTGTTTCGCCAACTGGCAGGAGACACATCGTTTAACATATTTTCTTACGTCCTCTTTAATGGTAGGCCAATAAAAATTATCAAAAATTTTGTCTAAGGTTTTTTCGACGCCGTTGTGAGCTCCAACTTGTGAGTCATGAAAATAACGCATCAACATATTTGACCAACGCACGTGGCACATACAACCTCCTCTTTCCCCCTTTACTGTAGTGAAGTTTTTCATTATGAATCTCAAAATTTTTGTATTGGGGGAGTTGAATATTTTCCCGGATTTTTCCTACCTCCTCATCTTTATCTTGCCATTCCTTTAAATCGACAAAACCCTCTGGGAAATTTCCTAATACATTACAAACATCAAAATTCTCCTCACTCTCTTCGTCTGACCTTTCACCTACTTCTTCAATCTCCTCGGCATTATACATACGCGATAGCGCATCCGCTACCACATTCTCAGATCATTTGACATGCTTGATTTTAAAATTAAATCTACTTAAGCGCATTACCCACCTCCCAATCTTACCCAACTGACGGGGGTGGGTAAACAGCCACGTCATTGCCTGATTGTCGGTGCACAAGTCAAACTCTGCGTGCTCTAAAAACGTCTCTAATCTCTCCAAGGCATAAATACAGGCCAGCGCCTCCTTTTCATACACACTGTACTTCTGTTCATGTTGGTTTAGGGTACGACTGATGTACATTATAGGTTGCATTCCCAGGGGGCCTTCCTGCAATAATACTCCTCCCAAAGCCAAACTCGAGGCATCAACCTGCACCACAAACCTCTTTTCAAAGTCGGGCAAGGATAAAACAGGAGGGCTTGAAATTGCTATTTTGAGTGCTTTAAACGCCTTTTCTTGTTCCTCCCCCCACTCAAAGGGTATCCCTTTCTTTTTTAAGTTATTTAAGGGGGCACAAAGTTCCGAATAATTCGGGATGAACCGGCTAAAAAACCCAATCATCCCCAAAAATCTCATAACCCCTTTAACATTTTTTGGAGGAGGATAACCGACAATAGGCGGAATTTTCAAAGGATCCATCACTAATTTATTCTCACCAATAATGAAACCTAAAAAGTGTATTTGCCACTTTGTCCAACAAATTTTTTCAGGATTTAGGGTAAACCCAGCCTCTCTCAATTTACCTAACACTATGCGTAAATGCTCAATGTGCTCCTCCAAACTATTTGAATACACGCAAATATTATCCAAAAAATTCAGAGCAAACTTGTATTGCACGTCCTGCAAAATTTTTCCTAAGATTCTTGACAGACATTGAGCTCCAAAATTCACCCCAAACGGCACGCGGGTCCACTCATAATGTCCCCAAGGGGTGACGAAACCAGTATATTTTCGGCTCGATTCATCTAAAATACATTGATGGAATGCAGCATTTAGGTCCAAGATGGTAAAAAACTTAGCCTTTCCTAGGTATTGAAAAATAGTATCTATTTTTGGTAATGGGAACGGATAAAGCCTAATCTTCTGATTTAAAAGACGGTAGTCCAAAACAATACGAAATTCGCCAGCTTTCTTCTTCTTTACTAAAAATGCGGGTGATGCATAATTCGACTTTGAGGCAGTTATTATACCTTCTTTTTGCAAATCCTGAATAATTTCCCTAAAGGCTTTAATTTTTGGGGGCGAACACTGGTATGGTACGCATTTAATGGGGATATCGTCCGTCAACTGAATTTTATAGGGGTCCAAAACAGATTTACCTACTCTTTTGGTAATGACATCCTGAAATTTATCAATCACTCCCTGAATTTTCTCAACTTCGCTTTTACTCAACCTTTCTCGGCACCCCTCTATCCCTCCACAAATTACCTGTTCGCTACCCTGGGGTTTTTCCAATCCAATACGATACTTTGGTGCAAAACCGAAACTTAACCTACGAGTCCGGAAATCAATAACCGCTCGAGTATCACTCAAAAAATCAATTCCCAATATCATTTTATACACCAAATTAGAAATCACATAAAATTCCCGATCCCACGAGAATTTATCCACTTTTATATGCATAATTACTTTCACAACACTCTTATGAATTTTCCCGTCAGCTGTTTGCACCTGTATACCTTCCCCTCTCTCTACAATATGCCCAACTCGTTCCCTTGTTTCAGGCATTGCTCAAAATATTCTTCGCTCACGAAACTCTTACTCGCTCCGGTATCTACAAGGGCTTTGACTGATTTCTTACCCACTTCTACCTCCACACATAAATTATTTCCACTAACATATGGTGCTTATCTTTAAATCGAAAATGATTAAGTTTCATCTTCTGCCAACATCTACTCGTTAAATGACCGCTTTTACCACAGAACCCGCAACGCTTCTTACCACTCCTCCATTGCTTACACCTTTTTTGTACATGTCCCATGTTACCACAACAAAAACAAATTTTATTAGAAGTACCCACATAACCATTCCTACTAAAACACGTATCTCTTATATGACCTTTTTCCTTACAAAAATCGCATATTAAGGGCGTCGCCCTAAGCTGGGAATTTTCCTCAATGGACCTTTCACTAGAAAGTTCTACACCACTATTTTTGCCTCCCACCTCCATTAAGGCATTCCCGGTTTCTATTTCCTGAGCGGCCGCACTAACTTCCCCTTCGCCGGACCTCCTGATAGCATAATTTACATTATCCACTTCCACCGCCCAGTTCATTAATCCCGAAATACTTTCCGGCCTCTTAAAAAACGAACATTCCACTCGTATTTCAGGGACCATATATTCAATTATCATAGAAATAACTTCGTGATCCAAAAATCTCACTCCAAATATTTTTATGTGCCTAACGACATCGACCACGAATTGCGCAGTACTTTCTCCACGCTTCTGAAAACGACTCACATACTCGTGTATCAAACCAAATTTAACTCTCCTCGGGCACAAATTCTCCCACAACATCTCACGAAGTTGCGGCCAACTACGCTTTTCTACCAATCCGCGCGCAATAATTTCCCTCATTATGCCGGTTCTTTTCCCCAAAATACACCTCAACATACTATAATCATCACAACAATTTTTTGTATCATTCAACATTTCGACTTCAAGCAATATTTTCCTCAACTCATCACCATTATGTGCCTCTAATCGCGGCAAGTTTTTCAACATGTTGACACCAATAGTTGCCAGTACTTCGGCTGCCAAATCCCGTTCACGAGCATTCTCAGGGCTTTCCACAAATGACCACTCGTTTCTCCCGTTTAGGTATTCGACTAATTTAAGACGTAGTAAGTGCACGTCATCATCGTTCTCTACCATTCGCCCTGCGGCATGCAAATTGGCAATTAACTGCTCCCTTTCTAAGTTGAATACCCAGCTGTTCGCCATGTCTAGGGTGGACCGAATCAATGACAAATGTAAAACTAATGCAACTGCAACAACCACTGCAACTCTGAAAGCAGAGTGGCGCACTTGTGGGTGTAAAAAATTACCCCGTGCGGGGGCAAACAGCCCACGTCCATCTCTACCTGCACCGCCAGTTACAAGCATTTTTTTCAACCCCGCTACCTTGACTTCGCCAAGGCTAGTTGCGAAAACGTGGTAGAGACGCAAAACTAAATTACAAGTTTGATTGTGTATGCAGTAGGTTATTGCAGCATTCAAACCACTTACTTTATATGCAAACATCAAAATTTATTCCGGATAAATTATAATACATGAACTACAGACAAGTGGAATAAAATACATAAAAAAAGACATAAAATTTACAAATCCTATACGTGACGCCCGGCCGTAGCGATCACGTTACCTGCGGCACAAAAACCTTGCCATCGCATAAGTCTAAGTCTGTCCTTTAACGCCGCGCGAGGAGGAGGGGGGAAGTCCACACGAAATCTTGGCTACAGTCCCAAAACCACTTCTTCTTCCACCATTAATAAATTAAAGTTTTACTTACATTAGTGCTGGCCGTGCAGTAGAAATTTACCAAACTGTAGCGCCTAGGGTACCCGGTCTGTAGACTGGGCGTAGATGACACTGGTTGCACAGTCAAATGGCCCCGGTCGACGCACTTCGGAACGTGGTGGATTAACACTCGCGACTTGCGAAAAAGTTTAAAATCGTTGATGGGAAATACGTTGCCGTACATTCCAAATTATAAAAAATATAATGCAGCTGAAGCGGGCCGCGGCAACGATAACTCCGCGTAGCAGTGTCCATGGTTAACCGTTCATACAGAAGTGTGGGTCGTGTCCCAACTCCCATGCACGGAGTTACCCTGGGAACCCATATTCACAACTGACCCGCCGTCGGTCAACGCCCGCAAGCTTCTCTCGACTAGACTGCCCAGAGTCCAAACAGTCCGCTCGCCGCATACGTCACACTCCCGTGACGTCATCCACCTCCCTCCGCTAATTTCCCCCTCTTTCATGCGTGGACAAGTCCATTCAGCAGGGGTCAATGGCCGCACGGTAAACCACAGTACTTGATTAAATATTAAATAAAACTAGTAAAGACGTATATAAAAATAAATATAAAAACATTACTTAAAAAAATTACGTTAAAATTATAATTAAACATAATAAACACTAAACATAATCACATGAGACATCTGAAGTGTCTTAATGTTCACCATCTTATTTCATCTGATGGAGGCCACCAACTTAATTGAGACTGCTAGAGTATGCTACCACTATATTTGTTTAATTTTTACCCACCAAATTGCAGTAATCTTACTGTGGCACCCGCCAGCTTCAAAGATCCAAAAGCTGCAAAACTCCAACAGCTCCAACGCTCCAACATCTCCATAGCTCCAACAGCTCCAACAGCTCCAAAACTGCAACAGCTCCAAAGCTCCAACATCTCCATAGCTCCAGCACCTCCAACAGCTCCAAATGCTCCGTCAGCTCCAAAGCTCCATCAGCTCCAAAGCTCCAACAGCTCCATAGCTCCAACAGCTCTAACAGATCCAAAGCTCCAAAGCTCCCAATTCTACAACAGCTCCAAAGCCCCAAATGCTCCAACAGCTCCGAGGCTCTAATGCTCCAAATGCTCCAACAGCACCAAAGCTCCATATGCTCCGACAGATCCAAAGCTCAAACAGCGCCAAAGCTCCAACAGCTCCAAAGCTCCAAATTCTCCAACAGCTCCTAATCACCATTTGCTCCAAAATGAAATGATTACGCAATGTACGCAATGTACACACAGTACACACAGTAAACGGTACGAAGCCGTTATGTTCACGCAATTGACGCGCAATACACGCATTGTACACGCAATGTACGCAATGTACACACAGTACACACAGTAAACGGAACGAACACGCAATGTTCACGCAATTGACGAGCTATACACGCAATGCACGCAGTGTACACGCAATGACTACGCTGTCAGCTTGTGAACTTCTCATTTGTTCAATAAGGATAGAGTTCTAGCACAAGCAAGAACTTTTTGTAATTTTTATCATTTTATTAATTTTTTATTTTATTATTATTATTTTAATTTTTTATTTTAAACCATTTTTTTTCGTGTAATTTTTCTGACACCAAAGAATATGTGTGACGGTTTTCTCCATGTGATCCTGATTATTTTGGTCAATATTATGATGGTTTTCTCCGTGTGCTCCTGATTATTTCTGAGAAACCGATCTCCGCATGAAGGCATGTTTGCTTAATGCGTCATGTAATTTTAATCAAGGTTACATTTAATTAGTGAATTTCTGCTACTAAATGAACACTTGCAATATTGTAATATTTTTATTAGATGGTTTTCAAACGAAAATATCATTACTCAGTCATATATAATAATATGCTCTGAGACATATAAGAATCACTAATAAGCAAGACGAACTTCCTTCTCCTTGGTGCTTAGTGAAGCCTTCCTTCTTTTGCGATTGTTAGTGAGCATCCCGCATCCCACATAAAAGAACTAATTATTATTTACCTGCAAGCATCACGTGGCGACATCTGTTGATAAGAATCGGTACTACTTACAACAGGTAATTTTACATGAGATAAATTAAACTCTCACCACTGAATGGTGCTAATGTAGTCAGTTAGAGCCAAGTAGTGTCGTAGCCACGTAACCTTATTTCCTAGATGCCTCGTAGTCCTGTAGCCACTCAATCACGTAACCTTGTGTTCTGGAAGCTTCGTAGTCCTGTAGCCCGGCAGTCTCGTAACCTTGTAGACTTTTAATCGCGTAGGTTCGTTACCTCATGGCTCGTAGACGCGTAACCTTGTAGACTCGTAGTCTCGTAACCCTATGAGTCCTAGTCGTGTTGTCTTGATACCTTGGAGCCTCGTACACTTGTAGCAACGTAACAAAGTAGCCTTGTAACCTTACAACATATTGTGCCCGGCAGTTATCTTGGCGTCTCTCAGCGTGGTGGTGCGGGGACAGCGGGACCGGAGAAAGAAGAGGGGGTGAGCAGGCGACACGTAGCCGAGAGCCGTGTAGTGGCTGTTATGAAAATATCGCCCTTCAGTGTATACCCGAAAATGGAAGGCGAAGGTGGCAGCTTGCAGAGGCGCGGTAAAGAGATACATAGCAGAGAGCGGGAAATAATAAAAACCGTTTGTCTATGGTATAAGTTGCTATTACTCCAAAAAAGCGCAAAAGTGGCTTAAATGGAAAGTTTAACATTGTAAGTTATATGTTCTGCATTGTTTGTACACTATGAATGCTGACAATCGAATAGTAATAATAGTAAGTAGTATACGAATGTATTTTCTGGAACATGGCTTCTGGCTGTGGAGCGGGGAGCCGAGCCACATCTCTGACGTCACGTCCATCTCTGACGTCACGGCGGCCATCTTGGACCCAAAATTCCTCAAAATTCCTCAAAATTGACTCAAAATTCCTCAAAATTGACTCAAAATGACTCAAAATTTCCCGTTTTAAGAAAAAAAATTCCCGTTTTCGAGGGAAAAATACCCGTTTCGATGGAAAATTAGGATTTCGAAAAACCACAAATGTCTTTTGCCTTAGAAAGAACACAAATTCCTAAAACTGGCTTAAGCATCCTTAACTCAAGCCAGCGTTAAGCCATTTATAGGATTATGACGTCACCGTTGCAATTTTCGTTACGTCCGCCATCTTGAAAATCCACAATTTTTATGTTAGAAAATCGGGAAAAATTTTAAAAATCATTAAAAAAATTATTTAATCGAATTAAAAAAATATTAAAAACCACTGTTGCAGTTATCGTTACGGTTGCCATCTTGGATTATATAAATGTTACATATTTCGTTACACCCGCCATCTTGGTTGAGTACCATGTCATTCTTACACTTTACGTTACGACCACCATATTGGATCCTATTAATGTTGCAATTATCGTTATGGTCGCCATCTTTAAATTTGGACGCCATCTTGGAAATCCGTAGTTTTTATGTTAGAAAATCGGGAAAAATTCCAAAATTCATTAAATAAATCACTCATTAACTTACATATTGATTCGATCCGCTCCCGTCCTTGGTTCGATACCCGATCGATGCAATAATGTTTAATTTTATGAAAAAATAATAATTTCAATATACCATGTTCATCATTCTTAAAGAGACTTTAAAACCTCTACTAACATCATCCTATCAGACATCAAGACCACCATATTGGAAATTCATAATTGTAATGTTAGAGATTCGTGAAAAAGTTCAAAATTCATTAAATAAATTTGTAATCTATATACTGATTGATTAAATCGACTAAGGTCCTTGGTTCGATCCCTGGCCGATACAAATCAACTTTAATTTTAAAAAAGTACCAGAAAAGTGTAAGGTTCGAGAAATAAAACACCTCAAAGTCTTTTACAAACATAATATTTATTACACAATTTCTATCCTACTACAGAATCACTTGCGAAAGCCAGCAATCTTATAAACATTTAGCCCTGCATAGACGTGCATCGACTACTTCTTAGCTCCAAATGGCTACAAATGCTTCAAAAGGCTCCAAATGCTCCAACAGCTCCAAAAAAAGGCTCCAAATGCTCCAATAACCACCAAATGCTTAACACAGCTCCAAATGGCTCCAAATGCTCCAAACGGCCTCCAAATGCTTGACAGCCTCCAAATGCTTGACTGCTCCAAATGGCTCCAAATGCTCCAAATGTCTCCAAATTGCTTCAAATGCTCCAAACGGCTCCAAACGCTCCAAATTGCTCCAAATGTTCCAAACGGCTCCAAATGCTCCAAATGCTCCAAACAGCTCCAAATGCTCCAAACGGCTCCAAAAGCTCCAAATGCTCCAAATGTCTCCAAAAGGCTCCAAATGCTCCAAACGGCTCCAAATTGCTCCAAATGCTCCAAACGGCTCCAAATGCTCCAAACGGCTCCAAATGTCTCCAAAAGGCTCCAAATGCTCCAAACGGCTCCAAATGCTCCAAATTCTCCAAATGTCTCCAAAAGGCTCCAAATGCTTCAAAAGGCTCCAATTGCTCCAAACGGCCTCCAAATGCTCCAAATGGCTCCAAATGCTCCAAATGGCTCCAACAGCTCCAAAAGGCTCCAAATGCTTCAAAAGGCTCCAATTGTTCCAAGAGCTCCATCTTCAATTGATTCCAACTGATTCCAATTACTTTTCTTATCGAACTTGGCATGGTTACTAACATGTCTTTATTAGTATACATTTTGACTGGCAGTGGTAACGTATTTTGCACCTTTAAGTTATAAGTTTTATTTAGAAATCAGATTTCGATAAATGGTAGATACCATTTGGAAGAAAATATATTAATTTATCTTCAAGTTTATACACATTTAATTTAAGCCATTATTGTATGTAGCCAGCTTCCCTCAGTTCTTTGAGTATGAAGAATATTTCTTTAATGTTCGAATAGTTTCCTGCACAAAGCGATCCATGTAGTAGTCGTAGCCTGTCAACCAATATGTTAGGATCTTCCCATGAGGTATAATCAAACTCTTCTGCTGCGTTCATCATCCTTGCATGTTTATAATAAATATTATTATCTCTGGTGTCTATCGTTTTAACACCAACCTCAAGGTCACTTTCGTCATCGTGACAGTGATTATCACAAGCTTGATCAGGATAATTTATTTTATTACGACGTTTCCATCGTTTTGGTCTCAAACCACCATCACAGTCTTCGCTCTTGCATGCTTTTGGTGCTTCAGCACAGTACTCAATCATGTCAGCCTTAGATGTGTCAGCACAGTCTTCGTTCACGCCAGCTTCTGATGTGTCACCACAGTCTTCAATCATGTCAGCACCACAAACTTGATCAGGATAATTTATTTTATTACGTCGTTTCCATCGTTTTGGTCTCAGACCGCCATCACAGTCTTCGATCTTGCCTGCTTTAGGTGCTTCAGTACAGTACTCAATCATGTCAGCCTTAGATGTGTCAGCACAGTCTTCGTTCACGCCAGCTTCTGATGTGTCACCACAGTCTTCAATCATGTCAGCACCACAAACTTGATCAGGATAATTTATTTTATTACGTCGTTTCCATCGTTTTGGTCTCAGACCGCCATCACAGTCTTCAATCTTACCTGCTTTAGGTGCTTCAGTACAGTACTCAATCATGTCAGCCTCAGATGTGTCACCACAATCTTCAATCATGCACGCTTCAGATGAATCATCATAGTCTTCGACCTTGTAAGCTTCAGATGGTTCTCCATCTTTCTCATTTTCATGGAGACGACTAGATATTGGAGTAAATATATTTTCATTTCTAATGTGGTTACAACTTCCTTCGTTTGTTTTAGATTTTAAATTATTATCTTGATCTAGATCAGTAATTTTAGCATTAGCTTTTTCGCCTTCGTTCCTCTTCCGCGATGTTGTAGCCCAGTCTTCGTTATCTTTATTCATCTTAATTGTACAGGTCTTGTAATGTCTATCCAAGTAATATCTTCTACCAAAGGATTTCTGACACTGACTGCAATGAAATGGTTTTTGACAAGGACCCAAATTACACTCGCTTCTCTCATGTCGTTTAGCATTCTTTCTCAAGGTAAACACCTTGCTACAGTATCTACAGTGATGACGTTTCGATACAGCGTCAGATCCTAAATCGGAATTCATATTAGTTACCGAGACTAATGCCAGATGCAAACTAAGAGTTTTAAATTAGATATATTACTTAAATAGAATTTTTTAATTATTTCATCAGCGAGAATTAATTTATCTCATTCAAAGGTACTTTTTGCAAGTAGTTCTGCTTTTCAACAACAGATGTCGCCACATGTTACTTGCAGGTAAATAATATTTAGTTCTTTTATGCGGGATGCGGGATGCTCACTAACGATCGAAATAGAACGATGGCTTCGCTAGACTCCAAGGAGAAGGAAGTTCGTCCATCCTGTTAGTGCTTCTTAGATTTCTCAGAAATTATTTGACTGAGTAATGATAATTTTTTTTTTAATTTCCGCCTGATAAAAATATTACATGGAATGATTGAGTAGCAGAAGTTCACTAATTATATGCAACCTTGAATAAAAAATGACATGCTTCATTAAGTAAAAAAATCCTTCATGCAGAGATAAATTCCTCATCAGTAACCAGAAGCACTCGGAGAAAACCATCAGATGTATAGTCAGGAATAATCAGAAGCACCCAGTGAAAACCATCAAAATATTGTCAAGAATAATCAGGAGCACACGGAGAAATCCATCAAAATATTGTCAAGAATAATCAGGAGTACACGGAGAAATCCACCATAATACTGTCAAGAATAAACGGGAGCACACGGAGAAAACCGCCATAATATTGACAAGAATAATCGGAAGCACACGGAGAAAACCGCCACAAGTTTTCTTTGATATCATAAAATTTCAGGAAAAAATAAAAAAAATAAAAATAAATTAATAAAAAATTTAAAAAAATAAAATAAAAAATACATAAACAGATTCTGCTAGCTTGTGAACTTCTCATTGTTGAGCAAAGATATAGTTCTAGTACAAGCCAGAATTTTATGTATTTTTTATTTTATTTTCTTAAATTTTTTATTAATTTATTTTTATTTTTTATTATTTTTTCCTGAAATTTTATGATATCAAAGAAAACTTGTGGCGGTTTTCTCCGTGTGCTTCCGATTATTCTTGTCAATATTATGGCGGTTTTCTCCGTGTGCTCCCGTTTATTCTTGACAGTATTATGGTGGATTTCTCCGTGTGCTCCTGATTATTCTTGACAATATTTTGATGGATTTCTCCGTGTGCTCCTGATTATTCTTGACAATATTTTGATGGTTTTCACTGGGTGCTTCTGATTATTCCTGACTATACATCTGATGGTTTTCTCCGAGTGCTTCTGGTTACTGATGAGGAATTTATCTCTGCATGAAGGATTTTTTTACTTAATGAATCATGTCATTTTTTATTCAAGGTTGCATATAATTAGTGAACTTCTGCTACTCAATCATTACTTGTAATATTTTTATCAGGCGGAAATTAAAAAAAAAATTATCATTACTCAGTCAAATAATTTCTGAGAAATCTAAGAAGCACTAACAGGATGGACGAACTTCCTTCTCCTTGGAGTCTAGCGAAGCCATCGTTCTATTTCGATCGTTAGTGAGCATCCCGCATCCCGCATAAAAGAACTAAATATTATTTACCTGCAAGTAACATGTGGCGACATCTGTTGTTGAAAAGCAGAACTACTTGCAAAAAGTACCTTTGAATGAGATAAATTAATTCTCGCTGATGAAATAATTAAAAAATTCTATTTAAGTAATATATCTAATTTAAAACTCTTAGTTTGCATCTGGCATTAGTCTCGGTAACTAATATGAATTCCGATTTAGGATCTGACGCTGTATCGAAACGTCATCACTGTAGATACTGTAGCAAGGTGTTTACCTTGAGAAAGAATGCTAAACGACATGAGAGAAGCGAGTGTAATTTGGGTCCTTGTCAAAAACCATTTCATTGCAGTCAGTGTCAGAAATCCTTTGGTAGAAGATATTACTTGGATAGACATTACAAGACCTGTACAATTAAGATGAATAAAGATAACGAAGACTGGGCTACAACATCGCGGAAGAGGAACGAAGGCGAAAAAGCTAATGCTAAAATTACTGATCTAGATCAAGATAATAATTTAAAATCTAAAACAAACGAAGGAAGTTGTAACCACATTAGAAATGAAAATATATTTACTCCAATATCTAGTCGTCTCCATGAAAATGAGAAAGATAAAGAACCATCTGAAGCTTACAAGGTCGAAGACTATGATGATTCATCTGAAGCGTGCATGATTGAAGATTGTGGTGACACATCTGAGGCTGACATGATTGAGTACTGTACTGAAGCACCTAAAGCAGGTAAGATTGAAGACTGTGATGGCGGTCTGAGACCAAAACGATGGAAACGACGTAATAAAATAAATTATCCTGATCAAGTTTGTGGTGCTGACATGATTGAAGACTGTGGTGACACATCAGAAGCTGGCGTGAACGAAGACTGTGCTGACACATCTAAGGCTGACATGATTGAGTACTGTACTGAAGCACCTAAAGCAGGCAAGATCGAAGACTGTGATGGCGGTCTGAGACCAAAACGATGGAAACGACGTAATAAAATAAATTATCCTGATCAAGTTTGTGGTGCTGACATGATTGAAGACTGTGGTGACACATCAGAAGCTGGCGTGAACGAAGACTGTGCTGACACATCTAAGGCTGACATGATTGAGTACTGTGCTGAAGCACCAAAAGCATGCAAGAGCGAAGACTGTGATGGTGGTTTGAGACCAAAACGATGGAAACGTCGTAATAAAATAAATTATCCTGATCAAGCTTGTGATAATCACTGTCACGATGACGAAAGTGACCTTGAGGTTGGTGTTAAAACGATAGACACCAGAGATAATAATATTTATTATAAACATGCAAGGATGATGAACGCAGCAGAAGAGTTTGATTATACCTCATGGGAAGATCCTAACATATTGGTTGACAGGCTACGACTACTACATGGATCGCTTTGTGCAGGAAACTATTCGAACATTAAAGAAATATTCTTCATACTCAAAGAACTGAGGGAAGCTGGCTACATACAATAATGGCTTAAATTAAATGTGTATAAACTTGAAGATAAATTAATATATTTTCTTTCCAAATGGTATCTACCATTTATCGAAATCTGATTTCTAAATAAAACTTATAACTTAAAGGTGCAAAATACGTTACCACTGCCAGTCAAAATGTATACTAATAAAGACATGTTAGTAACCATGCCAAGTTCGATAAGAAAAGTAATTGGAATCAGTTGGAATCAATTGAAGATGGAGCTCTTGGAACAATTGGAGCCTTTTGAAGCATTTGGAGCCTTTTGGAGCTGTTGGAGCCATTTGGAGCATTTGGAGCCATTTGGAGCATTTGGAGCCATTTGGAGCATTTGGAGGCCGTTTGGAGCAATTGGAGCCTTTTGAAGCATTTGGAGCCTTTTGGAGACATTTGGAGAATTTGGAGCATTTGGAGCCGTTTGGAGCATTTGGAGCCTTTTGGAGACATTTGGAGCCGTTTGGAGCATTTGGAGCCGTTTGGAGCATTTGGAGCAATTTTTGAGCATTTGGAGCCGTTTGGAGCATTTGGAGCAATTTGGAGCCGTTTGGAGCATTTGGAGCCTTTTGGAGACATTTGGAGCATTTGGAGCTTTTGGAGCCGTTTGGAGCATTTGGAGCTGTTTGGAGCATTTGGAGCATTTGGAGCATTTGGAGCCGTTTGGAACATTTGGAGCAATTTGGAGCGTTTGGAGCCGTTTGGAGCATTTGAAGCAATTTGGAGACATTTGGAGCATTTGGAGCCGTTTGGAGCAGTCAAGCATTTGGAGGCTGTCAAGCATTTGGAGGCCGTTTGGAGCATTTGGAGCCATTTGGAGCTGTGTTAAGCATTTGGTGGTTATTGGAGCATTTGGAGCCTTTTTTTGGAGCTGTTGGAGCATTTGGAGCCTTTTGAAGCATTTGTAGCCATTTGGAGCTAAGAAGTAGTCGATGCACGTCTATGCAGGGCTAAATGTTTATAAGATTGCTGGCTTTCGCAAGTGATTCTGTAGTAGGATAGAAATTGTGTAATAAATATTATGTTTGTAAAAGACTTTGAGGTGTTTTATTTCTCGAACCTTACACTTTTCTGGTACTTTTTTAAAATTAAAGTTGATTTGTATCGGCCAGGGATCGAACCAAGGACCTTAGTCGATTTAATCAATCAGTATATAGATTACAAATTTATTTAATGAATTTTGAACTTTTTCACGAATCTCTAACATTACAATTATGAATTTCCAATATGGTGGTCTTGATGTCTGATAGGATGATGTTAGTAGAGGTTTTAAAGTCTCTTTAAGAATGATGAACATGGTATATTGAAATTATTATTTTTTCATAAAATTAAACATTATTGCATCGATCGGGTATCGAACCAAGGACGGGAGCGGATCGAATCAATATGTAAGTTAATGAGTGATTTATTTAATGAATTTTGGAATTTTTCCCGATTTTCTAACATAAAAACTACGGATTTCCAAGATGGCGTCCAAATTTAAAGATGGCGACCATAACGATAATTGCAACATTAATAGGATCCAATATGGTGGTCGTAACGTAAAGTGTAAGAATGACATGGTACTCAACCAAGATGGCGGGTGTAACGAAATATGTAACATTTATATAATCCAAGATGGCAACCGTAACGATAACTGCAACAGTGGTTTTTAATATTTTTTTGATTCGATTAAATAATTTTTTTAATGATTTTTAAAATTTTTCCCGATTTTCTAACATAAAAATTGTGGATTTTCAAGATGGCGGACGTAACGAAAATTGCAACGGTGACGTCATAATCCTATAAATGGCTTAACGCTGGCTTGAGTTAAGGATGCTTAAGCCAGTTTTAGGAATTTGTGTTCTTTCTAAGGCAAAAGACATTTGTGGTTTTTCGAAATCCTAATTTTCCATCGAAACGGGTATTTTTCCCTCGAAAACGGGAATTTTTTTTCTTAAAACGGGAAATTTTGAGTCATTTTGAGTCAATTTTGAGGAATTTTGAGTCAATTTTGAGGAATTTTGAGGAATTTTGGGTCCAAGATGGCCGCCGTGACGTCAGAGATGGACGTGACGTCAGAGATGTGGCTCGGCTCCCCGCTCCACAGCCAGAAGCCATGTTCCAGAAAATACATTCGTATACTACTATAGTAATTAATTTAAACTTAATTTTGTTTTTCGTCGCCTAATACAATCAATAATCATGGCAAGAGAACTTCACACTTACTTTAAACAAATCATATAATATATATGAGGTTTTGAAGGTTATAATATGCATTCTAAAGTGAAAGTACAATGCAAATTGTATTTAGGTACTTTTATAATAAATAATCGATTAAAGTTGCATTAAAATATAAAGCCACATATACACAATCACTTTTAAATGCCATTAACGTTGGTAGTCAGGTGTTTCCTAAACGACTGACATGAAGTTAAAGCAGCAAATATAACATAACAAGCTCCATGTTTAGTTAAATGTAAATCCAGCGCTAAATGGCACGCTTTAGGTACGGAAAACGGAGAATGATAAGGGCTAGACTTGCTCCTGCGTCATCAACTGTGAGATAGCTTTCGCGCAGAGAGCTACAATTGCGTAATGTTTTGGTCGTTTGCTTTTTCTTGTAAGACTTTTTTAAAAATAACTTTGAGAACACAATGAATTGAGAATCATAGTTTTAAATTTATTTTACATACTAAGTGACCTAGTTTTCCAAAATAAATCTTGTCTGGTTTTCGCTAGTTAGGTACTAAGTTAACAACATTTCAATTAATTTTGGTTAGCAAAATAATTAGCAGATACCGTATGTATAGTTGATGGGACAAAGTAAAACTTTGCAGGTTTAGATAATAGTTTGTTACTTTTCCTGACAGATGAGTACAAATATTCGAGAACAACCACTGCAATTTACACAACGTTACACTTATGTAGTACAAGTACAATTCATAGGATTTTTCACTTTTGGTTTGGTAACCCAGCACTCTTAGCCAAAAGGCCTTACCACCCTGGGGTCCCCACGGGCGTGGATACAGACTTGCGTAGTGTAGGAAGTCACGCGCCGAATGTTTTCTGTTCTGCTAGTACAAACCATGCCGCTGACCTTGACTATATGGTATCGCTTTCTCTTCGCTCTCCCCTTTCCCCCAGACAGGACTAGGGAGCTCAGAGGCCAAGTTATCTGCCGGGCACAGTAATGCTGCTGGAGCAGTTGGAGCCAAAGAGAAAATTCCGCCTAAGACAGATGCAGTAATTAGAGCGTTTTAGACTTGTAGCTGCGTAGTCAAGTATTCATGTAGACGTGCAGTACTGTAGTCTCGTATCTTCGTAAACTCCTAGTATTGTAGTCAAATAGCGCTTGATCTAAGACTATTTGGAGTCAAATACTTTTGACGTCATTGATTGATGGAGCCAAAGAATGTTGAAGCAAATGACTGTTGGAGCCAAAAGACTGTGGGATTCATAAACTAATGGATCCAATGGCTATTGGAGCCAATGACTTTTTAAACAAAAAAACTGTTGGATTCATAGACTGTTGGAGACATTATATCCTAAATTAACATTGACGATCGCATCCTACCGAGTTGAATGTACGTGAGAATGCACTTCCTTTTCGTTAAATGTGCTTCCGTTTTGTAAAATTTCCGTCCGAATGTGCTTCCTTTTCATTAAATGCTTACCTACGTGAACGTTGCGTATTCATTGCGTGTACACTGCGTAAATTTCGTGTACAATCCGTGTATTGCGCGTCAATTGCGTGAACATTACGGCGTCGTATTGTTTACTGTGTGTACTGTGTGTATTGTGTTTACATTGCGTACATTGCGTACATTTTGTAAACATTTCATGTTGGAGCAAATGGAGCTTAGGAGCTGTTGGAGAATTTGGAGCTTTAGAGCTGTTGGAGAATTTGGAGCTTCGGAGCTGTTGGAGCTTTGTGCTGTTTGAGCTTTAAATCTGTCAGAGCATTTGGAGCTTTGGTGCTGTTGAAGCATTTGGAGCTTTGGAGCTGTTGGAGCATTTGGAGCATTGGAGCTGTTGGAGATATTGGAGCTTTGGAGCTGATGGATCTTTGGAGCTGTTGGAGCATTTGGAACTTTGGAGCTGTTAGAACATTTGAAGCATTAGAGCATTGGAACTTTTGGAGCATTTGGAGCTTTGGAGCTGTTGGTGCTTTGGAGCTGTTGTGGAATAGGGAGCTTTGGAGTTTTGGATCTGTTAGAGCTGTTGGAGCTATGGAGCTGTTGGTGCTTTGGAGCTTTGGAACTAATGGAGCATTTGGAGCTTTATAGCTGATGGAGCTTTTGGAGCTTTGGAGCTGTTGGAGGTGTTGGAGCTATGGAGTTGTTGGAGCTTTGGAGCTGTGTAATTTTGGAGCTTTGGGGCTTTTGGAGCTTTGGAGCTTTGGAGCTGTTGAAGCATTTGGAGCCATATACATTTTTCTTTTTCTTGGTGGTATCAGGCATAATATTATAAACCAGGTTACTGATGATGTAGCAACAAACGTTCCTTTAAAATATAACCTGTGGCTGGACTCTATAAATGGAAAGTCATATATTTACGATGACAAAGTGAAGAGGTGTGCATTCAAGACATCGGCTGCAGTTATTTACAGTTCTGACGTCATGAAGCCGACTGTTAAACATGGTGTCCAGAAACTCTGTCAAGAAGATGAGGACTGTGTCAGTAAACGTTCTGGCTGGTCTCTGTTTAGTATAAACCGATTGGAGCTAAGAATTAGTAATTTCACGGGTATGTAGACCAAAATGCTTATAAGATTGCTAACATTCGCAGGGTGATTCTATAGTATAATATAAATTAAGTAATAAATATTGTGTTTGTAAAAGAAATTGCTGTGTTTTATTTCTCGAACCTGCTACTATTATAATAAAAATATATTATAATAAATTAATTTTATATCGTCCAGGGATGTAACCAAGTTTCTAATCAATCATAACTTTAATGAATGGATTTTTTGATGAATTTTGGATTTTTTCCCGAATCTATAGCGAAATAATTACACGAATCCAATATGATGCCCAAATATCCAGATGGCGGACACCTTAGTACTAATAAATGATTACTGCACTCTAGCGGGTAAAACTTAAACACTTATGATGGTATCGCTCGCTATAAGACGAATACACACACAAGATGGAGTCCTCCAGCAGACGAAAAAAAGATGGTGGCAATGTCCTCTAGCAAGTGGTAGCTACTGGTAGCATGTACTGAACACAAAATGTTGGACCCATAATCGTCTTCAAGATCAAAGTCAAATTTCAAGGTCAACATCAAATTTCAATGCCAAAGTCAAATTTCAAGGTAATGGTAAAGTTTCAAGGTCAAGTTCAAAGTTCAAGGTCAAGGTCAAACAGCAATGTCAACAGACAAGGTCAAAGGTATGGTGAACAGAAAATTATACTAACATGGTGTCAGCACACTCTAGCAGACGAAAACAAGTTGTCGGCCTCCAGCGTACGAAGACAAGGTGGCGGACATGACGACATACTAGTTTACGATATATACCTTGGTATTGGTGGTGTGAGTTCAGTCTAGGTGGCTTCCGTGGAGGATGGATATGTTTTTTTTATATTTTGCTTTTACCGGTTTCGAACCAAGGACGGGAATCTATCTTATCAATCAGTATTCTAATAAGATAATTTTTTGATGAATTTTGAACAATTTTCATTAAAATCGGATAATAAATAAAGATTTTCAAGATGGCGTCTATAACGATAATTGATACAGTAGTGACATAATTCAAAATGTTGGGTGTGTCGTAAGATGTTTTTATTACCTTTTATTGAGAATTTTTTAATACATTGATATATTACTGGTTTCCTTTCGTCCGAAATCGAACCGAGGACCGAAATTGTTTAAATAACTAAACATTTGAAGTATGCTATTATTTAAATATATATTTATTTTTAATTTTTCAGTAATTTCTAGCATTAAAGTTACAGATTTTCAAGATGGCGGCCGTAACGATAATTGCAACAGTTACGTCTTAGTACAAGATGGAGGTTCTGTCGCGAATTGGTGATGCTATTATTACTCCAAATTTAAAAAAAAATTACAAGTCGAATATGCATGATATTTTTATATAAACCTTATTTAATTCTCTCTCTGGTAACTGTCTCGTAGTTCGTGCGGTTAAAGGCAAATGTTTTTCAACCTTAATATAAGAGCGGCAATGGTTCGAATCACAGCACTTCCAATGTATTTTGCATAAAAAATAAATGTTAATATGTCGATAAGGGCCATAATAGCTTTGGTAGGTAATGGTACATCGACCTTATGTGATGAGACAGAGTGTCGCTGGCGCTCTCTAGGAACAAACAGCCGAAACAAAATCGGCGGTATCCAAGATGTCATCCTCCAGTGGAACAGAAAAATAATCAAGAGCGATGCTGGCGCTCTTTTGGAACAAGTAACAGAAACAAATTCGACGGTATCCAAGATGGTGGCCTCCAATGGAACAGAAAAGAGTCTATATGGCAACCGTGACGAAAATTTCATCAAGAGTGAGTGGGGTGCTCGATTTAAAGATGGAGGACCCAAGATGGCAGACCAACGTCAAGGTAAAAGGTCAAGGTCATACTCAAAGGTCAAGGTGATCCAATATGCCCACCGTGACGACATCGGAGATGTAGGTTCCAAGGCAGCAGAAACCGCCACAAACTTCACTCTGAACCCTGTCCTCGGAGCCCCATTCGTATACTACTGCGGAATTCTCTGAACTTTCGGAACTCGTTCGGAACTGTCGCGGAGGCCGCCGTTGCTGCTTAAGTACTAGTGGGTCGTCTTTACAGAACCGACGAGAGTAGCTCTGAAGAGTCGCGTCATTCGAGGCCGATCCAACGCCCGAACATACGAGAAGAACGACGACCATTCTCGCCACTCCGCTCGTCGGCTTACGGAATTTCCAAGGCCGATCAGCGATAGATAACCGCGCCGAGGCAGGATTTTTCGCAAGGTGCAGAGGGTGGAGTGGTTAGAAAAGACCCTTGCAATCTGGCCAAGCATGCTTGGAATGCCTTACGTCAGTGGATGAATCATGACACGGCGCATGATGTCAGTGGCCTGGCAGGGCCGTCAGCCAGTTCCGAACCTGGTGCATGTCGCGGTCCTGTCTTGGTTCGTAACAATACTGATAATGATGATGGCATTTAACCACAACTTTCAGGCCTGACTTACAGAGTTCTGACAGCATGTTCCTACCATAAATCAACCCACAAACAAAAGCAAAAACGTATTTCAGTTTCTTTACATTCAATTTCAAAGAGCATACCAATTAAAAACTGCTTAACCAAAAATGAAATTCCCATGGTCGATACTATCTCTAAGTGCCGCCCACGCAGCAGATACAGAACGACGAGCCACATAACTTTAAAGACCTATGTCATGTCTAACCGAGGGCTCGCTGAAGAAGAAAGATATTAAAAAAGAGCTTAATATCACACCCATTCATAAACACGTACACATGCGCGGAGGGGAAGCAAATAACTCAGAAGGAGGGTGGGAGGGAGGGAGAGGAGGTACTGAAAAGAGGGTAACGACACAGTCCAGAAACAAAATACAGTCATACCGCGGTGGGCACTTCAAAACCACGGAGCTTCTCCCGGCCTCCGGCTCATGTTAATGACAAGATTGTCAATGAGACTGAATACTAGATAACTCTAGGATTCTGTTCTCTTGCCCATCAATAAATTAACTTGATTTTACAGCACATGTGCACGTAGCGACTGTATGGAGTAGCCGGTATCCATTGAGATTAAAATGGGTTCTACCGGGGGGAAGTGGGAAATACATCACCTCCCTCAAAATTCTAAAATATTTATAAATAATTTAACATACCCACTAGCAAAATGAAAAAGAAATAGAAAGCAAACCGCCGGCAATGTGGTTCTACCTCCCCCTTAAATGAAATTCTCCTTAACTCCTAAGATTTAGTGCTTCTTGCAAAATATTTTTGGTTTTATTTCTTTGTTACTTAGTGTAAGAGTAGCTGTAGGACATCCTCCTAGTGAACTCAGTATAATGTAATGCCTTTTTTACTATTTATATATTTCAGATGACAGAAACACATATAATATTTTGATGAGTAAACATATTAACTCTCGGAATACGGCAATTGCAGGAGCAATTTCTTTAAAATGGAACACATGTCAATGAACGGAAATATGTCACAAAGAAAACAGGCCCACGTGTAGCAAAAGAAACCTGTCACTTTCCTAAACATTAGGGGATATACCAAACGAATTGGTGCGTCAAATGTAGAAAATATTAAGTTAACTAAAGTAATCATAGTAACTTACCATCTCCAATAAATAAGAAATGAGCTGCCAAAAATGCAAATTTTTCTGAAACATTTTGAAAGCCTCACATTTTTCGCAAAACTTGCCCTTCCAGCTATTTTGCCTTACATTTTACAGGAAACTCTTAAGTAATAAAGATGTATATAATAAAATTTCCTTCTAGAATATATAATTTTTGCTAATTCATCTTCAAGCAGTCAAAAGTAAGAACGTTTAGAATTTACGAGGTCGTTTTTGAGATTCTGCTACTAACCGGTTCACCATTTTATTTCCGTTTTAAATTATTTTAACTGTTTGTATCACATTATTTAATGTTTATGTATTAAAAATAGTATTTATTAAATATAATAACAAATAAACTTATATAACGATAACTATATCTATGAATAAATGTATATACCTATATGTGTGAAGTGTTAACAATTAAGTAAGTTATTGATTAAATTATTTACTTAAACTTAATGGTATTATGGTATATAAATATGAAATGTGTAAAAAGGTTTTACTGTGTCAACAGTTTATTTGGGACACTGGATTAAAAAGATTTCGGTTCTGGAGATCGCCGGGTTGGCAATAATGTGGGTGAAGGCTGGTGGTCAGCTTTGTGCTCCAGTACTTTGAAATGGTGGTGTTGGAGAAAAATGCTGTTTGCAGCACAGCGCAATGTTGTTTGGAAAAGCAACTAGACGCGAAATGTACACATCTCTAGGGTTTTGACATGCTTGGACTAACAACTCCCCACCTTCCAGTTAAAGAGGGTTTCATAGATCGTGGATATTTCACTGTAAGTAAAACTGGTACACCAATGGCTGGTCTGTGGCCTGATATGTCAGTTGAAGTGACATGAAAAGCGAAGGGGAATAACACGAGGGAAAGCCATTAGTGATTCTGTGTTGGCTAAATGGGTTGGAGGGACACAGCTACAGCCATATTTTCTTCTTGAGAGAAGTTTTCCAGTGTCCATTATAAGAGTCAAGCATCACTAGTAAGCAGAGATTACCAAGACAAAAGGAAGCTTGCACTGTGGTTGCCTGATAACCTTCCTTTTGCTGTAAATGATTCTTTAATATCCCTTTCAACCAAAGTAATAGAAGCCATCAACATCCACTGTTATTGAGCAGTGGAAATCAGAACTGTACAATGGGAGTTTTTGTTGGAATGAACATTGCAGAAAATAAGCCCTGTAAGAAGAGTACTCATTAGGATTCTGTGAGCAACACTGTCACATTGGACAACGAAGTAATGGTTATCGAGCCTTTCATGATTTTCCAGCGAACCATAATTACCAAGAAAACTGAAGGGGATGTAGAGGAGCTGTTGAAGTGTGAGTTACCTCATACTCCATGACTCTTTTTGACAAATGGATCATGAGAAAACCGAAAAGGTAAGCTCTCTACAATGCCTTTCCTTAATGCAATCAAATAGTTTACATAAAGAACAGTTAAACGGTAATCAATGGAATCTTCCTCCTTCAAAGAGTAAAGTGTAACAACACCAAGTTCACCTCCATCTGCGATCAATATGTGTCTTACGTCATCAACCAATACTGCTGCAACTCTGCTTTGATTTTTGACGGCTACAAAGACACGAATTTCACGAAAAGAACCAAACAACATCAGAGAGCATCAAGTAAATCATCGGTGGATATAGACTTTGATGAGAGCAGGGTGCCTACTATTCAGCAGAAAAATATCCTTTCAAAGAAAGGAACAAAACCAGTCTGGTAAGTGTGTTAGCACAGGCCTTTAGTGCAAAAGGTATGCGGTTCACCATATTTAATGAGATGCTTACTCCAATATTGCCAGATGTAGATTAGAATATCAACCTCATTCAACTGTTATGGCAGTTAGCGAGGACATAGACCTGCTCGTATTACTAGTGGTAATCACTCCAAGAGACACTAATGTGTTTTTCTTGAAGCCTGGACGAGGCAACACAGAAGACATGCTGTACTCCTTCCAACAACATCAGGCCGTGCCATTCACCCCACACATTCTCTTTATCCATGGGATGCGATACCACTTCTGCGATTTATGGGAAAAGTAAAGACACCAAAGAAAATTTTTCCAACGGTATCCTAATGATACGAAGAAAATCCATGTCAGTAACCATTGCTGAAGCTGAACAAATGTTCCTACTGATGTATAAGGCTCCACCCAACGAGCATGAACCCAATCATCATAGGTACATTTCATTTGGTATAACATGTACTGACTTCGTTAAACATGGCTGTTTGATAAATAAATGTTATATTATATTATGTTCCATTAACTGGTACATATGCTTTGTCAATGTCAGCCAAGATAAAAGCAAAATTGTCTTTATTTCCACCTACAAAATATGCTGCTCTACATAACTTGTGCAGTGTGTTTCTACAGATCCAAAATTGGTTTGGAAATGAATCCCTCTTACCTATGTTTGGGTAGGACAAGATACTCCAATGAAAACTAAGGCCCCTATTGCACCTGACAACTGCTCAACACCATATTTTGTCGTTGTTTCACAGGCTGTGGCTTGAGATGAAGATGCCGGAAAGCTGGTCTCCACTGCTCACTTGTCTGTGGCAATTGCTTGCACTAACAGTGCTCTCGTTAAAAGAGTTGGTCATAGAAGAGTAATAACTGATTGAAATTAAAGATATGATGAAAGGATGAACGGAAATAAGGTTGTGTAAACCTCTTTTTTACTTTTTTATTATTAGCTAATTAAAATATGTAGTCAATAAAAACTATTCTCATAATTTTTAATAAGGTTATTACGTATTTATCTCTACATCTCATTCATAGGTGGTTAATTTTTAACTTAAGTTCTTCTTGTATCTTGGTATATAGGTTCCGACATGCATTTACAATGGAAACCACTAATTGGAACCACATCAGGCCAAACCCCTGCTATCCACAAGACCAATTTTACCTGGCAACACTTACAAAACATGTTCTGTATAGCTTTTGACACAACCTGACTACCTACATTGTACCTCTGGTAGAATAAAGAATTTATACATACATACATTCCAATAAATTTTTCTATTTATATATGAATTTTATTAGTCATAAGGGTAATAAATTCCATTTCTGTTTACATATACAATAAATAACTTAAAACAGAGAGTTAAAGCACTTTTAAATTTAAATAAAATAATAATCAGGTTAGCAGGAATCTCAAAAATCGACCCCGAAACTGAAAAATGCGTTAACGTTTGACTGCTTGGAGATGAATTAGCAAAAGGTACATATTCTTGAATGAAATTTATTAATATACAACTTTATTTCTCAAGAGTTTCCTATAAAATGGAAGCCAAATGGCTGGATGGGCAAGTTTTGCGAAATACGTCAGGCGCTACAAAATTATTCAGAAAAATTTGCATTTTTGCCGGTAACGTAGACAGATAAATGTGAATACACCATTTCGTAGGGGATTTAATAAACCTTTGGTTTTTGGACACTATAAAATTTTCTTCATGACACTGTTTTCGAGATATGCGCCACAAACTGAAAAAAGGGACTTATGAGCCTCCCCTCCCCAGCCCACAGCAACTGTAATCCATGGGAATTTACTATTCGTTGTGTAGGTGACGTCCCCCTACAAATTTTTGAAACTTTTGGAACTACATGATTTAATGCAGCAAAAAATCCTAATTTGAATGGGCTAATACCCTAATAGTCTTATTAGCGCAGTAATAGATTGCGCGCTTGTAAACCTTTAGAAAAATTGTTCAAATATCGTCAGTGGAATAACATTAAACATTACAGTGTTATATTATAATGTTTAATCAGTTTAATATGGCTAAGGTTTGTTTGCAGGTAGTAATTAGACTGGTTTCAGCCGTTTGATAAAAAACATATTAACCAACTTTTACTTAGTGTTATAATGTATGTTTTCAAATGTTTCATGTCAATATTTTAGCGAAACCATATAAGTATAATTTCTAATGTGTGCGGAAACTTTGTAATAATACATTTATATAAAACTTTAACACAATGGGCATTATTAAAAAAAAAATTTGAAAATCAGGTCCAAAGCCAGGGTTAAGTATATTTTCAAATATATAATAGGCACCATGTTTCTATCTGTGCATAATGGTGGCAAGCAACATTTAAGATTCCAGCAGCGAATTTTAGCTGCGGGCGCAAAAAGTAAATGTGGTCTAGAAATTTTTCTATGTACTTGAAAATCTAATATTTTGTTCATCAATTTATTTATTAGGCTCGGCACTATTTTCAAAGATTCTACTTTAATCTTGTCTCCGAGTTTGGTATTAAAATTTTTTTGCAACACGAACCACATGAGAACACACACGTTTGCTCGTTACCTATGTTAGATGTTTACACATGACTGGCGAGTACTGAAATATTCCCTCAAAATTTTTCTTAAAATATTAAATGTAAAAAAATAATTTATTAATAGTTTTTCCAGTGTTATAATCAGGATGACGTAATCTCTTTATGTATTAGAAAATTAAATTCTTCCAAAAGCTCGCAATTACCTTCGTTAAAAATGCTACGGTTTATCTGTTGCAGCAAGTATTTAAACCTACATACTTAAGTACGAAATATACTTAATTGCTAAAAGGGATTGTTGAAGAGCATTTGTTCGAAAACTTCCAAGATAGCTACTTACGAACGCTATGTGAAAGCTGAGAATCCACTTTTACTTAGCAACTGCTTTATCATCTCACCCGCTAAGACGAGTCTGCTGAAAACGTTTCCAAGCTGCTCGCGCTTGAGCTACCATCAATCACTTAATCACGCGCGCGAAGGGTGTTGGAGGAGGGGGTGACGTAAGATAAGTTAAGGGGTTTCCTGCTGCCTTTTAATCAAAGCTGATAGGTCCCCGTCGGTGGTCCATCGTCCCAATCAAACAGTTGGAGCCGTCTCCTAATGTCATGAATCAATAGCGGGGGAGACCCGAGTCTGCCAGTCTTCCTCTTGACGGGAATATGTCGAGCTACCCTCGTTCTAGAGGGTGGTTTGGCTGGACAGGAGGCTGAGGGAGGTTACTCGGTAAACAAGGGGTGGAAGTAATGGTCTTGTTCGTCTTCTGGATGGGTCCGGGGACTAGCGGCTCATGGGTTGTTGAAGGGAAAAGGGGGAGTCATTTTTTTTTGTCACGAACTATGGCTTCGGATAGCAAAGCTTTTCTGCTTCCCTGCAGCCCCTATTGCGAGGATTATTGATCCAGCTACACCCTTCCTCTGCCCCGTTTTCTTTGCTCCCTTTCTCTTTCTAGCCAAATCCCAAGGAGTGAATTCGGAACTATTTCATGTCGGCTGTCGAGTCACACGAAGGACGTCAGTGAGTGGCTAAAAAAAAAAATAGTCAGACGTCCTGATGTTTCTCACTATTTTCATCTCTTTGTAAAAACAAAAAAAGACAAAAACGACTTTTTGGTTGTTATATATATATAGTTCAAACTTTTCACGTTGATCGCCCTCGCAAAACATTGCTGATATTATTCCCTGTGTGTAGGCCATGTAACACTTCGCAAGCTAGCTCGTAAAAATGACGTACAGCGAGAGTGGCATAGCTCTGATTTTTCTAAAGCACTTGAGTATCGTTGAACTTTACTACTTTATAAGAGAATATTTTGGCTGCTTAGGTGGTTTTACTTAAACGAAATACTTTTTCAATGCCACCGACAATGATTTATTACAATTATATTCATTCTAATTGGTGTTTCACACCATGGCCGATTTTTTCATTTTCCTTAATTTTGCGAAGAAAAACAAAGAAAAAAAACAAAGCAGGTCTAAAGGATCTCTGTTAGTTAGCCAGAAAAAGTTAGTAGTTGTTTAAAAAAATTATTATTCTAAGCTGTCTTTTTTTTCTGAAAAACTGAAAATTCTGTTTAAATGTTGGTAGAGAAGTGTTCTTTAAGACAATAAACTGTTTTAAATATATAGTTTTCAGTTTTATTTTGCTTTAATTTGAACAACCAGTCTACATGTGGGAAAAAATTCGTACATCGCGCCGTGTATCATGCCATCAACTGACGTAAGACTAGCCACGCGTGCCTGGCCGAATTACGAGAGTCGTCGCTACCCGTCTACCCCCCCCCCCCCCCTGGTAAAGTTCTTCCTCGGTGCTGTTATCTATCGCTGAGCGGCCTTGGGAATTCCGCCGGCCACCACGGGGAGTGGCGTGAATTGGCACCGCCTTTCACGATGTTTCAGGCGTCGGGTCGGCCCGATATGACGCGACTCGTCACAACCGCTATCGTCGGTTCGAGAAGGGCGCCACAAGTATTTAAGCAGTGACACTGGCCTCCGCGGGAGTTTTTAGCCAGTTCCGAGCGAGTTTTGAGAGTTTAGAGAGTTCCGCGAGTGAAGGGAAGTGCAACATTGGCGAAGAGGAGTCAGACCCCATCGAGAGTGGAGCGACGCAGAGCGACGGGAACGAGAGAGTGCGACCGAGTGGCGTGAGAATTTGTGTGTTGACATGCGTGAGGTAAGGGGCGAACTACTGATGAGTCAAGCTCCAGCGAGTAATGCTAACTGTGGAACTTGACAGACATTGAGTGACTTGCGAAGAAACATTTATAATTGACAGTGACTGGTGATAGGAGATTTTTAAGGACAAATATTTATTGGTTATGTAATATTAGTAAGTAAAAAAACTGTAATAGAACTAAATTGGACTATCCCTTACAAACCCAGTTCCCCCAAATTAGTTAGTAACAATTATTGCTTACCCATTAAAAACTCATTGATCCAATTTTGTTAAGATTTCACATATGGCTGAGAATTTTTATCTATATATTTCATTGATTAGTCAGAAAGTAATTTAATTTTGAGCTCCTGATATTTTGGTGTTTAAGAACCATTAAATGTGAAATTTAGCTGGCATTTCCCGGAAGTATAGCACTTTGGTAACGACAACAATAGATATGGCATTTTTTATCTACTCGGGAATATCTACACGGAGAAAGCATTAAAATAAATAGGTATAGGAGCGAACAGAACTCTACAAAAATTGAAGTATCAAAGGCCACGTTAGAATTGTCCTAGGAACGGCCACTGTAAACTGCGTCTTTCTCTCTCCCCCCACAGAGGTCACGACTTGTCTCTTCCGACCCGGCTACATTTTCCCTGCGGCCATAATACTCGTAGTTCCACCCCCTGCTCACGGCCTCAGTGTCCGGGAACTAGCTCTCCCCCCCCCCCCCCCCGGCAACTCTTTCGGCCATCGCGCTGGCATGTACCTCCACATGTCCCGGGTGTAATTGTCCGCAGAGAATCCTCCCTAGTTTTAATATAACCACGCGGAGAGACCGTGCTCTTTGAGCGGGGCCTGTCGATGGATTCACTCGGCCGACCCCTGGCTCGCTCCCTTCTGCAATACCTCTAATAGTTTCCTGTGTGTCTTTCAAGTCTCCCCCGGCTCTGGCATTCCTCAGGGGCTCTCTCTGACCGCACACATCAAGGGCAGCCTCGCTCCACTCCCGCCTGGCTGGCCGAGTCATAGCCTGATCACTAGGGAGAATAGTCATTCGGTTATTATGTACACTGTAGCTCGTCATTTTGGATTTACTGTTACATAATTAATTGTAAAAATATCTCTCACAGGCCAATATTCCTCCCTTTGACCACACATTCATCTTAAACTACTAATTATACTATAAGTACAACCATAGTCTATTTTCGCGACGAATTAGAATAATTTTGTAGGTTAAATATTTAATAATAAAGTATTTATTTTTAGATCACATGCATACATTTTTATATTGCGTTCATAAATTCGTGTTTTTTTTGTCAAGATTCTAAATAATAACATTTTATAACACATATCGAATGTTTGTCTAAATATTTAGCAACAAAGAAAGAACTTGCTTATAGTTTTTTTGAAAATTAAAGGTGTATTTTTTGTATTTTAATCGTAACATGAATTGTAATCATTAATACATATGGTGTAAATTTTAGAATGAGCTATTATTACGTATTCTTTGTCGTAAAATTATTAATTTTTAGTATATTATTCATCAATAAAAAAATGGGTGCGTGTACTTATGTACGCGCGTGAGAAGTTATACTTATTTGGCATCATTAAAAAATAGTTTTTAATTGTATGCAAATAATTAATTACAATAAAATAATAAAAGGGCTGGAAAAAGATAGTCAACACAGTCAATGAAGTTCAGTTTACATTTTAAAAATTAAATCAATAAAATTTAGAGAATTAATAAATATACATGACATAATTTGTACTAAAAATTATAAGATTCTTAATTTTTAATATTTATTACTGATTATTCAATATTTTAAAAGAAAAATATAAATTTAATAATAAATTCAAAAAGTTAATTTTAGTTAATTGATTTTTTAATATTTATTATTTTTAAATTTAATAATCACTTTTCATTTTTATCTAAAAGTTTTATTTAAATGTGTTCATTTAATTTCATAAATATTTATTATTTATTCAATTTAATAATAAATATTAAAAATTAATATTTTATTTTTATGTTCGATTTTAATTTTTATCACAATTTTTTTAAAATCTTTTATTAAATTTATTTATTTGTTTTGTAAATATTAATTAACCAATAATCAATATTTTAAATTAATAATTTAATAATATTAAGTATTAATTATATTAAATAATAATAGAATTATATGTATCAATAAATAATACATACGGATGGTAAACTGCAATTATATTGGAGCACTTGAAAAAGTATAAAGGCACAATTTTTTTTACTAATATTTACGAATAGTAAATAATATTAATTAAAATATTCAATTTAAATCACTACTGAATATAATTTACTAGCACATATATAATTCGCACTTGTATGAAACTAAAACACGTGTCTTGAATGTAGAAACTAGAAACATGTGGATAGATATTATAAATATGAAAACAGTGATCAGAGGCGACGAGAGTGCCAACATGCGCGACTAATAGAGGTTCTATTTCTATTTTGTTGGTAGCTTTTTTCGAGACTTAATGAGTGGTTTAGCGGGCATCTTCAACCCGTTAATTTTGTGTTAGAGTGATGCGCGCGCATATTAAAATGTCACTCTCATCATTTTTTCATAACGCGCCTACAGAAGTATAACTTCAAAAATTGATTTTTTTTTTATAATCATAGAAACCAGTAATTTTTCGGAGTATAAGGAATACATTGTTTAATTTGACTTATGAGAAATCAAACTGAAAAAAAAATAGTTTTAGGAGAAAAGCTACACACAGTTAATATAATAAACAACTTATATAACACACTATTTCTTAATTCAGATTCAATCTAGGAATAAAATATAGATTTGCTTTCCAGTTTCTAAAAGCCTTATCAAACCCTTTGTTATTTGCAAATTTTTGTACAAACAATTTTGTTATTTATATGTTGTATTTGTTTAAAATCATACAAAAACACGAAATAAAATAATTAAATAAATTGAAGATACTACCCACCTTAGTATTACTAAATAACGAAAAGACTTTTTCCCCCCATTTGGTGAGCTCCCTGTGCATATGCCAGTTAGTAAAAGTCACCAGCAGCTTTCTATCCAATGGAAACTTGAAATGGATGGAACCTGGTTTTTCCGATATTGAATTAGAATTGTTTTCATATACTTATATCAATTAAATAAATAAGCAAATGGGAAAATTATAAATTCATTAACATTACTGTTAGGCATTTTAAAATCAATATTTATTTTTAAATGTATTTATTATTAATCCGTAAGTAATTTTGTGAATAACTAATAAAACTTATTTCACGAAATTTGCTTTAAGTAAAACTAAAATTTTAAGAAAAAATTACATTTTACTTTCAAATAACAAATAACATCAACAAAACTACACAAGCTCTACAAAAATTTATTTAAAACTAATAAGGATCCCAGGCTTCCGCGGTCTTTGTCTGGAATTTCTTGACTCCTTAAATGCGAAAGCGAATATTTCACAACGCTTCGGCCGACCTTGCAATCGCCATCATCACCTTCAAAGGTCTTGGAAATTATCCTGCTTTTAAATAATATCACTGTGGCCATGCGGTAATTTGGTGTCCTAAATACTTTTGGCAGTCTGATATGCACAACTTTAGTCAACCTGTTAATTCTTTAGTTAACGTAATTTTTTTATAAATTTGTTTTCCGTAAATTCATTTTAAAATTATTATTTTATTTATTTTTAAATGTAAGTTTAGGTAACTGAGGTTAGCGTGTCCGTTGTTTCGTGCAACTGCCGCTTGGCAGCGTGACCGTCGGGGCGAGTGTCGTATGGTCGGCCGGCGCGGACAGGTGCGGACGGGCGGGCCGGTGCACTGGGACTCGACTCGGAAATGAAATGCACTAGCTTGGTCTTGTCGTTACTCTCGCTCACGACAACCCGTCTTCTGCCAATATCTGTAGTCTGAAGTATAGGCGACATCAAGACTCCCGCCTACTTGTCGTAGCCTCCGAGTACTGCGGACTGCTAGGCGGTACGATTAGTGATGAATGCTAGGAAATAGCGGTATCTTTTCTGCTTACCCACGAGCCGAAGCTGTCGAGACGGCGGACTCGCGCGTGTGGCAGCACGCACCCGCTTATGTTCGCGTTTATGGACATCGGGAAATTCACTAAAAATATTGGTGTGTGAAATGAAACTTTGTCATAGTGAAACTACCTCGGAATATATTTTGTTAACTTAAATAATCTTAACATGAAATAACCACAACTTTGAAAATCTGTCACTAAACTACCTTTATTATTTTATTAGGTAACTATAAAAGTTGTAGATTGTGTGTGTCTGTAGCACAATGGTAAAGCGCATGGTGCGAATAAACGAAACTTGAAGGCCAACAAGAAGTCTTTCATACCCTGTCAATGCATTTTATATTTTAATTTTGTATGTACTCTATTACCTAATGGAAATTTTTTATTATTAATAGTATTTTTATCTAATTGTTCTAATAACTTTTAATGCACATTTCTGCCCCAGTATTATGTTATATGATAATAGTTAAGCCTACATTTTTTTTAAATATTGATATTGAAACACAATTCAACAAAAGTAATTTTAAAAGTTATAATATTATATTAACTTTGTAACTGAAATAAATTCAAAAGAAAGTGAATGTCCATATGTCATCTATGTTTGAACAATTGATAGGAATAGAATGCAAGGTGGTTTTCTTTCTCTTAGGAATTTAGTTTATGATGAGATATTCACCTATTCTAAACTTCGCTAGAGTCTACTTTATTACTTAAAAAAATAATGGTTTATTACAATTTCTCAAATATTTTTTTTTTGTTAAGTTATACAACACAGTAATAAAATATCACAAAATAACCTATTAAAAAGGTATGACTCGTTTACAATTTGAACTATTAGGATGAACGCATTTATTACCGTGTATTACTACGAATTAAATGCAACTTATTTTATGATTATGTATATCTCACGAGTTTCCTACGTTGAATCAAACACAAATTCTCTTGTATACTTCTTAAAATAGTATTTAAAAAATACATTTCTAGATTAGCCAACCAAGAAGAAAAAAATAAACTTATTTAGTCCAGATCCAAACGGAATTTATTTTTTCAATCGATGTCACTTAAATTGCGTTATTTTTTGCAAGTGACGTACAGAAGAAAATTATAAAAAGCAATTCCGGGGAAAAAATATTTTAGAATCAATGTTTTACTTTTTTTATTTTTTTCGTATTTTCAATATTTTGTTTGACAGCAATTTCTACACGGATATACAGCCAATATACAACATCAAATTTAACAAAAAAAATTATATGAAGATTAAAAAAAAAATTATTTTTACACTTCGGCTTTGGTTGCACAATAAAGGCTAGTCCACATACCTCGTCCTCGGACAGTGGTCCGCGGACGCCCAACGTCCGCGGACGAATGCACACATTTGTGCTGTCTACATGCTGCTGGTCCGAAGCAGGTCCGAAGTGAAGCTTAGCAGTCGTAACACCAGAGTGCAGTAAATGTGTGAGGCATTACCTTTTGTCTACATCGAGTTGTTTTCATTTAAAGTCGTCTGCTAGATTTACATATGCATAGTTTATTTTGTTTCAATTGTTTTGTAATTTAAGTTTGCAGGTTATATTTTGTACATTAATTTTGACAATATGTTAAATAAATAAATATTACAACATACTATAATTGAGCTTTTATCACAATATTAGGTGAATTATTGCCTAAGCAGTTTTCACGTCAGACGAATCTTCATATAGTTTTCAAGACGTCTGCATGTAAAACCACAGTGTAAAACAAAGAAAATGTTAACAAACATTAACCTCAAGTCATTCTCTTCGCGACCAACTTTTTTTTTTATTTCAAGTCAAATTGCTCCCAACTCTTTCAACTCCCGCGAGTCAAACAAATCTCAGACTCGTCCGAGGACTAAAAGTTAAAAATTGCGAATGATCTTGGGACATGGGACATTGGTACATTGGGAGACGGGGACGTGACGTCAGAGGGTCAGGTGCACCAATCAGTAGTTAGCTGTCCGCGGACTACGGTCCGAGGACGAGGTATGTGGACTAGGCTTAACTTTCATGCTATGTCAAAAGAGAGGTTTTATTTTTAAAAAAAAATTAATAAGCTTTATCTTTCTGAAGCTCTACAGATGGTATAGCATATATGAATAAAATTAGATACACAAAAAATAATAAGTACTTTTTGCTTATAGTGCAATTTTAATACTGTACAAATATTCATTTATATAAAGAATTTTTTTTCCGGTGACGAGATTTGAAACCTATCAAAGAGAACATATCGTGACTAGAAAGCACACCTTCTCGCCAATTGCGCTATAAAAGTAAAACACATATGCTGAGAGAATATTGGTAATTAATAGAGCGAGGCCAAATTTTTAACGTATTTTCAAAGTTGAGATTACTTTTTTCTATGACTGTTTAAGTTTACAATTTGTATTCGAGAATAGTTTTGCTACTAAAAATTTTCATTTGGTACATCAATACGGTTTACGTACTGGGATATATATAGGTTTACGCTGCAACACGTGGGTCCGCCATGTTAATGACTTCGGTTCTGTGGTAGCGATGACGGGTTCTCCCGTCTATTGGTCTCAATGTAGTATTCTCAAATACCAACGACAAGCCACAGGCGGGAGTTCGACCGCAGCTCGTTGCTCACGACAACAATGTTTAATTTGGAAGCTCCTGTGTACGAGGCTACTCTCACCGCCCACTAGAATGTACTAGTCAGTCCGCATTCCCTGTCATAATTGGGCAGCCTTGCAACTAGGGAGCTTGTAAAATGGCGCTCTGGTTGTAGAGAGCGCCCGTGGCTTGTCGTTACTATTGGAGAATGCCATAACACGTTCTGCAGGCGGGAAACCCGACAACACCGCTATCTTACGTGATTTTTTGTAGGGAATGTTTCTGTTAAACAAGTTTTACTGAAAAAACGTGTCAGAAAACTGTTACGCTAAATTGTACGAGTGACCCCACCCCGCCTATTTAACTGTTTCAAAATGCGTGTCACAACTTGTGCTGCAGACAGTCGTCTGGCCGAACATCGTCGTTGCTGCTACCTTCGAAATAATTCGTGACGATTTTTTAGGAACTTTCGTAATTTTGATCATAACAAGCTCACCTCCCAGTATAAACTTTAGGAAACATTTTAGTATGATTGCGATTAAGCTAAATACTCCCCAATGGTTAAGTTTAGTACGGCCAATAGATTTAAATTAATATTTTTATAGAATTTTTGTGTGTTAATTTTTTGATGCAATGTTTGTATTTTTTTCATGTATGGTATTTTTAAATAAGTAGCATAAGATTGCCTCGAAAGCCTTACTATGTGTCCAGGGAACTGAGCAGGCCTTTTTGTAAATGTTTTTAACTGTTTAAATTTATATAAATATGGTTACTTTAAATTGTAATTTAATTACCATTTTTAGCCCTACCCTTACTACTATGGTGGACACAGTTTGTTCACGTTTTACTCTGCTATTAAGATATCTGTTCAAATTGCTAATTGGGCCGGCACCTAGATAGTGGGCGGGGTTTGGGTCGGCATTGTTTTCTGCGTGGAACAGAATCAGCTAAAATATTGGTCTAATAGTTGCCAGGTGTTTAAGACCGTCCACAGGGTGTTGGAGACGTCACTGTTCTGGTTTTGTAAATACACCTGAGATGTGTTTCCTGATTGGCTGCAGCTGTGGGCCAATCAGAGCCTTCCTTTCTTATTGTTGGCTGGTTGGTTTTGTTAATCGAAGCTGCGCCTCTGAGATTGCTTGGGGCTGCTGGACAATAAGATGCTTTATCTCTTATGTTGGCTGGGCTGTAAACACTGGACGCAGGGGAGTTTCCAAGAACGTCAGTGGATAATTGTAACCCTGATAATGGCGAATGAAAGGTCTACTGAAACTTCGGTGAAATATTCGCCTTCAACGCGCCTACTTTCAGAAGCCAAGCAGCTCAATTAAACTAAAGTTTTGGTGTATATAATTTAAAAGCACAAAAAATATTCCGTAAGTCCTTTTGTTATGTATTATTTTAATGTCCTATCATACCTATGTGCTGAGTCTAATTTTTTACCGAAAAATCATTTAAGGTTTTTATGAAATAGTTACCATTTTTAAATAAATTGAATGTTTTTATACACTGCATTGTCATAGTTTCTCTTTTTGGTGAATATTATTTCATAAACATAGGTAAGAAATGCCTCGACAGGAAGGATTTAAATATATTTATGTAAAGAATTTTCCATTTTTAAAACTAATAATGCATTTTTTCTTGAGCTGTTCATAGTCACTTAACCTCTGGTGGTAAGAGTATGTTAACAGTCTCGTATTTTAATTTAATAGATATTTTAAATCAGAGATCACATTTATAAGACGTTTTAGTAGTATGCTTATAGCTGAAATGAAAACAAGCGTTACGTGTGTTATTACGCAGCCTCTGGTGAATTCTGCTTTCTTCTCTGAACAAGATTTACCTACTGACCTCTTACTTCTCATTTGTTACAAAATCATGTGTTGCAAAATTCCAATCGTAGGGTTGGATTTCCATCTTGAATATGTAAGACTACACAGTTGGCATGGCTACATTCCTTCGTCGTGCAATGTTCTCTACTCTCTAGACTAGGGAACCGCAATTCTGATAGGAATTTCATATACATGTAGGAGAATATCGTTTTCATTAACTATTGAAACTAATTTTTCCTTCACCCATCCCACCATGCCCGTAAAAATACCATGACGGTAGTTTGCGTCAAGATACCTGCCTTTGAACCCAACTGATAAGGGGGAAGATCCTGGAGGAAGAATGGTAGTGGATGGGGAAGGGTATTTTCCAACCGTCCGTCAATTACGTGATTTCAAGCCAATCAGAAGGCCCAACAAATTTCATCCTTCTGTCTGTCCATCAAAAGCTTCCCAAGGTTTAACTTTCGACGGACCGGTGAAATTATAACCTCCAAAATGTTTGCGAGGTATTGCCGGCAACCTTTAAAATCTTAAAAGGATTTAAAGTTTGTTGATTTGTTTAGCTGATTCAATTAAAAGTTTTAACTTACGTTCGAACACATTTTAAAGTTTAATTGTTGATACAAAGACTGACTGATACAGAGAAGTGTAATAAATTACTTATGGTAAAACTTAAATATAAACAAAATAAAAATTGGAGTTTAATTGTTCACAGGATCTTAAATTTAATGGACGTATTTTAATCTACTTACACTAGAATAACTTTCTCCACTAGTCCCTGGGAGCATCACAAAGAAAAAGTATTTTATGAACGTGAGGAATCGCTTGTTTTGTCGTTTGACTGATGGATGGCGGAAGGTCGGGTGACGGATGGGTGACGGGTGAACAGGTCACGGACGGATGGTGGATGGACAGGTGACTCACGGACGTGACGGATCAATGAAGAGTTTACCTCAAAGGCCTTGCCACATTCGCGCATTCGCGTCTGTCTGATATGTCTGAACGTGATGTCCGACCATGCTGTCTGATTCGTTTTCTGTAGCAGCGTGCCAAATTCACATGTCGAATGCATCTGGTTCACATTATCAATTGTAGAGAGCATTACTAATTATATGACTTTACTCAAGAGTTTAATACAAAATAGAAATTAATTAAAATACATATTAATATAATTTTAATGTATTTCTGGAAAAATCTTAAAAGTTAATTTCATATCTAAGATAAAACAGGGTGAATTGTCTCACATTACATTTTAATGACCAATGCAAATTGTATGTTCTCAAAAAGTTTCAACATTATACGTAATAAACACAATATACATAATATTTAAGAAAATACTTCACAGTTTAAAAATAGCTAAACAAATAAAAAATTATACATGCTTTAAAAGAATTCCTTTGCGTCGTCGTTTCCTCAACGTTTGCGTAACAAGGTGGTTAAACAAGATTGCTTAAAAAGATGGCGCACGAATTGGGACAGATGCGCAGGCGTAAGGCTTTACCAAAACATTGGTTAGTATTGATATCGAAACACACATTTTCTTTGCTAGCAATATGAAAAATAATTATGGAAATTAATTTGCCTGAAGATTTAGTTTTTAGTAACAATTCCAACATTAACATGAATAAAAAATTAGAGAAAGATTTCGGCATGTTATAAGCCATGTTTTAGTGTGAAATAGAGCACAGTCACAAGTAATTACACACAAACAAAAAAATTCTGTTTCATGATATTTTCCCCCAATCAAAAATAAATATATTTTTAAAAATTTCATTACTTTATCGTTGCCACAATAATTACAGTTACTTACGCAGACGCAGTCTGCTTTCTTCTGAGGAACAAAATAGTTTTCAAGCATTCTGCACAATCATCTGTGTCCTACAAAAGCTAATCACCAGCTTCTCTTGGTTCGTAACTTGAAAAGTGTTTGTTGATAAGCATGATCTTATTTCATTTCTTTGTCTCTGTGGAAACTACCTGCTTCAATCTCGGCATTCCACTGATAGTAGCAGCTACATGTCTTAAAACCTCTACTAAATTATTCAGAAACCAACACGCAATTATAGCTTTTCTCTCCTCTAAAAGGGATGTTAGAAAGCTAAAGCTGTTAACAAAATCTAAATTAAGTTGACGAAGGTGTAAGAAAGGGTTAGCAGTAGTTAATTGTTTACATTTTTTTTTATCAATCATCAAACAAAGTTTAAACTGTATAAATCATAGTAGAACCAATTCGGAAATGAAATTGTTTCATAATATGGTAAACTATTGTGATATAAACATACAGCAAACCTTACTGCTACCCTAAAACCGTGTACTTTCACTAAGTAACTGAAAAAAAATCTACAAAAAGTTATACTAAAATTATGTTACCACATAAATGTAATCATTCGACATGCCGTCAAAAGAATTTCTAATTATAATATACGTAAGACCAAATTAAGTAAAAGTTCAATTTTTATAGTTCCGGACAGCAGTCTAAGTTCTATAACATTCTCTCTTTTACGGGTAAACCAAATGTTAAATGACACTTACATACAGGTAAATAGCTTTATCAAAAAATATTAGATCTATTTAATTTTCAGGGCTTCCACAAATCAGTTAAGATTGTATAAAAACATATTTGATTGCCAAATTGACCAATTAAATTTTTCGCAAACAATGTCCTTCCCAAGGTAACAGCCACACACAAAGTTAAGCAGGACTTAGGCGGTTAATAGTACTTTACTTATTGAAAACGAATTTTAAGACGTAAAAAATACGATGAAAACACGTAGGTGTCCGAATTCTTCGGCTGGGGCCAGTGCAACCAGGTAGACGTAGATTACTTGGTGTTTTGTATCTGATGTTACAGCTGCGTGCCATCAAAGCACACTCACCATCTGGTGTGCCGTCGAAACATGGACCCAGATCGTCATGGCGCAGCGCACACTTGTAGCGCAAAACACTTCAATCCCGCATTTTTTAGTTCCGCGCGCGATGTTTCTGCACTCTCGAACCCATGCGCTCGCCCGACTAGCCTCCCACTCCTCCTCGCTACACTTGCACACATGCGCACGCCCGACTAGCCTCCCACTCCTCCACGCTACATAAACACCCGTGCGCTCGCCCGACTAGCCTCCCACTCCTCCTTGCTACACATGCAGCTGAGTGCTCGCCCGACTAGCCTCCCACTCCTCCTTGCTACACATGCAGCTGAATGTTCGCCCGACTAGCCACCCACTCCTCTTCGCTACACTTGCACCCGTGCGCTCGCCCGACTAGCCTCCCACTCATCCTCGCTACACACGCAGCTGAGTGCTCGCCCGACTAGCCTCCCACTCCTCCTTTCTACACATGCAACCGTGCGCTCGCCCGACTAGCCTCCCACTCCTCGCTACACACGCAGCTCAGTGATCGCCCGACTAGCCTCCCACACCTCGCTACACGCGCACCCGTGCGCTCGCCCGACTAGCATCCCACTCCTCCTTGCTACACATGCAGCTGAGTGCTCGCCCGACTAGCCTCCCACTCCTCCTTGCTACACATGCAGCTGAGTGCTCGCCCGACTAGCCACCCACAACTCTTCAATACACATGCACCCGTGCGCTCACCCGACTAGCCTCCCACTCCGCCTCGCTACACACGCAGCTGAATGCTCGCCGACTAGCCAACCACTAATCCTTGCTACACACGCAGCTGAGTGTTCGCCCGACTAGCCTCCCACTCCTCGCTACACACGCAGCTCAGTGATCGCCCGACTAGCCTCCCACACCTCGCTACACGCGCACCCGTGCGCTCGCCCGAATAGCATCCCACTCCTCCTTGCTACACATGCAGCTGAATGTTCGCCCGACTAGCCACCCACTCCTCTTCGCTACACTTGCACCCGTGCGCTCGCCCGACTAGCCTCCCACTCATCCTCGCTACACACGCAGCTGAGTGCTCGCCCGACTAGCCTCCCACTCCTCCTTTCTACACATGCAACCGTGCGCTCGCCCGACTAGCCTCCCACTCCTCGCTACACACGCAGCTCAGTGATCGCCCGACTAGCCTCCCACACCTCGCTACACGCGCACACGTGCGCTCGCCCGACTAGCATCCCACTCCTCCTTGCTACACATGCAGCTGAGTGCTCGCCCGACTAGCATCCCACTCCTCCTTGCTACACATGCAGCTGAGTGCTCGCCCGACTAGCCTCCCACTCCTCCTTGCTACACATGCACCCGTGCGCTCACCCGACTAGCCTCCCACTCCGCCTCGCTACACACGCAGCTGAATGCTCGCCGACTAGCCAACCACTAATCCTCGCTACACACGCAGCTGAGTGCTCGCCCGACTAGCCTCCCACTCCTCCTTTCTACACATGCAACCGTGCGCTCGCCCGACTAGCCTCCCACTCCTCGCTACACACGCAGCTCAGTGATCGCCCGACTAGCCTCCCACACCTCGCTACACGCGCACCCGTGCGCTCGCCCGACTAGCATCCCACTCCTCCTTGCTACACATGCAGCTGAGTGCTCGCCCGACTAGCCTCCCACTCCTCCTTGCTACACATGCAGCTGAGTGCTCGCCCGACTAGCCACCCACTCCTCTTCAATACACATGCACCCGTGCGCTCACCCGAATAGCCTCCCACTCCTCCTCGCTACACACGCAGCTGAGTACTCGCCCGACTAGTCTCCCACTCCTCCTCGCTACACAGGGAGCTGAGTGTTCGCCCGACTAGCCTCCCACTCCTCTTCGCTACACACGCACCCGTGCGCTCGCCCGACTTGCCTCCCACTCCTCCTCGCTACACACACAGTTGAGTGCTCGCTCGACTAGATTCCCACTCCTCCTCGCTAATCACACACCCGTTCGCTCTCCCGACTAGCCTCCCACTCCTCCTCGCTACACACGCACCCGTGCACTCGCTCAACTAGCTTCCCACTCCTCCTCGCTACACACGCAGCTGAGTGCTCGCCCGACTAGCCTCTTACTCCTCCTCGCTAAACACGCACCCGTGCGCTCTTCCGACTAGCCTCCCACTCCTCCTCGCTACACACGCAGCTGAATGCTCGCCCGAATAGCATCCCACTCCTCCACGCTACACACACACCCGTGCGCTCGCCTGACTAGCCTCCCACTCCTCCTTGCTACACAGGCAGCTGAGTGTTCGCCCGACTAGCCACCCACTCCTCTTCGCTACACACGCACCCGTGCGCTCGCCCGACTTGCCTCCCACTCCTCCTCGCTACACACGCACCCTTGCACTCGCTCAACTAGCTTCCCACTCCTCCTCGCTAAACACACACCTGTTCGCTCGCCCGACTAGCCTCCCACTCCTCCTCGCTACACACGCACTTTTGCACTCGCTCAACTAGCTTCCCACTCCTCCTCGCTACACACGCAGCTGAGTGCTCGCCCGACTAGCCTCTTACTCCTCCTCGCTAAACACGCACCCGTGCGCTCTCCCTACTAGCCTCCCACTCCTCAGCGCTACACACGCAGCTGAGTGCTCGCCCGACTAGCATCCCACTCCTCCACGCTACTCACACACTAATGCGCTCGCCTGAGTAGCCTCCCACTCCTCCTTGCTACCCACGCAGCTTAGTTCTCGCCCGACTAGCGTCCCACTCCTCCTCGCTACACACGCACCCGTGCGCTCGCCCGACTAGCCTCTCACTCCTCCTCGCTACACACACACCCATGCGCTCGCTCGACTAGCCTCCCACTCCTCCTTGCTAAACACGCAGCTGAGTGCTCGCGCGACTAGCCTCCCACGCCTCCTCGCTACACACACACCCATGCGCTCGCTCGACTAGCCTCCCACTCCTCCTTGCTAAACACGCAGCTGAGTGCTCGCGCGACTAGCCTCCCACTCCTCCTCGCTACACACGCACCCGTGCGCTCGCTCGACTAGCCTCCCACTCCTCCTTGCTAAACACGCAGCCGAGTGCTCGCTCGACTAGCCTCCCACTCCTCCTTGCTAAACACGCAGCTGAGTGCTCGCGCGACTAGCCTCCCACGCCTCCTCGCTACACACACACCCATGCGCTCGCTCGACTAGCCTCCCACTCCTCCTTGCTAAACACGCAGCTGAGTGCTCGCGCGACTAGCGTCCCACTCCTCCTCGCTACACACGCACCCGTGCGCTCGCCCGACTAGCCTCCCACTCCTCCTTGCTAAACACGCAGCTGAGTGCTCGCCTGACTAGCCTCCCACGCCTCCTCGCTACACATGCACCCATGCGCTCGCCCGACTAGCCTCCCACTCCTTCTTGCTACACACGCACACATGCACTCGCTCGACTAGCCTCCCACTCCTCCTTGCTAAACACGCAGCTGAGTGCTCGCCTGACTAGCCTCCCACTCCTCCTCGCTACACACGCACCCGTGCGCTCGCTCGACTAGCCTCCCACTCCTCCTTGCTAAACACGCAGCTGAGTGCTCGCCTGACTAGCCTCCCACGCCTCCTCGCTACACATGCACCCATGCGCTCGCCCGACTAGCCTCCCACTCCTTCTTGCTACACACGCACACATGCACTCGCTCGACTAGCCTCCCACTCCTCCTCGTTACACATGCATCCGTGCGCTCGCACGACTAGCCTCCCACTCCTCCTCGCTACACACACAGCTGAGTGCTCGCCCGACTAGCCTCCCACTCCTCCTCGCTACACACGCACCCTTGTGCCTGCCTGACTAGCATCCAACTCCTCCTCGCTACGCACGCACCCGTGCACTCGCTCGACTAGTTTCCCACTCCTCCTCGCTACACACGCATCCGTGCGCTCGCTCGTCTAGCCTCCCACTCCTCCTCGCTACACACGCACCCGTGCGCTCGCCCGACTAGCCTCCCACTCTTCCTCGCTACACACGCACTCGTGCACTCGCTCGACTAGCCTCCCACTCCTCCTCGCTGCACACTCATCCGTGCGCTCGCTCGTCTAGACTTTCTCTCCTCCTCGCTACACACGCACCCATGCGCTCGCTTAACTAGCCTCCCACTCCTCCTCACTACACACGCAGCTGAGTGCTCGTTCGACTAGCCTCCCACTCCTCCTTGCTACACACGCACCCGTGCACTCGCTCGACTAGTCTCCCACTCCTCCTTGCTACAAATGCAGCTGTATGCTCGTGACGTAACTCCCGCGGTACCATTGCGTGAATATTAAAGTAAATCACAAGAAAAGTATCTTGCCCTACCTAAATTTTATGTATCACTTATATTAATATTTATTTACTTAAATTTATTAATATCTATAAAATTATATAAACATATAAAACACCAATTACAAGCTCTGTTTTATAAACTTTTCTAATCAAATAAAATTGAACTTAAACTTAAAAGTTAAAACTAAATAAAACAATAATTATTACTAAATATTATGTAGCAAATTTATAGTAATATTATTACATTATTACCATAAAATGTATCAATTATATATATATATATATTAATTTAAATACAATTACAAGCCTGTACGTACTGGTGACCGAGGTCACTTCTCTCGAACATTATTCTTCTTCACAATATTTCCTATTTAATTAAGCACCAATGCCAATAGGTTTCTTTTATTTAGCTTTTCTGTTTTCATCTTGGGCAGTGGACTTGTGTTCATAACTTTTGTTGGTTTAGAATTGGTAATTGAATATTTTTATGTATAGGAGGAGAATATTAATCAGCCAGGATTGATGAAGGACCTGGCTGAACTAGAGATGAAGGGCGTCGGTGCTAGAAACACGGACTGGTACAACCGGTACTGATGAGGAATCAAGTTAGGGTGTTTTGGAAGACATTCAATCTTTATACCTGCCAAATACTCCAAACACACTTATAGGGACATCTAGCGAATAGCTTGTGAACTACAGTCACTGCGCCATTTTACCCTGTCAGCCAACTTATCTTGTTTTATCTTACGCAATTTTTTTTTATGTTTTCAGTTCCGTCTTTTTCCGTTTCAAAGAAACTTGACGGTAAGCAAATGCAAAAAAAAAATGGTGCCCAAGACAAAATTATAGAACCCTAAAATTAAAATTATGTTTTTAAAATATTACTTTCGCAATAATTTACACTTTGTTTGTAATCATCATTTTTCTTATTTGCGAATATTATTTATTACGTCAGATGCAGATGGTGTTGTCTAGCCTGCCTTATCTCGGAAGTACAAGTTCGCCAACTCTGGTGAGAACAGATCCGCTTTGCGCGACTGTAATCAGCCCCTGACGTCATGGGTCACGTGCAATCAAATGTCCTATTTACATTTGCAATATCAGTGAATGTATCAGGCCCTTTACTCGCATACAGGGGATGCTGCTGTTTCCTGTGGTGCCGCGCAGTGGTGGCTGCCTGAACCAGAATAGGTGGCCGGAACGTTTCGGGTCTCGCTACCACTACCCCCTTCCCTTCCCATCCACGCATGTTTAATAAAGACGTGAATCACGACTCAGGACCGATCCATTTAGCGTAGTGACGGTGCGGGCACTGCGGTTCATCACCGAACCAAAGTGAAGAGGGGAGGGGTGATGAAACTGCTTTGATTTGTGGAGCATGTGCAACTTGGTTTCCACGCGCATCGAACTATTTTCTCTTCCTGCACGGTGAAACGAGCGGAAAAATCATTGGCGAGAATTATCTTTTCCCCTTTTATGTTCTTACTCCTGCGATTTCTTTCAAATCAAGCCGCATTCTCAAAAATAAATAATAGTCGCTTCAAGATATACTTCAGTTTATTTTTAATATACATGCATAAACACATTGATTTCAAATTATAGAGTGAAAATAGTCTTATTTTTTTAATTTTCTCTGCAGGAAAGTATAAGACACGTATTCTAGTTTGAATGCACTGTCTGAAAATAAAATAACTGTTTTAAAAAATAATTCCAATATTTTTAAAACAATACACGTTATAGCTAAAAGTCCAAAATTAATTTGCTTTTTAATTCAAAGAAGCTCAACTAATAAGGCTTGTGAAATAACATAACGTAGGAAAATCCATTAATATTTACATAATGATCCTTGTGACTGTTAAATGAACTATAAAAAATATTTTTATTTATAAAACTTAAAAATAGTAAAAATCTGGCCGTAACTGTTTATTCTTTAAAATGTGTTCACATGACTATTAATAATTAAATTTTGAGCATTTTAGGTTAAAAAATTTTTATTTTTTTATTTACTCACTTGACTGTATTTTTGTTCGATGCTGTAATACTTTTAATCCATTTTTTAATTTTTTTTTATATTTAGGTTATTGATATTTACATTGTTTGCAAGACTTTCTTAGCTTTGAAATTGCATGAAACAATATATTTATGAGCATTCACCCGAATTCAAGTATTTAAAGTGTTGTAACTAATTAAATGTGCATATGTTTTTACAAGAATTATTACATTTTGACGATTATTAAAATTTTACTTACAATCATTTCTGCACAAGATTCGTTGTTAAAGTTTCCATAATTTATAGGTTCCGTTATAGGATATGATTACTAATAGACTTTAATCTAGAAAATAATGTGTACAAAACTTAAAGATTTATTCGTCTGAACAACTTCTGTGGACTACCCTGACACGCAAAAACATCAAATTACTTACAAATGAATTAATTTTCTTAAAATTTTAAGAGCTTACATTCTACATTGTTAAAACAAGATACTAACTGAAATAATTCACTTTAACAAAATATCTTTCGGCGCAGTCAATAGGCGTGGGTAGATTTCTAAGTACCTTTTACTTCTGGAAATATTTTGGAAACTTCTATAAACCCCTGAAACATTCTGAGTCTACATAACATCCTAGAGTTCACCATTATTTAAATTTTTTTTTTAACATTTTCTAATATTCCATGCAGCGACAATATTTTGAATGTTTTTAACTTAATGCATCCAGCATGAATGTCTTAACAAATTTCATTTTATGCCTACGACGGTAGTCTTGCGACTATTTTTGAACTCGAAACACAATTTTTCATATTTGCACTAATATAACGTCAGATTAATTATTTGACAAATGATAAAGGTAATATTAAGATGGTTATTAAAATATTCTGACGAATATTTTCTAAAACAGTTTTAATTTTTTAAATTTCAATCCCTGTTTTTAAGGTAATAGGTCTTTTGATCAAATATTGTTTCATTCAAAGGTTTTAGATAAGGTGTAGGCGTTTTACCATTATTTATAATGGTTTTGATAGTATATATATATATATATATATATATATATATATTTATATATATATTTAAAGAAGAGAAATTACTTTTTGTCTTTCAACCCTTGTAGTAATGGTTTGTGATATAAAATTTTCCTTTAGGCAATAGTTTTCAACAGAAACAAACGTAAAAAAATAAATAAAAATTTATTCGATGTATTAAACTATAGGAAAGTTTTATTAATTTTCTTTATTTTAACTCCAGGTTTTATCAGCCCCTTGCAGTAATGGTCCGTATTGTCAAAAAACGTTTTATACAAAAATTTTAGGTAAAAATTATAATATTTATAAACAATTGCTACTGATTTGATAGTGTATCTACTAAAGGAGTTATGATTTTTTTTAGTTCTACCTTCATATTTTCAACTCCTTGCAGCAATGGTTCGTCTAATCAATAATTTTTTTAGTCATACGTTTTTCATTAATATTATTATGTTTACAAACAATTTGAACGAATTTGATGGTGTGCCTACGAAGGGAGATATGATTTTTTTGTCCTCCAACCCTTGTTTTTTTCAATCCTTTGTAGTTGTGGTTAGTCGTATCAAAAACTTATTCAGACAATAGATTTTGATATTAATCCTACAAGTTATAATGCTTTCAAACGGTATTGGTATTTTCCATATTACGGGAGTTTCAGCGACCTAAACTTTTTTTCTTCAAAAAACCTACCATATTACTATCCCTTTTGTCCGATATTGCCCATTAACCAACTTAACCGAGTATTTACAATAGTAGATTTTATTTATCAGTTTGGAAGCGTATTTAAAAAAATTCTACGGTTATCGTGTCCACAATATTTTGATATATATTTATATATATAGTATATGTTAACTTTAGAGTTGAAATTGGTTTTGGGATCTATGGACATTGAAACGAAAACCTATGTAAAATATTTCCGGAAGTTGTACCATGGTAACGGCTACAATAGCTAGTATTTTTTTTTACATCTACCTAACAGGTTTCGCTTCTGTCACAAAATTTCTCTGTAAATATAGACAACACAGAATATTTGTGGTGCTAACTTTATAATTTTGTATGGGGTTAAAATGTTAAACCTAAAATAATAAAGAGCACTGGTTAGACGTAGTCCAGAGATATTTGTTATTATATCGTTCTTTACATAAATTAATGGGTACTAAGTTCACTTACTGTAAACATGAATACAAGAAAATTATCTTGGTATATATATAAACCATATAAAATCGTGCATTTGCACTCTTATCACTTCCACGAGTTTGTTTGCTCTACTGTTTATAACGAAAAAGTAAAAAAAAAAAAGAACTCAGAAGTTGAAATACGGTGCAGTTTCTACTAATAGTTTACTCTCTGAAATAACAAACTCTTTGTTTATTTGAGGTAAATTATTAATTGGAATGTCCGTACATTTACTGTAATTTCTAATAGTGCAAATCTCGACATAGCCATTTAATAACGACAAAAAAATTTGCAGCCATTAAGAAACCTTTTAAAAGACTGTTTAGTGATAATGTTGTGTATGTTAGTTATTAATATCCCTTCGCCACTGTAAAACAGAGCACACGCAAAGAATAAACGTTAAACAATGTAACTCTCTCTCGCGGACTTTAGCGGAGCTACATTTCAGTAAGTTGGTCGTGCAAGGGAACTAGGAACAGTATTCCATGAAAAAAAAAGTGAGGGGGAGATTCAAGATGCAAACGTGCGCAAATGACCGTCTGCTGCTAGAATACTTCAGTAAGTCTGCTTTCCGCGAAATTTTTGTGACAGTAAATCTCATAGTAAATAACTCTTCTTTTAAAAAAACGTCGTGGTCCTGCACGAAAAAATAAAATGAAATACACGCTCGGAATTTTGTGTTCTGAAACATGTGGCCAAGAAAACTACCAGTGATTTGACTTTCATAACACAGAACATATTGTCTTACGATTATAGCTTAACAAGCTAATTTTAAAATCCACTTTTCAGTATAAGAATTGACGTTAAGTGCATTTATTTGAACAATTTCGTCATCTTTCTTACATTATAATATTGGCTGCGAACGATAAAATTATGTGAGATCAATAAACGTTCATTTATATTACCTTTCAAGATTTATAAAATATAACATGAAATAAAACTTACTATCATACAGGTATTGTTTTTTAACATTGCATTTAGATTAACGGAAGAGTGAAAATTATTACTAAATAAACAATTATTAATTATTATAACAATCGAGCTTTTAAACAGTTTTAATAAAATCATGTGCAAGCAGATGTTTAGAAAAAAAATTGGCAGGGAACGATAAAATTATGTGAAATCAATAAACGTTCATTTATATTACCTTTCAAGATTTATAAAATATAACATGAAATAATACTTACAATCATACAGGTATAGTTTTTTAACATAGCATTTATATTAACTGAATAGTGAAAATTATTACTACATAAACAAATATTAATTATTATAATAATCGAGTTTTTAAACAGTTTTATTACAAATAATGTGCAAGCAGATGTTTGGAAAAAAAAATACTACTGAAAGTGACCCCAAATATACATTACAAGAATTGTAAATTTGAAAATAGTGATGTGAGCTCTTGGCCCAAATAAAAGAGTATATATTAATCCTAGACACACATCCAAACTCATTATCGAACCAGTGACGAATCTTTTGAAATAGTTAGAACCCCCAGTGTTTTATTGATTGATATTTGTTTGTGAACTCTCTTTTATCTGTTTTTTTACTTTATTTTGGTTTTTGTGAGAAATAAAATAATGTTTTTTGTTCTTTAAGATATTTCGTGTTTTAAATATTCATAAGATTAACATTCATACTAAAATAGTATACGAATTATGCATGCTTACTTCTGTAAAATAAATTTGTACAGATGTTCAATATATTCTAAGAAAACCACAATTGTGCTTTATACTCAAACCTACTTAAAAATAGCAATTAAGGTTCGCTTATTTCCAACTACAATTCGTAAATATAAATATATGCATAAAGTGGTCACATCTGTATCACGTGACAAATAAAACTATAAAATAATTATTACTATTATAAGAAGAACAATCGTCTACGTCATTTAAAAAAGGTAAGCTTATGTTAGTTGTTACATATTCAATTGAAGAACACACAGAAGACATTGTGTCACAAAACAAATTATAAATTCTCAAAATTTTATGAGATTATTTTATTATTAATGCTAGTAAATAAAAATTTATATACTTTGCGAATTGAGCAGTGTTTCCTATTGTGTTCGCCTGTGTTTTTGTCATTGTGGTGTCCATAATATATGTTTTGTCAAATCGTTGGTTTCGGTTATGTGTCTCTGAGTTTTCATTGTGTTATCAAGGTTAAATACTTTTACCATCGTTAGGTCACTGTAATAGGGCATATGTGGCGCTCCCATGACAACAAGGGTGCGGGGGGAGACAGGGGTAATGAACAGAAATGGTAAACAAAAATCACCTGAGGGGTTTGGGGTGGTAGGGGCCAGTGTTGTTGACATGGTATGTGGGAATTCAAACAAGACATTTGCAGATTGCCACCATCTTGATGTCGTCTGCTGGGGGCCACCATATTTTTACGTCCACCATTTTGTTTCCAAAGCCAGGTGTTGTGTACAAAAAACCAGGCGGCGGCTGCAGTGGCGTAGCGTGCCATCTCGGCGCCTGGGGCGGGAGACCCATTTTGCCGCCCCCATTCTATAGGTGCTTGATTAAAATTAAATTTCACATGCAATGAGGTACCTTTTATTGAAGTTAAAAAAGGATGAGTGGTTTTACAAGCGGATTCTACGGGCCTTATGAGCAGCGAAGTCAGAAATAACTTTGTCAAAATCAATATTAGCAGCCAATTCTTGTTCAATCGACAATATAGCCAAGTTTGATAGTCTAGCGGAGCTCATAGTAGATCTGAGGTAATTTTTTATTAGCTTCAACTTTGAAAAACTTCTCTCACAACTTGCAACACTAATCGCCAAAGTCAAATATATACGAATCAAGATGACTATATTTGGAACCGAAATTCCGAGATTCAGTTTTTGAATGAACTGGAGGAGCTCCAGTGGTCCTTTACCACTTATATCTTCCTCTGATTCAGAACAGGCAACAACAAAAAACTGCTGAAGACGCTTCCGCTCCATCTGAAACTCGTCCTTGTCGATGTCTTCTAATACATGGGAAAGATCACACTCGAACTTACTGTCCAAAAGTTTCGCTGGCATCAAAAATCCGAACTTGTCCGATATTTCTTGAATTTGCTGGAATCGAGTCGTCATTTCTTGAATGATCTTGTCGAATGATGCGATAATCTCTCGACGGATTTCTTGTTCGTGAGACAATGCTGCATCTTCAGAAGATTCATCGCCATGCATGCGTTTTTTCCTGCGAATTCTTCTCGTTTTGAGTTCGATTCCGAGTTTTTCGCAGAGAGTCTTAGCAAAGTCAATTGCTTCTTGCACGAAACGGTCTCTACTTTCCACTAAGAGGGTTTTCAAAGCGCAGAGTTTCTGAGCAAGTTAAATGACTTCATGGCTGTCAGGAGAAGACTGACTCCCGATCTTGTTTCGGAAGTTTGAGATGAATCTGTTAATTGTTCCAGTACCTCAAGAACTACCTCAAACTTATTTTTAAGCATCTTGACAGCTACATGTCTAGCGCCCCAGCGCGTTTCAGTGACTCGTTTTACTGCTTGACCTGTGACGGCAACCAAAGCGTTCCATCGAACAGTTGATGCGAAAAGAAGGCTGGAATTTGATTCGGGGGACATGATTACGTCGAGGTTGGAAAGCAGAGTCTTCAGCCACTAGATTATGAAGTCAGTTGAGTATATAAAGAAATAAGGAACGTAAGGTATTAGTACTAGCTATGTTAAAATATCAAAAAAGAAATGCCACTATCAGTGTTAAGGAATATAAGTTACTATCTTGTGGCCAACTCTCCTTATACCGGGGTAGTTGCACACGCCCGCACTCACCACGCCAGTCCCGTGTACGCGTCACCACTGACATACTGATACTGAGAGTGTAAATAAATTAAGTTTAACAGACGCGCATCGACTGGTCTAACATTTGGCAAGTGCGCAAAAAAACATATTAGCATACTAAATTTACCGACAGTCCTGGAAACTCTATCGTGATAGGTATAATAATGAATTACCAAATATAAGATGCTCAAACTTAAATACTGTAAAAAGGTAAAGGGACTTAAAAGGTACATTCTAGGTATCATTTTAATTGGTATAATTGAATTCAAGACACGTAGCGATACAGGCACTCTTGCACTATGATTAATTCTTATCCAAAGTCCCAAATAAGAATATTACGGTGGAGGGGGGGGGGGGAGGAAATAATCACATTCTTCAGCCTAGATAATCCAACCACTAAATCCCGTCGCCGCACTCTGTTTTCAAAACACATCTTCGGTAAGTCATACCAGCCGGGGAAAAAAGGTACAAAAAATCCAGTTCTCACACTTACTTGTTACTGAAGCATACCTCTGAAGCCGGTGACTGCCGGGGTCGGGTGTAAACCCGACTCACCTTTTTGCGCTCTTGCATAGCACCGCTTCTGTGGCCAGTGCACTAGGCGCACACTATCGCGCTCTCGTATACCACCACTTATTTCGCTTCGCCAAACGTGTCATGGCATTACCGTCGTATTGCCGTTAATTCTTGTTCACATAACGTAACACAACTTGCCCGTTACTCGGAAGCGATTTCTACTCAGCACGAGCAGTTCCCGGCCGGCGGTCAAACACACACTCCCCCTGCAAACAGCTGGCAGTCGCCTCCCCTTGTCACATCAGCTGACGTCACCCCCCTCCTCTACTACCTCTCTTCACTCCGCTAGATCGTTCTGGTTCCTTCTTGTAGGTCCCACTACAGAATAAGAGTACTTAACGTAAAATAAACCAAGTATACTATTAAAAAGTTACAATAAATAAATATTAACATACACCATTAAATAATATAAGCACATAAATAGTGTTATAAAAAAATAACTCATCTTAAAATAAACTTTACGCAAAATAAAAGTAATAATAATAACCAAGACGACTGAGGCCGCCACAAGTGGCCTCAATCTGATACCCGCCCGCTTCGCTGGGCATGCAATAAAATTTTATAGTGTAATCTAGACGAAAAATATGAACAAAATGATTAATTTCAAAAAAGATAATGAATATAAATTTTGAATTAGAGAAAAGTGAGTGTTTGTAATTACCGGTGTTCGTGAGTATTAGATATATGAGAAAAGTAATTTATTATTATAAGCATTTCAATCAATGGGTCAGTTATTCAGTAAATCTGTCATTACACAGATTTCCGCATCACCCATGAGGTATTGTGTAGTGAGATGCGTTCCCATTATTTTACATGCCGGGTCCCCAGTAGGCCTAAACCATTTAAAAATTACTAACATGAAAATAAAAATATATTATGAAAACTTTTTATTTTAAAAAAATTATTCTTTAAACCCATAGAGTTATATTTTTTATAGTAAATTATATTTTGATTATATTTATTTTATAAGTATGGCAATTTTTATAAATATCAATAAAACTTATTTTTTATGACATTAATTTATTTATTTCAATTAATACATTTAAGAACATTTTCTTATCATATAATTACTAATATTATGTTTAAAAATATATAAAAACTATAAAATAATGTAATTACATGTTTAAAACTTCTTTGTGTACAACATTCTTCGTTCGCTTCTCTGGTTGAAGAATGATGAGATCTTCAGATGAACTCACTCTTGAACATGCTACATAAAATTGACCATGGGAAAAACAGACACTTTGCAAATCTACACCAGCTAATTTTAAACTCTGCCCTTGAGCTTTATTAATAGTCATCGCGAAGCAAACTCTAACTGAAACTGCAAACGCTTAAATTCAAAATGATAATCTGATGGAATGAAAGGTATTCTTGGAATGAATACATTTTCGCCCTTTCTTGTAAAAATGGTTGCTTAAATTAAATTTTTCCACAGAGTTTTTACCTGTAGTCTGGTGCCATTACACAATTTGGGAGGATTCAAGTAACGCAACAACATTAACGGTGTACCAATCTTTAGATGAAGAATATGAGGTGTTATGCCTGGCGGGTTAAGTGTATGCAGAATCTCAACAGGATTATGAACAGTGTCTTCTTGGAATGTTTATCTTTCCTTCCTCTTCTGGGAGATTTCCGTTACCTATGTCAATCAATAATTCTGAAAACTCTTTCGCTCTCAAGTCATTTTGAAGACATACTCTCGTATTAACTTTCAACGATAGTACTTTTATATGAGGCCATAAAATTGAAGATTTTAGGCAGGCTTTAATTTCATCTGCATGTGTCCCTCGTGGTACAACCGGAAAAGTTTGTCTAAAGTCACCAGCTAAAAGAATAGTCAACCCAACCATAAGTCGATTATTCTTTCTAATGTCTTGAAGTGTCTGATTAAGAGCTTCAACACCTTTCTTGTGGGCCATAGTATACTCATCCCACACTATACTTTTTGTTTCTCTGAGTGCATGCGCCATATCACTTTGCTTTGAGATATTACAAATGAGATTATCGGAATGATTCAAGTTGAGAGGTAGTTTGAAAGCCGAGTGCGCCGTCTTGCCTCCATCAATTAACGTAGCTCTAAACCCTGACGAAGCAACAGCAACTGCAATATTTTTTCTACTCTTAATTTAAGCAAGCTGAAGATTGATCAAGAAAGTTTTCCCAGTTCCAACAGTAGCATCAAGAAAATATAACTTCCCTGAATTAGAATCAACAATGTTCATAAACTTGTTTCTGATCATCATTAAATTTCAAAACCCCTACAGACACTGCTTCTATGAACTGAGAAACATCATAGGACTATTCACGCATGTACTGACGGTTGTTAATAACGTTTCTTTGCTCTCTTAATGGCTCTGGAAGCCCACATTCTAATAATGACTTACCTGACATTGATGTAACAATATCTCAAGAAGGATAAGGTATTGGTTGTAAACGATATCAACGACCAGTTCAACTTCTCTACTCTCTCTCTCTCCATTTGTCTTTTGCTATCTTCTGCCAAACTTTCCCGATACTTTGTCCATAATTTTATCGGATCTCCTACTTGACAAAAAAACAACATAATCGCGAATAACTCTCTAATTTTGTAAGGAGAATCAAAAATGGGAGCTTCCTCTAAAGTACGATCGCAGTGAATATCGTCTTCCAGTAATCCAAGTGCTCTGCAAGTTGTTTGAAAAGTCGGATGCTCTATTCCTTCTACAGTTTTTAATTCATTGTATGAAGTAGGACCACGAATCTCATGTAGGAGAAGGCGTAAATAGTAGCATTCAGCATTACCGGGATGAACAGTATACACTCTACCCAACACATTATCTTTTTTAATTTCTGAAAAACCTGTCACGACCTTTCCTTTTTTTCCTGCTAATAAATTCATTCTTTCTCCAAACGTAATAACCTGGAACTTCACTATATAAAAGAGTTCGCGCAAAACCATCTACTTTACAGAGATCAAAAAAACCATAAGCGTTGTTTTCTTTGGATTCTCGATTTTATTAATAATGTTCTCTTCTGTTAAATAAACTCTTTGACCATTTTCTAGATGAACAGCAAGATGAACAACAAGAGTATATCTCTCGTGAATGTGGAAACCAAAAATACGCCAGACTGCTTCAGAACTGCTTATGTATCGTCCTGCTTCATACCTAGAAACCTCATCTAAATTTTCAATGGTAAACGCTGCCTGATCAGAACCCTTATTTATGTACTTGCAGATGTATTTGATATATTTAACTGAATTACAATACTCAACATTGATATGAGCTTTGAAATTACGTGCAAAACAGGATTAAATGGTACCACCCATCGATTATTAATATCATTTTTATTAATTTTTATTGTTATTCCGTATTCCGGAGACCGCCTTCGATACTTATGATGTCCATCTTCACCTGTTTGAGTTTCTTTTAAGAAAGGCCTTGGGTATCATTTAGTGCAAACACCAGCCACCATGCTAGGTGAATTGAAGTTGACGACTGCATACGGGCCGTGAATCATAGTTGATTTAATAATTTCATGAAGTGTTTGATCCTGATCGGGGTCAGGTAATTCAGCCCTTATAACTTCGTAAATAGAGTCAGGTCTTATTTTTTCTTCCAACCAGAGAAGAATATGAACAAGTGGAAGTCCACGCTTCTGCCATTCAACAGTATACATGTTACACCTTACATTGCTAAAGATACATCCTTTTGTCAGAAGATTCATCATGTGCTTAACTTTGAAACAAAATACCCTCGCAATGATATCGTGTCGATCATAAGATTTTTGTCATTGTCTCAAAATATCTTCAATTTCTGACCATTTGGGATTGCAAGTGAATGTAATGAATAGATCAGGATGTCCGAAATGACATACTCACGTCATAGCGTCTTGAGTTCGTTCATGCATGTAGCAGGTCCAGCAGTGAATGAAGACGGCAATACAACCATTCTACCAAGTTATGAAAACTGTCCAACTCTTTTTGCCATAGCGTTTCTTCGGTGGACATATTCCTCACTCCTAAGTTTTTTTTTTATTATTACGAATCCAATTGAGCCATTCAGTTCCGAACTTAGCATACATGTCAACTACAAACTGATTAAAGAGATTACGAAAGAGTACTAAATGGCATTCTTCACTAATACGCTCCATTAAACTATAACTGTAGAACTCAGAAGCACAGACAGTCTTCTTGAGAGGAGCCCTAGTCTTTGCGTCACGTTTAGGTATGTTTATGTAATAACCATCTTCTCCACGTAAAAACATCAAAGGGTACAGGAGAGCATCGTATGCACGATGTGTTTCACTAATCCGTATTAATTTATTGTTTATGCTGTAAAGAATTATATCTCTTGTAACACCCCTCGTGCCTCAAAATTTAATTATTTTAAAAGGAGCCTTGGAAACTGCTGGGTAAGAAAAATAAGTTAAATAAATTGATTTACCAGAGGCGGCGCGAGGTGGGGAACAAACAAAATTTAGGAACTTCCTGTAACAAGCAAGGAGGAAGTCGGTGGATCTTTTAAAATCAATAAATAAAAACTACACGATTAACTTGATCTATAGTTTCCCTGTTTTATTTGCCCTGATGAATTATCTTGTTTCCATTACATTACATACAAAAGGTTTTAACAAGTTTCAAAGATTTAAGAAAAACCAAAAGAAAAACGAAAAGGGGCCGGCCCGCGATTATTTAAAACAAAGTACATTCTTAGTTTGAAATATAAACATTTGCATTATGAGTTTCACACCAAAAATTGGATGGATCCGATGATTACATTGATAATTAGTTCTATTCGTTCTACATGTTCTTGAGGAAAACACAGGTCGCTGGTGGGTTGGTCATCCGCTTAAGATAGTTCGTAGCTAGGTAAGGGGGAAATGTTGAATTTACATTACCACCCGGTGTCTTCAAACGATCACGTCGGGTAGTAGAAACGTTTCTTCTAATGTGACCCACGGAACAGGAGGGGGGGGGGGGGTGGCCACGAGCTGGGAGCAATCAGTCTCTCCCCGTCATCGACCCTGTCTGCAAAAGTCCAAATCAAAACTGATTAGAACTTGTATACAGGCAGTCTATGGGGCAGAAAATGCCCAAAAAAAATTTAAGGGAAAAAAAGGGGGGTCGCGAATTATCACTCACCAAAACAGGGGAGTTGCCCAGCACGCTGCAGTCGTGGAGTCAGCCAGGGTCTGGAGCTCGCGAATTGCGCGGCAGGACGCGGATTATTTCTTCATGATAACATTTAGAAGAGAAAAAAAAATTTCGAAGACAAATAATTAAACTATGCAGACAGACTAATCTACTAGGATTGACTTGAGGGATAGCATCCCTTATACAAAGCAACTACATAGTCGTTACCAGTCGGATGAAGTCTAGCATAGTCTGACGATTCGCCGATACTCGCTGGAGATCTGTCTGCAGACGCGACGCGAGTTGATCTGTTTCGCGGCAAACCGCGTCTCGTAATTAAAAGTGGCCGCCGGCTCTTACAGGTGGAGGGAGGTCTGGGCCGCCGAAAGATTCCGAACTTGCCCGAATGCGGGCGAAAAAAAAAAAACTCTGGCAGTAGTTTTGAAGTTGGCATCACTGGGCGACAGTAGAGAAATCTGTCGGAGGGGTCTGAGTTGAAAACAATCGACTCGCCCCTCGGCGTCCATATAACTCAAGGGAAAGCAGGTGCTGCTCTCTGGCGCCCTAGAGGGTAGGCTAGCGGAGAAGTTCGCGACTAGGTCGCTAGGTAGCGCTTGTGCTCAGTTATAGCGCACACGTTTTTGCGAAGAGACCTTGGGGACGGTCACTGTTGTCCAGGGGGTTACGACCGGTCATTGGTCTTACTTGGAACTGGGAAGGGGGGGGGGGGAAAATGCAAGCTGCTGGGAAACTACGTCCCGTCGTGGCTGCAGAGGAGCGAACATAACACTAATACGTGATGAAAAAGGCCAATCTCAGCTCGTCTCTGAGAACTGGTCGCCTGCAAGCTACAGGCTTGTCTATGCAGTTAGGGTCACGAAGAGAAATGATATTACAGGCTTGAGGCGTGACTGAAGGCGGGGGAAACGGTAAGCTGTCCGCCAGTCAGAGATTAGGCCAGCAAAATATCCGATACGCCGATGGGAAAGGGGCTTCAGAGCACTGAGACAAAGTTTAACTCAGAGGAGTACACCAGACTAACAAATTAAAATTACACTATAGTAGAGCAAATAAAATTTCCACACAAAAAAATTTAAAATCATAATAAAAATTTAAAATATATCGTGTCGAAATTACTAATTAACGGCACACTCTTTTATCCAAAGCCTGACCGACACTTAACTGCTACTTCATTAGTTAGAGGAACAGTAAAACGACCCTTGTGTTGACCTTGCGGTTTTCCATCGGCATTAATTACAACATTGAACTCTTTTTGGTCTTTAGGAACTGAATCGATAGCGGCCTTTAAATCGAAAATATATTTATTATGTTTATGAAGAGACTTCTGTATTTGGCTAACTAATTCTGGTTTAACGCCAGGAGAAATTCCACAACAGATTTCATTCTCACGTTTATCCTTAAGAAAGTACAACTGAAGAAACGAAGGCTGTTGATGAGGTTCAGTCATAAGGCTACCTATTCTGTGGTAGACTTACCCCTGAATTTTAAATGTTGGCATAAAAATTCCCTCCTTCACTTCTTTTGCTCCAAATGACGTAATCTGAAAACATCCATTATACTTTCGAATCGTGGAAAGGAAATGTTCTGAAAGCGGGTCTTGATTGATAAGGAGACTGTACAAAGATTCATGGTAGGGCTCAATTGTAGGAAGCTGGACTTGACCACCACTGCAGCACATGCATTGAGGTTCATACATCCATTTTAAAGCACGACAATAAATACAGGGTAATCGTTTTCCGATGTTTACACTTTTATCATTTGCATAATCGATATTCGTTTTATATTGAAAGCCAGACAAAGTCTTAGATTGCCAAGGTGCTAGTTTAATTTATGACCTTTTTTGGTTGCATTTAACTACAGCTAACTGATTAACATGTTAATTTTGAGATACGTATTTTTTTACAGCTTCTCTATTTACTTTAGGATGACTTTTAGTATATTTTGAAGCAGCTACTCTATGTACTTCAGAATGACTTTTAGTATATTTCGCAGCAACTACTCTATTTACTTCAGGATGACTTTTAGTATATTTCGCAGCAACTACTCTATTTACTTCAGGATGACTTTGAGAATATTTTGAAGAAGCTTGTCTAAATTGTTTATTCCTAATTGAATCTGTAAATCTTTTCCTTCTTTTTTTCCTCTATTTGGTTGAAGAGGTATTACATTATCACTAATAGATTCACTTAAACCTGATAAATTAATTTTAGATATTTATTGAGGATGTAAAACTTCCACTAACACATCAACGTTAGTCTGAGACACTATGAATGACACATTTTCTTTATTTTTTGCACATTATTATCTCTACTTACATGAACATTACCACCATACATTGATTCTCCCACACCAATCAAAGCATCGAAATGACCGTTTTTAAAATTTCCCGTAAATCGAAGTCTTTTTATACCCTGTGTCGCTTCTTTAACGGAAGCCATGAGGCTGCCACCTTGATACACTTGAAATTGATAAGGATGTAATCCTGCAGCTGCCATTATTCCGCAAATGAACCCATACGTGATATGATTAGACATTTCTGTACAGTAAATGCCTTAAGTATCATAAGGGGCGCCAGATGACATTTGGGTGACGCATCGAAACCTTGTCCAATTATTTGATACATGCTTAAACATTTCGTTTCTAATTTCGTCAGCCTTTCATACGTTGCCGTTCATCAGTAGGGACAGAGTAGAAAATAAACACGCTCCGTCACCTATAAAAATATATTCTACGATCATTATTTTAATCCAAACAAATAAATATCAATATGAATTGAAAAAAAAAGTGTCATTAAAACTCACCAACACAATGGGAGTAAATTTAAATTATAAAAGCGCCGCTTGTGAGTATGCCACTGCCGAGCCCGTTGCCATGGAGACGAATGAAGCATCAACAATGCTACAGCCTTTGCCATGGTGATTTTCTACCAAAAAAATTGGTTGTCTGTAAAGTCGGTTTTTGGACGAAAGTTTTAACGTGACAATGTCATAACAAAACATTGATAAAATAATTGCATAATTTTATGAATAAAATCGAATAATTTGTATTGTATTATCACTATTTTGTATGGATACAAAGAAGGAGTGAAATGAAATCTACCATATAATTGATAAATTTACTTTTATTTTCACTCATTAATTCAATAATGTTTATTACTTTAACGATGAGATTATTTTACCTATCAATTTTATACATGTTTGCTATTTAACTTCAAGGTCGTCGAGAATGTTTTACGCTTTTTCGCAATTACACATTTAACGACGAAGTTTGTTCGTCATGAAATTAAACGTAGAAAATAATCAAAATGCAGGTAATAAAATAAGTATTAGTAAGTTTAAGAAAGAATTTCGGCTTTAATCTCTTACCCAGATGCTCGTGGTGCGCTGGGCCGAGATTAAAATTCGTCGAGAATATTTTACGTTTTTATGTCTTCCAGTGCTCAAAATGATATGCAATTATGGCCCCGGGCACGACATTTTATTTATAATTCATTAATATTAACGCCCCTCGTGATAAACAAAGGAACATATGTATTAACGTGTGCCTGGTTGCCGCGGAAGCGGCAGCGCAGTGCGATTCGTTCGGTTCGCGTCCGTCACCGTAGATGGCAGCACCATAGGTGAATGAAATTATTTCGTTTTTATAATACGATTTTATAAGAAATACGCATCCCCAATACACCAAACTTATTTATAATGTGTTACAATATTTTTTAAAACATTGTGCAAAAGATCCCGGGTGTAATTTGAATTATTATGTGTAACTGTTAAACACCATTGTTCGTACAAAAACGTATTTGAAAATTCAATATTAATTTTAAATAACCCTACAGATTGTGCTGAAAATCGGTGGACGATCGTTTAAATACGTAATGTTAATAATTCAAACAACGAAAACATGATTGAAAAGTCAAATCGATGGTTGATCCAATCGAGGTGAAGAGAGATGCGGCACAAGCGTACAATGAGCGTAACGGGACACATTGTAGTGGGACAATGTGAGTTACGGGACACTTTTTCGTGCGTGCAGCCGGCGTTCATCGATTTATTAGACGTTGTCACGTCAAAACTGGAATTATGATCCTTAACGTCCCCCGAAACCCCCCTTGGGATCGGATTTCCGCAGAATCCGTGCTTAGTGAGCGTCTACATCACAAAATGAGTAACTATGCTACATTTTAAGTCAATCGGGTGTATAGTTTCTGAGATCACTTGATGAGTGAGTGAGTCAGAGAGTGGTATTTCACTTATATATGTATAGATGAGTACTAGCTATGTTGAAATAAAAAAAAAATTAATGCTACCACCTTTAATTCCACCTCTTGCCTACAGAGGGCGCCACATTCAAAGAGTAGTCGACAGAGAGCGCCGCCATCGTTAACTCCACCTCCCGCTCCCAGAGAGCGCTGCCAACATTAATTCAATTTCTTGTGTACAGAGGGCAGCACATTCAAAGAGTACTCAACAGAGTGTGCCGCCATCATTTATGTTCTCTCCCAGAGAGCGCTGCCATCACTAGCTACACCTCCTGCTTCCAGAGGGTGTCACATTCAAAAATAGAGGGTTGCTGGGACCTGTTTCATTACATTCACAGTGCGCACCAAAAATCCCCAGTTATTTTACAGTACTAGGCGATGACATCACTTATATAGACCACTATCTTTTAGTACTAGTTGATGACAAGACTGTTACATTAAAAGTACCATAGTTATCCTTTTTGCTGTCGGCCAGTAAAAGTTACTAGCGTCAATAGTGTGTATAAGATCCCATTTTTATTTTTATTGTGGTAGATAGTCTTTAATGTATGTTTTGTGAATAGCTTACTTTTATGTTAAGTAATAAAAAAAATAATTGTAGCTCTTCTTCTGTTATACTATAATAAATATATATGTGACCATGGATGCATATATGCATAGTTTAAAATAAAATATAGAATAAAGTATTTTGTGTTGTGTACTATATACATATATTAATATTGAAAACAATTTTTTAGAAACATAATTAAAATCAATTTATTCATATGTAGGATCCCTATAGTACTAGCCATTCAATATGTATACTGTGTAACATGTAGTGTAAAGCCGAGGAGAGGCAGTGAAAGAAAAAGGAGCACGCATCCTGAAGGAGCTGACGGAAGAAAATTCTAGCACTCTTTCCATCAATGGAAGATTTGCATGGAGCATTGTAGTGATAGAGGAATGGTGTACATTGAAAGTGGTATTAAGTAAATTTGTATTAAATCCACATTAAAATTTGACAGCGTCAGTTTCGTTATTTACTAGCTACACCTCTTTTATGACTCCACATGACTTTGGTTCTAGCTGTCTTAGGCCTCACTGCTCCAGCAACATCTGGCTACAGGGCAACTTAGCTACGAAACTACAAGACTACAAGGCTACGAATTTACAATGCTACGAAATAACAAGGCTACGAGTGTACAATGCTACAACTTATAACAAAAGATCCATTCAGCAGCAAAAGTTAATATAGCTCACGCAAATTAAATTGTTACAAGTAGTCCTAATTCTTGCCAACAGATCTCACCACATATTCTCTTCAGGTAAATATTATGGGATACGGGGTGCTCTCTTGCGATCGCAAGAGAAAGAGGACTTCGCTAGACATCAAGGAGAAGGAAGCTCATCTTGCATGATAGTGTTTCTCTGTTGTTATAAGACACAGTAAATGTGTGGTATTGAATCTTTTTTGTCTTAATTCTATATGATGAAATATTGTAACATATGATTTGATAACAGGAATTCACAAATTAAAAAAAAACTCTTAGTAAAAATTGCTTGTCTCATTACATCGATTGTTTTATCAAAAAAACCTGAAGTACACGGAGAGCGCCCCAGTGGGTCGAGCATGGTTCTTTTCCTCGCCACCGTCATAGCGACGACGCGTCGCCGGTATGACGGCGGAGTTATGACGGCCGCGTGAAAATGTGAGCACGGATCCCATCGTCATATCTTTCCCGTCATCGCTAAGGCGCCTTACCTACGACGGCTTGGCAATCGATAATATGCAGAGGTTGGCAGTGAATTTACAGAAAGGATGTGTTTTATTTGGCAGTTGGTGTATCTGCTAGCAATTTACAGCCAATAGAAAAATACCTACACGAAAACAAGATTGTGGACATTCGTAAAACTTAGGCATGATGTGACTATCGAATTATATATTTTCCACAACTATATTCAATATTTATATCATTTTTCATTGTACGCCTGTTGGCGTTCCGTAAATATAAGTTTTACAGACTATCTTTTGCTCAGTAAAACACCCGTCACGTCTCAGTCTCAAAATATAATAAAATCATTTTACATAGCAAAGTCGGTTATAATTATTAAATAGTATATAAGAAGGTTGAGTGCATTAGAAACTGTGAAAGTTTGTAGTTTTTAATTTGAAAATATTATTTAGCGATCTTGTGAATTTTGTTTTCAATGGTCAGTTATTATTACTTTAAATCATATGATGAAAAAAGAATTTCAAAACACTTTTGTGATTCGACGTGAAACATTACAATACTATACCTGATTTAATCATTATTTGGTAATTTTCGTCACCGTTAAAGTTAATTTGCCGATTTGAAGGTACCGAAACAACTCGGTGTGCTATACGTCCCACTGTTCAAAAAATACTACTGTTATATTTAATTACTTTATCCTTAGCCTTGTTTATAGCATATTTTCTAATACACTACAAGTTTTATTCACACTATTTTGTACCGTAGCATATGTATTGGGTGAAAACGCTGATAATATTTATTTAGCATCTTGCAAGCTTGAAACAATATAACACGAAGTCGGTGTTGTTAATTAAATGCCTGAATATAATTTATTACGTAAACTGTAGTTGACAATATTGTGTCTGCATTTTATAACTACCAGAAGAGTATAGGAACTAAAAATACCCTTTAACGAAATTAATTACTTTCTTTTCACATAAGCCGCTCCTCTGACAAATTACAATTTTCGTATGAACTATAAACACGAAACCTTTCAACTCTACGTGCAACATTACTATTCCTACATTGTTACCATTTTATCATATTGAAAGTATTTGAGCGAATATTAGGTGAATAAAATACGTTTCAATATGCGATACAGCAGGAGCAAACCTAGCCACCAACGAGGGTGGGGAGTAGGCCTAACCTAAAAGTCACTAAATGTTTGGAGGAAATGCTTTGTGTTTAAAATGCGATAAAACGAAGGTTTAAAATAACCATCAGACTACTGTGTATTTATCAGCGGCATTCTTGTGTATTTTCAACCTTATCAATGCATGTATTTTATTTTTACAAGTGATTTTTTTTTATTACACGTATGGAAGCTGAAGGGGAAATGAGTTGTTTTTAGAAGTTTAATAAGCCACACGCGTATAGGTGTTTTACACTTAACTTTTATACAGAATAATTAACTAATGTGATGTTATCTTCTATCTAGTTGAAATATTACGTTATTTTGTCCTGACATTTATTTTTTTATTAAGTGATATGACAAAAGTAGGCAGATTGGCAGTTTTCTTAGTATGATATATTTTGGTTAACTGAGTATTGTGCAGTTAAAAATAAAGAGAAAAAAAGAATCAATGTGTCTTATTCACACGAAACATAGAAACTAGGTATTTATTTATGCGGCGTGATTATTATCGGAAACAAGTTGTTTCGAAGTTTGTTCAGACAGAGAAAAACATAACCCTTTTTTAGATACATCGTATAACTCACATAGGTACGTAATTTCTGAGTAAATATAATTAAGGCAAAACCTTAAATTTCACGAAAATATATTATTTAACTCATTTGAAAGAATTATTTCCCAGTATTAAATAAAAGTTACACACGTAGTCGGCTGTATGACGGGGTTATGACTGACAAGCCATTACGCCTTACGTATGACGGGCATGTCGTAGCTAAGGCGTCTTCCAGAAGGCGAAAAACGATCCATGCTCGCTTTTAGTAGCGAAGCGTCATACCGATGACGCGTCATCCCCATGAGGGGCGAAAAAGAGAACCATGCTCGCCCGGCAGAAGCCTTGCCAAGAAAAAAAACGAACATAAGTATCGTCAGGAATAACCAGAAACACACGGAGAATATCAATAAATGTGTCACTAGCAATAATGAGAAGCACATAGAGAAAACTATCAGAAGTTTCGCTAGGAATAATCAGGAGCAAGCGGAGAAATACAACAGTAATTGGCTCAATCAGTCATTGGCTCCCAACAGTATTTTGGCTCCAAAATTCATTGGCTCCAATAGTCTATGGCTCCAATAGTCTTGTCTCCAACAGTCTTTTGCTCCAAAAAGCAATAACGCGAACAGTATTTGGCTTCAAAAAGTCTTTGGGCTAGTTGCTATTTGACTAGGAGGCTACGAATCTACGAGACAACAGGACTACAAGACTACAAGGCTTCAACTGGCTACGAGGCTACGAGACTACAAAGCTACAAGGCTACGAGACCTCATAGCTACAAGTCTACGAGGCTACATGGCTCTTGAATGTTATTGATTCCATTCGGCGGCGAGATTTAGGGTGGTATTCATATTTATGTCTTGAGCAATTCCTTCGTCAAGGAATTCTTATATGCATTCGTTTTTAAATGTTTGTGTGCTATAGATGTTTCTTGAGATTGTCTCAAGTGATCAAAAACAAGACAGTCTTGATGAAGACGATCTTATGGTTGTCCCATATTTCTTGTTTCTGAGAGAGCATTTTCCTGTCTCATAGTTGTTGCTTGAGAACACCATTGCAGGAGCATGTTTCATAGTCACTGAGACATTGCTTATGAACACAAATAAGACCGTCTTGGCCAAGACCACTGCAGACATTTCTCAAGCAATTGCTTGTTCAGAGTGCAGTAAATAAAATGGCTGCTTCTTGTAAACGTCGTATTTTTAAACTTATATAAATACTGTATGAAGTGCCGTATTAATTTGATATGTGTTTTAAATAATTCTAGGGTTTGTTTGTGAATGTTGATTACATATTCTAGTTCTAAACAGACCTGTTTATTTACATACTGATAGCAGAACGAGTACCTACTATGAATGTGGAAGACGATGCATTTAATGATGTTTATGTATACATCACTGTCAGAAATATGTAATCTATATTCATGACGACTAAAATCAATTAAAAACAATAAGAAAATATAATGGCACATACTGATATTATTATTATCTCTATCAAAAATTTATGACAGCATCGGTAGCTCGATTTATAGAGCAGTTGTTTGCTGAGCTGGTTGAAATGGTTCAAATCTCGACACTATCAAAAAAATTAAAATAAATATTAGTGAATAATACACAGTTTTAAGAAGCAGATTAAAAAATTCCTTTTTTGTATCCAATTATTATAATATATTTAAATAATAGCTAAGTAAAATGGTCTGTTTAGCTTTGTGACAAATGTTGTACTTATAACAAGAATAAATTATACTATGCCAAGTAACTTGAACTAGAAAAAATAATTATAATACATAAGGAAATGGATGTTATATATTACTGATAAATAAACGAACACTCCATACGGACTAACTACATGCCTGTTTGCCTAAATAAAAAAATGAGATGGTTTTCTTCCACTTTAGATTTAAGTTTATAATGGCATGTACATTTGCATGAAAACAATTGTCGAGGGTTGAATGGGAGATAATAAATTACCTATTTTAAATAAGGGGGAAAAACTGTCTATTTTAGCTGTTACAGAGGTGATACATCGGAGGAAAGGTTTTTGAAAATTCAGATTTTTCTATAACTCCCTTAATAAAACCAGTATTGCATCTGTGTGATGTTAGATTTCGTAAGAGTAATACCAAATAAATTTTCATAATCTATATTTTTTTATATTAACTGCAAGAGGTGGAAAACAGCTATTAAAAGACAAAAGAATTCATAACGTATTTACTATTAAATTTCTGTCAAGTTATTGTAAATCTTCAAACAATATATAAAAATTTCTTCTGAAATAATTTCTGTTAAGACGAAACATTACTGCAAGAATAACCAAGTGGGGCTGGAACAGAAAATATATGCCCAATCTTCACTGCAAGAGGTGGAAATAAGAGTTTAAGAAATTAAACTTTTGTTGAAAATAATTTATTTTATACGTCCAGTCTTCACTGCAAGAGGTGGAAATAAGTGTTAAAAACACAAAATTAACTCATTATAGTCAAATACATTACATTTTATTGCAAAAACACTGAACACTGTCCTAAATATTTGTTTGAAAGCAATTTTAATGTTAAGGACAATTACTGCTAAAGATTCAAATAATAAAAAGGGTTTTAAAAGATTCTAGATTTCTTACTATGTACACGTAGCCTACAATATCAGATTCGTTCAAACTTAATGTTAACTTTCTAAGCATAAAATTTTTCTACCTTAATTTTAATATTTCATTTTACTGTGTATTTAAATCTGATATTTTATCAATCTAATATATGCGGTATCTTATCTCAAAACATCGGATTCTAAGATTTCAGTTCTCTGTGAGATAAGTAGCAGAATTTTTGACAAACGAGTCCAGTTGGCAAGATTCGTGTATGCTCGTGTGTTTTCGGCTGTCTTAAGATATTTCTTCGTCAAGCAGGAAGTATGTGAAACAAGCGTTTGCTTGAGCATGCAGTCTTCATGAAGCTCATCTTATTCAGGGACTATGAAACACGGAGGTGGAAATCACCATCTTGAGAAACAAGACTGTCTTTGCCAAGATGGTCTCAAGACATTGCTCAAGGGACGACTATAAATACCAGCCTTAATTTATCTCATGCACAGGAACTTGTTGAAATTAGTCCCAATTTTTTCCAACAGATGTCGACACTTGTGTTGAGGTAAAAATTATTTATTTTATGTGGGATACAGGATGCTCATTTACGGTCGCAAGAGAATGAAGGCATCGCTAGACATCAAGGAGAAGGTAGTACATCTTGCATGACAGTGCTTCTCAGCTTCCTAAAGACATATAATTTGATTGAGTAATGGATTATTTTGTTCCTGAATTCCACGTGATAAAAAATAAGTTAAATTAAATTAAAATACACCATAATAATAATGATAATGGAAATAAAAATTAAAACAAAAACGAATGAAATATTACAAAATGTTCTAGTTTGTACTATAACTCTATCCTTGCTCAAAAAATGAGTAGTTTACAAGCTGGGAGAGGTTGATTTGGTAATTTTGTATTTATTTATTTGTTTTTTTTATTTTAAATTTTTTGTATTATTAAAACTTTTTGTAATTTTTTAATTGTTTTAAGTTATTTATTACTTTTATTTATTTAATTTACTCTCTGTTATTTGTTTTAAGGAAAATGTTAGTTTTCTCCGTGTGATACTTATTATTCCTGCCAATAATTTTTTTTTATGATATTCATCGTGTGATCATTATTCCTGTCGAGATTTCTGCTCATGTTCTCCAAATGCTTCTGGGTATGTTTAAGAAATTGATCTCTGCACGAAAATTTATTTTACTTATTGAGTAACGCAAATTTATTTTATTTACATTTAATTTGTGAATTTCTGCTGCCAAATAATCAGTTAAAAATTTTTTTTATCAGGTTGAATTAAAAAAAACATCTATTACTCAGTCAAATAATATGCCTTGAGACAGCTGAGAATCACTGTCATGCAAGATGAACCTCCTTCTCCTAGATGTAAAGCGAAGCTTTCATTCTCTTGCGACCGATAGTGAGCATTCCGCATTCCGCATAAAAGAAAAAAATAATAATTTTTACCACAACACAACACATGACGACATATGTTAGAAATAATCGGGACTAATTGAAACAAGTTATTCTGCGTGAAATTAATTTACTATCGCAGCTGAACGGAGTCAAAGACAGTTAAAAGCTATTTAGCCTCGTAGACTTGTAGCCTCGTGGACGTGTAGCCTCGTTGACTTTGAGATATTTAGTCTCGTAGCCTAGTAGACTTGTAGCCTCGTAGCCAGTTGAAGCCTTATAGTCTTGTAGTCCTGTAGTCTCGTATCTTCGAAGCCTCCTAGTCTCGTAACCAAAAAGCAGCTAGGCCTATGACTTCTTGGAGCCAAATACTTTTGGTGCCATTGACATTTGGAGCGAAAGACTATTCGAACCAAAACACATTTGAAACCATAGACTGTTGGAGCCAATGACCTTTGGAGCCAAAAGACTGTTTGGAGCCAAAGACTATTAGAGCCAAATACTGATGGAACCATTTACTTTTGGAGGCAATGAATTTGGGAGCCTTAAGACTGTTCTAGCTATAAACTGTTGGAGTCAATTACTTTTCGAGCCAAAAGCCAGTCTGAGTCAAAGACTGTTGGAGCCAATGACTGTTGGCGCCATTGAATTTTGTAGCCAAAATACTGTTGGAGTTAAAGACTAATAAAGCCAAATACTGATGGAGCCAATTACTGCTGGAGCCAATGATTTTTGGTGCCAAAAAAGGTTTCTAGCTATAGACTATTTGTGCCAATGACATTTGAAGCCGTAGACTGTTGGAGGCAATATATCCTATTGTAAATTGTTGATCGCATTCTACTGAATTGAATGTTCGTGAAACTGTACGTTCTTTTCGGTAAATGTACGCAGTGAAGTCTGTATTAGCGTATCCTACTGATGATATCGTTTCACACCAAGTTCAAATTTTGTCCAAATATACCTTATTTTAGTTAAATGCGTGTCCTATGTGTGTTGTGTGTGTTCATTTGTGTACTGTGAGTCCATTAAGTGTCCATTGTATTTCCAGTGTGTGTACAGTGCGTCCATTACGTGTCCTATGTTTGTAAGGTGTGTTCATTGTGTGTCCTGTGTGCGTAATGTGTGTCCATTGCGTGTACTGTATATCCATTTTGTGTCCGGCGTGTTCTGTGTGTTTTTTTTTTATTGTTTGTCCGGTGTGTAAACTGTATGTATTCTTTGTGTTCATTGTGTTCTGCTTGTTCATTACGAGTCCTGAGTGTGTACTGTGTGTCCATTGCATGTACTGTGTGTGTACTGTGTGTTAATGTGTGTACTGTGTGTACTGTAAATCCATTGTGTGTACTGTGTGTGTTCTGTATGTTCATTTTGTTTACTGTGTGTTTATTGCATGTCATGTGTGTGAACTGTGTGACCACTGTGTGACCTTGGTGTGTACTGTATGTCCATTGTGTGTCCTGTGTGTGTAATGTGTGCCCACTGCTTGTTTTGGTGTTATTTTTTGTTGAATGTGTGTACTTTGTTTACGGTTTTTTCAGTGTGTGTTTAAAGTGTGTGTACTCTTTGTGTTTACTGTGAGTGCATTGTGTGTATTGTATGTTCTTTTTGTTGAATGTGTGTCGTTTCATTGAATGCTCGTAGTCAAATCTGTAGTAGCTCTTAATATTAAATGGATCAATACCCTTTTCTCTTGATAAAACGTTTTTCAAGGATTCTTGGTTCTTCAGTAAGCGTAAAACATGTTCCGTTGGTAGGCCTATAATTGGTTGTTATTTATTTTATCGATACTTGAGGTTTGACAGGTCAAAGACTTTCTTGGCTGCTTGAAATATGTTACATTAGCTATCAAAGGAAAGGCAAGTCTTATTGTTCGGATACGTCTGGCTTATACGTTTGACATTGTACATGAATTGGCTTCGAGATTCAAAGACACTTAGTCTATATGCATAGCATTGTACATGAACTGGTTGGAATGAATTTCATGCATTGAAAAAATATGTCTTCCGTGTTAGGCAACGCGACAACTTATTAAAATCGTCCGACAGGTATCATATATAGAGCCCCTTTTTCGTAGAGATAACTATTAATGAACTCCACGAAGTGTTCATAGGAAACAGAATTTAAATTGATTCTAAGTTTTATTTACTCCTATCACAGGTCATGTATCGAACCAACCATGGATATCAATTGAATCAATCATTATTTTAATAAGTGAATTTTTTGATGACTTTTGGAATATTTTCCTGAATTTCTAGGTAAATAATTAGAGATTTGCAAGATGGCGGTCCAATGTTAAGTTGGCGGGCGTTCTGACAGTAAATAATTACTGCACTCTAACGAATGAATATTTAGTATGGTCAAAGTACACTCCAGCAGACTACAACAGGATGTCGGTCTCCAGCAGACGAAAATAAAATGGCTACCTCCAGCAGACGAAAATAAGATGGTGACCTCCAGCAGACGAAAATAATATGGCAGACGTGACGTAATAATAGACTTCGATATATACATTGCTATAAGTGGCGGGAGGTCAGTCTGTCGGTGGCTTTGGTGTAGGAAGGATCTGTATTTTTTTAATTTTGTCCTTACCAGGTTCAAACTGAAGACTCCATGACGTATGTGCATTATTAATTAAAATTATTCTAAAAATTTATTAATTGATTGTTTAGAAATTTTAATATTTTATTCCGAATTTTTTGGAAAATAATTACAGATTTTCAATATGACCTCCGTAACGAAAATTGCATCATTCTATTATCCAAAATGGCGGCTGTAACGAAATTTACAACGATGACGTCATACACAACTAACATGGCATGCGTAACGAAAAGTACGATGTTTCTAGAATCCTGGATGGTGTTCGTAACGAAATTTGCAACGGTAATGTTTTAATTTCAGATGGTGGAATTTTTATTAAAATTGTATGAAGTAAATATTTTTAAGAATTAAATTTTTTTTACCGTATCTAAAGCAAAATAATAACGGATTTTCAAGATGGCGATCGTAACGATAATTTGATCGGTTACGACGTAATGTGTTTTACGTAAACAATTGTTATTATTTTTTAATTGCTTTAATACTCTTTTAATATAATATAAATACATTAGCTGTTTACTCTCTCTAGGAATCAAACCGAGAATATTAATCGATTAAATAACTAAACATTTGAAGTACGCAATTTTTTTTATATATTTTTTTAAATTATTATTTTTTGGTCAAAAATGAAAGAATTTTAATTTTATGGTCAACGTCATCGTCAAGGTCAAGGACATCCAAGATGGCCGCCAGATGCTTATTGTAGGCTTGTAGATGTGGACTTTAATCCTCTTTGCAGAATTTTGGTATTTTTTAAGGCAAATGTCTTTTAAGGGTTTTCGAATTCTGCGTTATTGAATTATTGAGGAATAAAACAGGAAACATTCCATAAAAAATGGGAATTTTCCCCTCGAAATAGAGATTTTGTTTTTGTTTTTTCAAAATGTTTGATATTTTTTCCAAAACAGAGCAGGAAATTTTGGTGGATTTTTGAGAATTTTGCGCAAATTTTGGCAAGTTATGAGGATTTTGTGCGAATTTGGGCAAATTTTGAAGGTTTAGGTCATCCAAGATGGCGTTTGGCTCCCAGTTCCACAGCCTGCAACCTGTCTCAGTCGGATCCAAAATATACTACTTAAGCTGAAAGCAAAACACCGTAAAATTCACGCAGGTAGTAGTTTATAGTCACGAATTATTCGAATAAATTAAATCATTGATTTAATTTACATTACAGATATTACTCTACATATTCAGGGTTATGATATTAAAATAATTATATATAATTATCTTAAAATTAACAATTGATTAGTTTGGGTACGATTAAAACACTGTGTAACATTTTGACACTTCGTTAGGATAGGTTAACTATATTTATAATATTGTAAAAATGATTTGAATGATTTTCTAGGTCAGCTTTGGCAGGCTTATCAAAGAACTACATATAGTTTTAAAACACATCATTTCAGATTTTTTTTCCATAAAATGTATCCACTGTAATAAATTACATTCACGCCCGAAATTTGTCGTACCGTTGGTACATTCAGTCACTAAAATTGTGATTCAAGCTTGTTATTAAGCTTTTAAAGGATAGAGACCACAACAATTAATTATTGATTTAATTGTTATTGAAAGTAGTATATAATAGGGGCAACGGAAACAGGGTTCAGGGTGTGGTGCTTGGTGCCGACCGCCATCTTGGATTGTGATGTCACGGCGGCCATCTTGGATTGTGACGTCACGGCGGCCATCTTGGATAAGCGTAACGGGACACAGTGTAACGGGACATAATGTAACGGGACAAGTAGATCATGGCGGCCATTTTGGATCCGACATCTTGGATCCGCCATTTTGAATGACGTCATTGTGTTCTAGAAAATTCCGGTGATGAGTTTTCCGCCATATTGGATGATGACGTCACCGTTGCAATTTTTGTTACGGCCGCCATCTTGAAATTTGGACGCCATCTTGAAAATCTTTAATTATTATCCGATTTTAATGAAAAAAATTCCAAAATTCATCAAAAAATTAACTTATTCGAATTCTGATTGATTATATCGATCACCGTCCTCGGTTCAAACCCGGTGAGTCCAAAAAAAACTAAAAATGGTGACCGGCTCCTTCCTCAACGGTGGATGCAGGCAGACTGACTCCTAGCACTTTTTTTCAAAACATATATATCGTCAGCTGGTATGACGACATGTCCGCCATCTTGTCTTCATCCGCTGGAGACCACCATCTTGTTTTCGTCTGCTAGAGTGTGCCGATAACATGTAGTATAATTATCTGGTCACCATACTTTTGTCCTCAACTGTTGACATTGAACACTGACCTTGACCTTTGTCCTTAACCTTGAACTTTGACCTTGACCTTGAACTGTGACCTTGACCTCGAAATTTGACCTTGAAATTTGAACTTGACCTTAAAATTTGACCTTGACCTTGAAATTTGACCTTGACCTTGAAATTTGACCTTGACCTTGAAATTTGACCTTGACCTTGAAATTTGAACCTTGACCTTGAACTTTGACCTTGACTTTGAAATTTGACCTTGAACTTTGACCTTGACCTTGAACTTTGACCTTGACCTTGACCTTGAAATTTGACCTTGACCTTGAAATTTGACCTTGACCATGAACTTTGACCTTGACCTTGAAATTTGACCTTGACCTTGAAATTTGACCTTGACCTTGAAATTTGACCTTGACCTTGAACTTTGACCTTGACCTTGAACTTTGACCTTGACCTTGAAAATTGACCTTGACCTTGAAATTTGACCTTGACATTGAACTTTGACCTTGACCTTGAACTTTGACCCTGACCTTGAAATTTGACCTTGACCTTGAAATTTGACCTTGACCTTGAACTTTGACCTTGACCTTGAAATTTGACCTTGACTTTGAAATTTGACCTTGACCTTGAAATTCGACTTTGTCCTTGTCGACCATCATGGACCCGACATTTAATGTTCAGTACATGCTACCAGGAGCGACCAACTGCTAGAGTACGTTATCTTGTGTGTGTAATCATATTATAGAGTACATTTACATCTGGTTAATTTTATTTTAACCTGCTACAGTGCAGTAATCATTTATTACCGAGGTGCCCCCCGCCATCTTGAAATTCGGATGCCATCTTGAAATCATGTAATAATGTAGCTATAAAAGCGGGAAAAAATCCAAAATTCATCAAACAAATCACTCATTAACTTACAAATCGAATCGATGGATCCCTGTCCACGGTTCGATTCTTGACCAGTGACAGTTGTAACTAATTATTAAATAAATGTTAGGTTCTGTTTTCCATTACCTTTCGCGGAGTTTATTAATCATTCGCTCTACGAAAAACAACTCAAGTCAATATACCTGACCAACGAATTAAATCAGTGCCGATTAGCCTATTATGAAAGTCTAATTTTTCAATAATCTGAATAACATATAAGCCGTTCATGTACAAAGCCACACATATAGATCAATTGTCTTCAGTCCATAAGACCGAGTCATGACATTATCAGACGTATAGGCTAGTCATTTCAGGACCACATGAACTTCGTCGTTATCTAATTATATTCTATTAATCCAACGTGACATTTTTTAAACATACTAAAAGACCAAGTAACCTTAAAAAATATTTTAGTAACACCAAGAGGTTTTAAATTAGTAAATATTCAATCACTACATTTTGTACTACGCGCAATCAACAAAAGGGAAGCACTGACAACGAAAAGACAGCACCAACAACGAAAAGGCGGCACATTTGGAAGCACCGACAACGAAAAGGCAGCACATTTGGAAGCACCGTCATCGAAAAAGCAGCACATTTGGAAGCACCGACAACGTAAAGGCAGCACATTTGGAAGCACCGACTACGAAAAGGCAGCACATTTGGAAGCACCGACAACGAAAAGGCAGCACATTTGGAAGCACCGACAACGAAAAGGCAGCACATTTGGAAGCACCGACAACAAAAAGGCAGCACATTTGGAAGCACCGACAACGAAAAGGCAGCACATTTGGAAGCACCGACAACGAAAAGGCAGCACATTTGGAAGCACCGACTACGAAAAGGCAGCACATTTGGAAGCACCGTCATCGGAAAGGCAGCACATTTGGAAGCACCGACAACGAAAAGGCAGCACATTTGGAAGCACCGACAACGAAAAGGCAGCACATTTGGAAGCACCGACAACGAAAAGGCAGCACATTTGGAAGCACCGACTACGAAAAGACAGCACATTTGAAGCACCGACAACGAAAAGGCAGCACATTTGGAAGCACCGTCATCGAAAAGGCAGCACATTTGGAAGCACCGTCATCGAAAAGGCAGCACATTTGGAAGCACCGACAACGAAAAGGCAGCACATTTGGAAGCACCGACAACGAAAAGGCAGCACATTTGGAAGCACCGACTACGAAAAGGCAGCACATTTGGAAGCACCGACTACGAAAAGGCAGCACATTTGGAAGCACCGTCATCGGAAAGGCAGCACATTTGGAAGCACCGACAACGAAAAGGCAGCACATTTGGAAGCACCGACAACGAAAAGGCAGCACATTTGGAAGCACCGACAACGAAAAGGCAGCACATTTGGAAGCACCGACTACGAAAAGACAGCACATTTGAAGCACCGACAACGAAAAGGCAGCACATTTGGAAGCACCGTCATCGAAAAGGCAGCACATTTGGAAGCACCGTCATCGAAAAGGCAGCACATTTGGAAGCACCGACAACGAAAAGGCAGCACATTTGGAAGCACCGACAACGAAAAGGCAGCACATTTGGAAGCACCGACTACGAAAAGTCAGCACATTTGGAAGCACCGCCATCGAAAAGGCAGCACATTTGGAAGCACCGACAACGAAAAGGCAGCACATTTGGAAGCACCGACAACGAAAAGGCAGCACATTTGGAAGCACCGACAACGAAAAGGCAGCACATTTGGAAGCACCGACAACGAAAAGGCAGCACATTTGGAAGCACCGACAACGAAAAGGCAGCACATTTGGAAGCACCGACAACGAAAAGGCAGCACATTTGGAAGCACCGACAACGAAAAGGCAGCACATTTGGAAGCACCGACTACGAAAAGGCAGCACAATTGGAAGCACCGACTACGAAAAGGCAGCACATTTGGAAGCACCGACAACGAAAAGGCAGCACATTTGGAAGCACCGACAACGAAAAGGCAGCACATTTGGAAGCACCGACAACGAAAAGGCAGCACATTTGGAAGCACCGACTACGAAAAGGCAGCACATTTGGAAGCACCGACAACGAAAAGGCAGCACATTGGAAGCACCGACAACGAAAAGGCAGCACATTTGGAAGCACCGCCAACGAAAAGGCAGCACATTTTGGATGCATCATCGAATAAGGAAGCACATTTGGAAGCTCCATCAACTAAAAAAGGCAAAAAGGAAGCACAAGTTACGAGATCTAAGTCTTAGTAAGAAATCATAATACAAGAAATAAAAACATTACATTCTTATAATTTAAATTATTTATTTTATTGCTTTACATTATACAAATGCAAGTAAAACAAGTCAATATTGTATGTAGCCAACATTCCTCAGTTCCTTGAGTATGAAGGATATTTCTTTGATGCACGAATATTTTCCTGCACAAAGCGAACCATGTAGTAGTCTTAGCCGGTCAATCAATATGTTTGGATCTTTCCATGATGTGTAATCATTCTCTTCTACCACCATCTTCCTTGCACCTTTATAATAAATATTATGATCTCTGGTGTCTTCCGTTTTACCACCAACCTCAGGGTAACTTTCATGTTTGAGACGGTGATCATCACAAGCTTGATCAGATTTATTTAATATATCACGTCGTTTCCATCGTTTCGGTCTCAGGACACCGCCACATTCTTCGTTCTTGGCAGCTTTAGGTGCTTCATCATAGTTTATGTCTTTGTCAACAGCCTCAGAGTCACTGTAACAATCACCGTAGAAGGAATCGTCTCCACCCAATTTACCGCAATAATTCAATGTTGATGATGTTGAAGTGTCTTCATCGTCTTCGTGCCTCCTTTTTAGGAGTCCATCATTTTTACAAAGTAGGAAAGATCTACTTGAATTCGGCTGGAATATATTCTCACTTTTCACGTTAAGGATACTTCCATTGTCTTCATTCTTCCGTAAATCATCAACCTTCTTCAATTTAAGTTCTTTGTCGAGATCGGAAGAGCCAAGAAAATTATTGTCGTAATGCAGATCACTCTTCCTTAGGCTAGTAGATTCATCGTTGTCCTCTAGCTTGTACGCAGGCTTGGCGCTACAAGTTCTGCCATGTCTTTTTAGGCTCTCTCTCCGTGTAAACGACTTGCTACATCGAACACAACTTATCATATTGCGCAGTGAATTTTTAACACAGTCATTCTTCTGGTGCTGTCTTTTATTCTTTCTCAAGATAAATTCTTTACTGCAAAACTTACACCTATGTTCTTTTGAAACAGCGTCAGATCCCAAATCGGAATTCATATTAGTTACTGAGACTAATGCCAGATACCAATTGAGTGTTTTAAATTAGATTCAATACTTAAATAGAAATTTTTTCATATTTCATCAGCGAGAATTAATATATCTCATGCAAAAGTACTTTATGCATATAGTTCTGCTTTTCAACAACAGATATCGCCACATGTCGCTTGCAGGTAAATAATATTTAGTTATTTTATGCGGGATGCGGGATGCTCACTAACGATCGCAAAAGAAGGATGGCTTCGTTAGACTCCAAGGAAAAGCAAGTTCGTCTTGCATGTTGGTGCTCCACAGATGTCTCATGGCGTAATATTAATTTGACTGAGTAATGATATTTGTTAATTCCACCTGATAAAAATATTGCAAGTTTTGATTTAGTAGCAGAAATTATCGAATTAAATGTAACTCCAAATAAAATGACATGTCTCATTAGAACAAAAAAAAATCCATGCAGAGAACGGTTTCTCAGAATAGTCAGAAACACTTGAAGAAACCACAGGAACGATTGCAAGAACACGGGAAAAACCATCAAAATATTGTCAAGAATAATCAGGAGCACACTGAGAAAACCACTATAATATTAACAATAATAATCGGAAGCACACGGAGAAAACCATCATAATATTGGCAAGAATAATCAGAAGCACACGAAGAAAACCGCCACAAGTTTTCTTTGATATCATTAAAATACAAAAAAAAATTAATAAAAAATAAAAACGAAAAAAAATTCAAACATTCTGGCTTGTACTAGAACTCTATCTTTGCTCAACAATGAGAAGTTCACAAGCTAGCAGAATATTCTTGACAATATTTTGATGGTTTTTCCCGTGTTCTTGCAATCGTTCCTGTGGTTTCTTCAAGTGTTTCTGACTATTCTGAGAAACCGTTCTCTGCAAGGATTTTTTTTTGTTCTAATGAGACATGTCATTTTATTTGGAGTTACATTTAATTCGATAATTTCTGCTACTAAATCAAAACTTGCAATATTTTTATCAGGTGGAATTAACAAATATCATTACTCAGTCAAATTAATATTACGCCATGAGACATCTGTGGAGCACCAACATGCAAGACGAACTTGCTTTTCCTTGGAGTCTAACGAAGCCATCCTTCTTTTGCGATCGTTAGTGAGCATCCCGCATCCCGCATAAAATAACTAAATATTATTTACCTGCAAGCGACATGTGGCGATATCTGTTGTTGAAAAGCAGAACTATATGCATAAAGTACTTTTGCATGAGATATATTAATTCTCGCTGATGAAATATGAAAAAATTTCTATTTAAGTATTGAATCTAATTTAAAACACTCAATTGGTATCTGGCATTAGTCTCAGTAACTAATATGAATTCCGATTTGGGATCTGACGCTGTTTCAAAAGAACATAGGTGTAAGTTTTGCAGTAAAGAATTTATCTTGAGAAAGAATAAAAGACAGCACGAGAAGAATGACTGTGTTAAAAATTCACTGCGCAATATGATAAGTTGTGTTCGATGTAGCAAGTCGTTTACACGGAGAGAGAGCCTAAAAAGACATGGCAGAACTTGTAGCGCCAAGCCTGCGTACAAGCTAGAGGACAACGATGAATCTACTAGCCTAAGGAAGAGTGATCTGCATTACGACAATAATTTTCTTGGCTCTTCCGATCTCGACAAAGAACTTAAATTGAAGAAGGTTGATGATTTACGGAAGAATGAAGACAATGGAAGAATCCTTAACGTGAAAAGTGAGAATATATTCCAGCCGAATTCAAGTAGATCTTTCCTACTTTGTAAAAATGATGGACTCCTAAAAAGGAAGCACGAAGACGATGAAGACACTTCAACATCATCAACATCGAATTATTATGGTAAATTGGGTGAAGACGATTCCTTCTACGGTGATTGTTACAGTGACTTTGAGGCTGTTGACAAAGACATAGACTATGATGAAGCACCTAAAGCTGCCAAGATCGAAGAATGTGGCGGTGTCCTGAGACCGAAACGATGGAAACGACGTGATATATTAAATAAATCTGATCAAGCTTGTGATGATCACCGTCTCAAACATGAAAGTTACCCTGAGGTTGGTGGTAAAACGGAAGACACCAGAGATCATAATATTTATTATAAAGGTGCAAGGAAGATGGTGGTAGAAGAGAATGATTACACATCATGGAAAGATCCAAACATATTGGTTGACCGGCTAAGACTACTACATGGTTCGCTTTGTGCAGGAAAATATTCGTGCATCAAAGAAATATCCTTCATACTCAAGGAACTGAGGAATGTTGGCTACATACAATATTGACTTGTTTTACTTGCATTTGTATAATGTAAAGCAATAAAATAAATAATTTAAATTATAAGAATGTAATGTTTTTATTTCTTGTATTATGATTTCTTACTAAGACTTAGATCTCGTAACTTGTGCTTCCTTTTTGCCTTTTTTAGTTGATGGAGCTTCCAAATGTGCTTCCTTATTCGATGATGCATCCAAAATGTGCTGCCTTTTCGTTGGCGGTGCTTCCAAATGTGCTGCCTTTTCGTTGTCGGTGCTTCCAATGTGCTGCCTTTTCGTTGTCGGTGCTTCCAAATGTGCTGCCTTTTCGTTGTCGGTGCTTCCAAATGTGCTGCCTTTTCGTTGTCGATGCTTCCAAATGTGCTGCCTTTTCGTTGTCGGTGCTTCCAAATGTGCTGCCTTTTCGTTGTCGGTGCTTCCAAATGTGCTGCCTTTTCGTAATCGAAGCTTCCAAATGTGCTGCCTTTTCGTAGTCGGTGCTTCCAAATGTGCTGCCTTTTCGTTGTCGGTGCTTCCAAATGTGCTGCCTTTTCGTTGTCGGTGCTTCCAAATGTGCTGCCTTTTCGTTGTCGGTGCTTCCAAATGTGCTGCCTTTTCGTTGTCGGTGCTTCCAAATGTGCTGCCTTTTCGTTGTCGGTGCTTCCAAATGTGCTGCCTTTTCGTTGTCGGTGCTTCCAAATGTGCTGCCTTTTCGATGGCGGTGCTTCCAAATGTGCTGACTTTTCGTAGTCGGTGCTTCCAAATGTGCTGCCTTTTCGTTGTCGGTGCTTCCAAATGTGCTGCCTTTTCGTTGTCGGTGCTTCCAAATGTGCTGCCTTTTCGTTGTCGGTGCTTCCAAATGTGCTGCCTTTTCGATGACGGTGCTTCCAAATGTGCTGCCTTTTCGTTGTCGGTGCTTCCAAATGTGCTGTCTTTTCGTAGTCGGTGCTTCCAAATGTGCTGCCTTTTCGTTGTCGGTGCTTCCAAATGTGCTGCCTTTTCGATGTCGGTGCTTCCAAATGTGCTGCCTTTTCGTTGTCGGTGCTTCCAAATGAGCTGCCTTTTCGTTGTCGGTGCTTCCAAATGTGCTGCCTTTTCGTTGTCGGTGCTTCCAAATGTGCTGCCTTTTCGTTGTCGGTGCTTCCAAATGTGCTGCCTTTTCGTTGTCGGTGCTTCCAAATGTGCTGCCTTTTCGTAGTCGGTGCTTCCAAATGTGCTGCCTTTACGTTGTCGGTGCTTCCAAATGTGCTGCTTTTTCGATGACGGTGCTTCCAAATGTGCTGCCTTTTCGTTGTCGGTGCTTCCAAATGTGCCGCCTTTTCGTTGTTGGTGCTGTCTTTTCGTTGTCAGTGCTTCCCTTTTGTTGATTGCGCGTAGTACAAAATGTAGTGATTGAATATTTACTAATTTAAAACCTCTTGGTGTTACTAAAATATTTTTTAAGGTTACTTGGTCTTTTAGTATGTTTAAAAAATGTCACGTTGGATTAATAGAATATAATTAGATAACGACGAAGTTCATGTGGTCCTGAAATGACTAGCCTATACGTCTGATAATGTCATGACTCGGTCTTATGGACTGAAGACAATTGATCTATATGTGTGGCTTTGTACATGAACGGCTTATATGTTATTCAGATTATTGAAAAATTAGACTTTCATAATAGGCTAATCGGCACTGATTTAATTCGTTGGTCAGGTATATTGACTTGAGTTGTTTTTCGTAGAGCGAATGATTAATAAACTCCGCGAAAGGTAATGGAAAACAGAACCTAACATTTATTTAATAATTAGTTACAACTGTCACTGGTCAAGAATCGAACCGTGGACAGGGATCCATCGATTCGATTTGTAAGTTAATGAGTGATTTGTTTGATGAATTTTGGATTTTTTCCCGCTTTTCTAGCTACATTATTACATGATTTCAAGATGGCGTCCGAATTTCAAGATGGCGGGGGGCACCTCGGTAATAAATGATTACTGCACTGTAGCAGGTTAAAATAAAATTAACCAGATGTAAATGTACTCTATAATATGAGTACACACACAAGATGACGTACTCTAGCAGTTGGTCGCTCCTGGTAGCATGTACTGAACATTAAATGTCGGGTCCATGATGGTCGACAAGGACAAAGTCGAATTTCAAGGTCAAGGTCAAATTTCAAAGTCAAGGTCAAATTTCAAGGTCAAGGTCAAAGTTCAAGGTCAAGGTCAAATTTCAAGGTCAAGGTCAAATTTCAAGGTCAGGGTCAAAGTTCAAGGTCAAGGTCAAAGTTCAATGTCAAGGTCAAATTTCAAGGTCAAGGTCAAATTTCAAGGTCAAGGTCAAAGTTCAAGGTCAAGGTCAAAGTTCAAGGTCAAGGTCAAATTTCAAGGTCAAGGTCAAATTTCAAGGTCAAGGTCAAAGTTCAAGGTCAATGTCAAATTTCAAGGTCAAGGTCAAATTTCAAGGTCAAGGTCAAATTTCAAGGTCAAGGTCAAATTTCAAGGTCAAGGTCAAATTTCAAGGTCTAGGTCAAATTTCAAGGTCAAGGTCAAATTTCAAGGTCAAGGTCAAATTTCAAGGTCAAATTTCGAGGTCAAGGTCACAGTTCAAGGTCAAGGTCAAAGTTCAAGGTTAAGGACAAAGGTCAAGGTCAGTGTTCAATGTCAACAGTTGAGGACAAAAGTATGGTGACCAGATAATTATACTACATGTTATCGGCACACTCTAGCAGACGAAAACAAGGTGGTGGTCTCCAGCGGATGAAGACAAGATGGCGGACATGTCGTCATACCAGCTGACGATATATATGTTTTGAAAAAAAGTGCTAGGAGTCAGTCTGCCTGCATCCACCGTTGAGGAAGGAGCCTGTCACCATTTTTAGTTTTTTTTGGACTCACCGGGTTTGAACCGAGGACGGTGATCGATATAATCAATCAGAATTCGAATAAGTTAATTTTTTGATGAATTTTGGAATTTTTTTCATTAAAATCGGATAATAATTAAAGATTTTCAAGATGGCTTCCAAATTTCAAGATGGCGGCCGTAACAAAAATTGCAACGGTGACGTCATCATCCAATATGGCGGAAAACACATCACCGGAATTTTCTAGAACACAATGACGTCATTCAAAATGGCAGATCCAAGATGTCGGATCCAAAATGACCGCCATGATCTACTTGTCCCGTTACGTTATGTCCCGTTACACTGTGTCCCGTTACGCTTGTCCAAGATGGCCGCCGTGACGTCACAATCCAAGATGGCTGCCGTGACATCACAATCCAAGATGGCGGTCGGCACCAAGCACCACACCCTGAACCCTGTTTCCGGAGTCCCTATTATATACTACTATTGAAACATCTTATGCATAAAAACCAATTAATTTTACAGCAATATAAATTTAACATTTTTCGAAGAAAGTTAATATTTTTCATGTCGCGAATATACATAGAACAACCGTGCACATAACAACGTGAACATGCCCATTACAAATTCTAACTAAATCCTTACCTATTTTAGAATAAATATGAATCCAGGTCAATGTTTTTTTAGTTTAGCTACATATAACATAATGTGTTGTAACAATTAGGAAATTTCAATTAGAGTGCACTGTTTGTAACATTAAGTTAGTTACATTAAAAATACTGTTAACATGTTTCAACTTATTAAAAAGGGAAAAACAAATCTCATAACTTATAAATTCAGTGAATGTCTTGAAATGCATGAAAAAAATTGGTTGTCTTTCAAGGCTGTTTACGGAAGATAGTTTAACGTGACAACGTCATAACAAAACATTGATCAAATGATTGCAAACTTCTATAAATAAAATTGAATCATTTAAATTTTAATAATAAAAGAATAAATACATGAAATTATACTAGTAATCAGATTTTTAAAATGCAAGAATAATTAAACTTTATTGCCAAAATTGTTGTTGTAATAAACAGTGAAAACCACATTAACTTTTCACTTCACTTTATAAACAGTCGACGAAACAGTTCACGTGTAGATGAATTCTAATTAATTTTTAAAACTGGTGTTTAGCTATAAAGTTTAAATATAATTATGAACAAGTTTTTATATAAATAAACTGTAATCAAATAAATAATAATTTAAAAATCTAAAAAAACACGCGTTTATATATAAAACCAAATTAAAAAATAGTAAATAAATTTTAATAAATTTGAATTAAGAATAGTGTAATTTTTTTTAATAAATATAAATTAATAATAGTGTATATAATAAAAAAATATTTTATTTAAAAATGCGTGGGGTGCATGGTGTCAATAATATTTTATTGACATATATGTGAAGGATTATTATTTCGACAGAATCTTAAAAAGCACCCCACGTTCTTTTCTTAAATAAAATACATTTTTTATACACACTACTATTAATTTATATTTATTACAAATTTCTCACTGTTTTCCATTCAAATTTATTAAAATGTATTTTCTATTTTTTTTAATTTGGTTTTTCTATATAGTCTAAATCGTGTTTTTTTTAGTTTTTTTAACACTAGGACTCCCAGAGTTTGTTACACCCTAGAACTCCCATAAAGGGTCAATTTGACCGAATTTTAAAAATACTGTTTATGATATATATTTTTGGCTTGATTTTAACACAGAATATAACATTTACTTTAAGATCATTTTATGAGAGATAAAATAAATAAACTTTATTTATAAAAGATTTTATTTAGATAATTTAGACATTCGTTCACACTTTTGTAACATAAATTTTGTAAAATTTAAAAAATATTTTATTTCAAAATATTATTTAAAAATAGAATATAATTATCATATTTTTAAAATTGAAAATGAATGTGACCCTTCCTTTTTTTGCATACTTCAAAACACATAAAATTGTACATTTGATATAATGTATACAATTCAACTTTCTATTTTTCATACATTTACTTTTACATTACATACTAAGCACACAGTTTTTTTGACGACTTTCCCTGTGCATTTGCCACAAACATATTTAGCACATACAGTACAAACTTCGGTAGTCTTGTTTCCATTGCACTTGGAAATCTGGTATTGACGGCGCTTACGATTTTCATGTGGAACTGTGTCAAGATTGTTGTCCTCTAAGTTTTCCCTTCGATTTCTCACATGGCCCTCTCGAAGTTGCTCTGCTAGTTTCATGATGAAATCTCTTCGGCTGATACTAGAACCTGTAGCTTCTTTGTACAGTACCTATGAATTAATTCCAGCAAAATCAAGTATGTTGTAAAATACTTGGAGTGGCCAGAGCCGGGATGCGGCTTTAGTTGAGTATTGTCGAGCCATTTGATCTGCTATATCGACCCCATATTTAGTAGCATTGTAATAACTGACAGTTTCTAGAAGTCTTTTCTTATCTACGCCAATAGAAACAGATGTATGCATGGTACTAAGTACAAGTACATTTTTGTTTACTTTTCCTTGGTACACAGTAAGAGTGCAGTCATTCTGCTTTAGTATGAATGAATCCTGCAATGGAAGATTTGCATTCTTGAGTTCTGCTGGAATGTCTCTTCTAGCCCTGTTCACTGTACCAAGAACACTTGTACCCCTAGCCATCAATTTTTCTGCCAAAGCGACTGAAGTGAAGAAGTTGTCCATGGTAATGTTACGGCCAGTGAAGAGATAAGGACTAACCAATCGAAGAACTACATTTTCAGAGAGAGACTGGTCAGCAGGCCGTTTATCATCTTTGCCTAAGTAAGGGAATCCATTTAGAATGTATTTACTCGCAACATCAACAGCCAGCCAAAATTTTATTCCAAATTTATCAGGTTTATTAGACATGTATTGAGTGAAACGGCATTTGGCTTTGGTTGGGAAAAGTTGCTCATCAACAGTAATATCAGCACCTGGTTTGTAGCTGGAAATGCAATTGCTGGTAAATTGATTCCAAATATCCGATATAAGAGCAAACTTGTCCTGCTCCAAACGTTCTGGTCTTGATGATTTTATGTCAAAGCGAATAAATCTCAATATTTCCTGGAATCTATTGCGTGACATTGTGTCTCCATAAAAACGAATACTCCATTTGGCTGACCAGAGACTAGCGAGTGGAAGTCCTTTGGCTCCACTCACACCGCGCAAGTACAATAGACCAATAAAAGTTTCTAGCTCTTCCAAACTTAAACACCATGTTTCGTCTTGCAGCCTGTACCGAGCCTCTGTTTCAGTGCATTTTACTATTTTCTGCAGTATAGTTTCATCAATAAAAAGTCTGAATGCACTTGTAACGTTTGCCTCATCAATACTACGTTTTGCAGTAGGCGAAAGTCCTGGCCTTTCACGTAGCACATTCTGCAAACCCACCCTGTCTACAGCACAATCACCTGCATTCACAACAGTCCATTGCATTCCATTCGCACTGAACATTGTAACACCAACAACTGGAATAAATTGCTGAGGTCCACATCTAACGCGCTTTTTAGTGCAATGTGCGACAGATCTTTGAGCTTGAATTGGTCCAGAATGATCTTGCATTTCATTACCACTTGGTTTTGGTTCTTTTTCTCCTCTGCCTTGCCCTCGTCCTCTGCCTCGTCCTCGTCCTCTGCCTCGCCTACTTCCTTGCCGTACTGCACGCCCTGACACATTCGCTGAATACGGAACTGGTGCAGATAATGCAGCAATGCCATCTGATGTGCCTTGAGTAGTGCCTGGAAAAAAATTATTTTTTATTCAGAAAGTCCTTCATTCATACACATACGCAATAACAATTATGATGCAACAAATATATCGTGGAACTCAGAATCGTAATAGCTGAGATAGGTAGTGAGTGGAGTATATTACAAAAATCTTATATTATTGCTATATGTTTTGTGCACATAAAAAACTAACCTAAGACGTTTCATTGAATATTTCATATAATATAGAAAAAAAGTATGTTATAATAGAATGTCCAAATATTAGTAAATTAGTAAATATTAGTAAGTAAAAATATTTGTCTAACCATACAGGCCTAGATCAAAAACCCTTGAGATCAGAAGTCTCAGCCCTAAACATCCATTTATACCGGGATACTCTTGAGAAAAAATATTACTTTGACACTTGTTACGGAACTAAATTTTTATACTTTATTCAATAAAATTATTTTACTTACCAGTGATACATCTAGATGAATTAGCTGCGACTATAGAAGTTTTCTCAAACACAAGGTCATCTGGTTCATCGATTTCTTCACTTCCAGTTGAGTCACTATTATTCGGAATGTAATCTTCATCACTCTCAAGCAAGTCACTGCATTCAGATTTATCTTCAGGAAGGTCTTGCAAATACTGCAAAGCTTGTTCTAGTGTGAGTTTATGTCGGTTCATTATAAATGTTCAGTAAAACACACACAGCAACAGCGCCAATGGAATTCACACCCAAGACCTACTTCATTGCGAAACTATACTGTTACCCAGACTACTGATATGCGTGTTCTCTCTTTACAGAGATGATTCACTCTGCAGTGGTGAACAACAATGATGACTCATGCACAAGGCAGCCAACATTTTCACTGAAGGGGAGTAAGAATGCGAACAAAAGAAATGCATTCATACCAACCCATACCAAAGTACAAACCCAGCTTCTACCGAACAAGAAATACGATATAGGTAGAAGTCAAGGACTTGGCATCATTTTGTTACGACATGCGCAAATGTAGAGCACATGCGTGATGATAAGAAAACAATTGATATGCACACAGCTGCACACACAAAATATAAAGGAAATTATTTATGTGGGCCTATATAAACCCACATTAAATAATATTTATTCTAGCAAAATATTGTTAAATAACGTGTATGTGCACATAATATACTCGTGTAGAAGATGAGAAAAAGGTTTATTCAATTGCATAACTCAAAGCAGCTATTTTTGAATTTTTTTTTCGGAAGGTCAAAATGACCGCTGTGGGAGTCCGAGGTATAACATAAAATATCTTAGTTGCAAGTGAACCAATTATTGATAAATTATGGATTTTTAGAACAAAACTATGATTTAGGAAAAGTCATAAAAGCGCATCACTCAGATGCGAAATCTTTAGAAATTAAAATAAAAACAATATCGCTAGAGGTCAAAATGACCGCCTTGGGAGTTCTTGTGTTAAACTATTATTTATTTTATACTTTTTAGTTTGGTTTATTTATAATTTAATGTGGTACTTCTTTATCGATGTACAAAAGAAATTTTATAACAATGTAAAAAAAACTTGATGGTAATTGCATTAATTTACTATTAAAGTAGATTTTGAGTAGATATTGGCTGCAGTTAAAATAAAAACGATAAATATTGTTTTATCTCTGAAGTGTCCCTACATGTGGCTGAATTTTTTATTTATTACATGAATTTACTATTAACGTGATGAGTAGATACTGGCTGATTCTAAAATATATATTCAATATAGCGTGTTGAAGAACTACAGTACTCAATAATTTCAATATCCTGCTATGAAAATCAATATATTCGGGAAGTCATTGATGTTTATTCTATGTCAGCATATCTGATGGGTGACCATCCTTTGTTTGCAAATGTCTCACAAAATATTTTCTCCCATTTGTTCCAGTCCGATTCCACTGTAAGTTTCATTTGCATGCTGTTGTACCAAATTACACTGGAGTATTGTAAGATATGTTTTAAAATTTATATTTTCTTTTTTTTTCTTTGATTAGGAAACGTTCACATTATTTGTTGAAATCTTTAATCCACTGGTAAGCATTTAAGCATTTGAGTTTCTGCCCGTGAATTTCTCAATCATGAAATATTTTGCAATTTTCCCTAGATTTTGAGATTCAGATATATATATATATTTTTTTTTTTCAAGAAATTTTTCTAACAGCTATTCCAATTTTTTATTTGATCCACTAGGTATAGATTCAGCACTTTTGGTAAATATTTACAATCGCGGTAAATGCCAAAAAAAATGCTAAAAATCCGAAAATACTTTTATTATATGCTCTTTCACTTCTTCTTTACATTAAAACCGGCGGAGATAAGAAATTCCAAATACTTTAGGAGATATCGAATTTTTAGATTTTCATCACAATACCTGTGAATTCAGGCGGCCACCATTGTTTCTTGTTTACGAGACGAGTATGATTTTTTTCCGCGTAGGTGAACCGACCATTTTTGCTTGTTTACGTTTATGATTTTTTATTTTCGCGACGTAGGTAGAACGACTACATCATTTTCTACTAATGGCAAAGGAATGTACCCACCTCTAACGTATCTGAGTTTTTAACTTTTAAAATTTTAATGTTTTATTTGTTGCGCAAGTAATAAGTAAAAAAATTACGTGAGTTCCTACCGTTCATTCTTTGTCCCGGTTTGTTAGGTCAGGTCAGCTACATTATAAATACTTTAAAACTAAACAACCATTAAAATTAATTTATATTATTTTTAATGTCTGATTAGTTTGAAAGTATTAATAATGTAACTGACCTGACCTAATCGACCATTTTAATTAATTAGGCATTCACGAACGGTAAATCAAGACGCACATAAAGTTCTGCCATTCCCCATTACACCCGAACCATTTACCTTCGGCCAACCTCGGTTTTATTTATTAATATTTATATTTATCTGTTTATTTTAATGTAGCTATACTATCCTAACTAACCGTCCATAGTGTTTTAAAGTGTTTTAATGTAGCTAACCTAACATAACATAACTATAATAAAAGTATTTTCAGATTTTAATAGATACTCCTAAACAAGCAACAATGTAGTCGTTCACCTACGTCGCGGAAAAAAAATCATACTCGTCTCGTAAACAAGAAACAATGGTGGCCGCCTGAATTCACAGGTATTGTGATGAAAATTTAAAAATTCGATATCTCCTAAAGTATTTGGAATTTCTTACCTCCGCCGGTTGATTGGAAAAGAGGAAGTGAAAGAGCATAGAATAAAAGTATTTTCAGATTTTTAGCATTTTTTTTTGGCATCTACCGTGACTCTACATATGATTAAATTAAAAAATTCGATATCTCCTAAAGTATTTGGAATTTCTTACCTCCGCCGTTTGTTTTGAAAAGAGGAAGTGAATGGGCACAGAATAAAAGTATTTTCAGATTTTTAGCATTTTTTTTTTGGCATCTACCGCGATTGTAAATATTTACCGCACTTTTTGTATTTTCCTCAATTTCGTCCAGGCAAAAATCCTTAAACTGTAAGTTTTGCTCTCTATCCAAATATGTTTTTGTTATATAATCTGTCAAACTTATCCATATTTTCCGTGTTTCATGTCTTTTATTTAATGATTTACTGACCTTGGCATAGTTTGGAGTATTTTTAACTGCTTGGTGTAGATTTGCAGGTTGGTGTTCGAGTGGAATTTCAAAAATTTGCCCATCAGGTGTAGCTATTGAGGTTATGCATTTGGTTTTTGATGAACCATCTGCTGTTGGTTTCACAGCAACATCAAACCTAAACTTTTCCATGTTTCGTGAAATATTTTCAGAAAATGTTGTTTTATAATAATGTTTCTCTGTTGGTTCATTGGTAAAATGAAACAAAGACGTAATTGTTTTTCTCTATTTAACGAAAGAAACAACATTTAAAGCCCTTATTTAATTTTTTTTTCATATTTTTACAATTATAGATAATATTCTCTTAAAGAAAGTATATTGTTCACAATAATCATAACCCACTCTCACTATACATTTAATTAAATGTCACAATATTTATTAGGCTTTGTTTATATCGCGCCAAAGACCAAATGAAAGAAAAGAGTTCACACATGAGCGAAATGGTTTTCTTTACAAAGTGCGAACTCTTTTCTTTCAGTTTGTCTTTGGCGCGATATAAACAAAGCCTACTAAATATTGTGAAATTATATAAATTTACAAAAAACTTATTTTGCAAATTGAATAATGGAATAATCTGATCAAATTAGTGTATTGTCATTGCTCCTCTATAAATCTACAATGTCTGAATGAAATCTGGCCGTTTTAAGTGGGTCAAAATCGCACCCAAAGGAGTCGGTTACAAACATACAAACAAACAAACATACTGGTGAAGCTAATATAAAGCGTGTAAAAATTGGTTGTCTGTAAAGTCGGTTTACGGACTATAGATTAACGTGACAACGTCATAACAAAACATTGATGAAATGGTTGCATACTTTTATGAATAAAATTGAATCATTTTTATTTTAATAATAAAAGAATAAATACTTGATATTATACTAGTAATGAGATACTTAAAATGCAAGAATAATTAACCTTTATTTCTGAAATTGTTGTTGTAATAAGCAATGAAAACCACATTAACTTTTCACTTCACTTCACTTTATAAACAGTCGACGCAAAAGTTCACGTGTAGATGACTTGTAATTAATTTTAAAAACTGGCGTTATGCTATAAAGTTAAAATATAATTATGAACAATATTTCATAGAAACAAACTGTAATCAAATATCTATCATTAAATATATGAATCAACATAAATCTTTAGTCAATTGTAACATAACCTATTATTACTGCTCTCGCCGACAGATGCTACTTTTTTTTAATAATAAAGGAATAAATACTTACAATTGTACTAGTAATCAGATTTTTAAAATGCAAGAATAATAAACATTTATTGCCGAATTGGTTGTTGTAATAAGCAATGAAAACCACATTAATTTTTCGTCTAAAAAATATAATTATGAACAAGATTTCATATAAATAAACTGTAATCAAATATCTAACATAACCTATTATTGCTGCACTCGCCGACAGATGCTACTTTTTTTTACTAATAAAAGAATAAATACTTGAAATTATAATAGTAATCAGATTTTTAAAATGCAAGAATAATTAACCTTTATTGCCGAAATTGTTCTTGTAATAAGAAATGAAAACCACATTAACTTTTCACTTCACTTTAAAAACAGTCGATGAAACAGTTCACGTGTAGATGTAAGTTGTGTGCTGCCGCTGTCTTTCTTCTCCTCGGACGCATAGGGCAATCGAGTGGAAGAGAGATACCTGTAGATGCGGCGCAAGCGTACAATGAGCGTAACGGGACACAGCGTAACGGAACAATGTGCGTAATGGGACACTTTTTCGTGAGTGCAGCTGACGTTCATCGATTTATTAGACGTTGTCACGTCAATATCTATCATCAATTATACGAATCACCATAATGTTTTAGTCAATTGTAACATAACCTATTATTACTGCATTCGCCGACAGGGTAACGGAACACAGCGTAACGGAACAATGAGCGTAACGGGACACAACGTAACGGAAAATGAGCGTAACGGGACACAACGTAGCGGTACAATGTGCGTAACGGGACACTTTTTTGTGCGTGCAGCCGGCGTTCATCGATTAATTAGACGTCAGGTCAAAAATTTATAATGCCAATAATCACTGAGAAGCTTTAAATAAATGATTTGAAGTACGTTTATAGTTGTTGCTATTTCCCACCGTCTCTAACAAATTTTTTTTAATTCAATGGGAAAAAAAATTAAATTTGTTTATGAACAAAACTAGAAAGGAATTTAATATAATTTTAAAAATTGGTTGTCTGTAAAGTCGGTTTACACCCGATAGTTTAACAGCACAACGTCATAAGAAAACATTGATGAAATGATTACAGACTTTTATGAATAAAATTTAATCATTTTTATTTTAATAAAAAAATAATAAATACTTGATATTATACTAGTAATGAGATACTTAAAATGCAAGAATAATTAACCTTTATTGCTGAAATTGTTGTTGTAATAAGCAATGAAAACAACATTAACTTTTCACTTCACTTCACTTTATAAACAGTCGACGCAAATGTTCACGTGTAGATGACTTGTAATTAATTTTAAAAACTGGCGTTTAGCTATAAAGTTAAAATATAATTATTAACAATACTTCATATAAACAAACTGTAATCAAATATCTATCATCAATTATATGAATCACCATTATTTTTTAGTCAAATGTAACATTACCTATTATTACTGCACTCGCCGACAGCGTAACGGAACACAGCGTAATGGAAGAATGAGCGTAACGAAACACAGCGTAACGGAACAATGTGCGTAACGGGACACTTTTTCATGCATGCAGCCGGCGTTCATGGATTTATTAGACGTTGTCACGTCAAAAATGGATCAAAATTCATGTGGGTGTTTGGGAGGCTAAGTTCCTAAATATTGAAAGAGAGATGTTATTGAAACGCCATTTTTAAAGTCGATGCAAACCTTTCTTCGGAGGTCCGTTGTGTACTATTTTTTAACACGTATGAAAATATATATTAATCGTGTATCAGATGTGCCGAGATCTAAAATTTTGGTGGTCTTGTGACCATTCATATAGGTACTCGTCGGTTATACATTAGTTACAGCCAACTTCTTGGATACCGAGTAATTTTTATAATTTTTTAACGAATGTTTTGATAATTTTACATGCTTAACTTACGGTTGCCCTATCAATAATAATATATAATTCTGTTCCATTGCGAATTATTGTAGCATTATCGGTTGTATGAAAAAAAATTAGTTATATAACTAGAATTTAAAATATTTTTAATTTGCTACATGCTGATGCAGCCCATTCATCGTCAAATTTAGAATATTTAAGGCAGCTGGAAGTCCTATATTCCTGTCAAATATAAAGACATTATTTATCATATTAACTTGTAAATATATAGTTTTAATTCATTTTAATAAATAAGGTTAACACACCAAAAAGGTATTTTCCAATAAATATACAGCTAGAGACCTCATGTGCGGGGTTGTGGGTGAAGCCCCTAAAGAGTGAAAGCGAGTCGTTCTGTACGTAGCAAGAAACTTTCTATATTCTTTAAACGTTTTGTGAACATTCTTGACATCAGAACTCGTAAATATAGTGTGTTTACTCGCTTCGAACAAAATTTCTCTGGAATAGTCTTCGTATGTTAGCAAAATATTCACAAACTTGCGAAGAACACAGCAAACATATTCTTACTTCCTCCGTGTGTGTGTTTACATTGTTTACAACGGAAAACAGAACTCGACCATCTAAATCCAGCGTATTTGAGAATCCAGTCATCTGAAATCAAACGAACTCTTCGTAAGGGCAGGTATTTTTCGTGAATAAATAGTGTGCCTAAATATATTCATTTGACTGCAAAACTTTATCCCTACGCTAGCGATTGTTTTCTTGTAATTAGTGGTCGTCTGTTAGAGAGTCTATTTACCCATTTGGCACAGAAGGGCTCTGATTCATATGCCAACATTAGACATGCAAATAAAGAAACCAAACGATCACGAAACACAGACGATGCTACAGTGTTTTAAAGCTCAGCTCATCTGATAAATTTTTGCGAAATATAAATGGCCCCACTCTTCGTGTAAGATAAATTCTTTGTTGAAAATTCCATAATTTTACAGTTATTTTGTGCTTAAATATTGACCAAATTAACAGTAATACTCAAATCATAACGATTTATGCATAATTACTTCGGTAGAAATTTGACAGTTGTTCACAATCATCCAAGAAAAATACAAACGTACATTAATTTTAAAAAGTATTAAAAGTTGTGGTAGCTAAGCGTACCCTAACGAAGTGTTCCCACATGAAGTGACACTTGCACCTGAAACTGCCACCCGCGTTACAACCCTGTGTAGTGAGTGTACAACCCAACAGGCACTCCACCAAATCCCAGTGCGCTCGCGCCCCGCGCGCATTGGAGGAGTGGTCACGTGACTGATCACATGACCTTCCCCTCCGACCGTCCAGAGTGAAGTAAGAGTGACCACGAGGTTCTGGATGGTCGGAGAACATAGGGATGGCGACCCGAGGAGTATATAAACCCCTGATCTCGGTGCTTAAGAAGCATACCACAGGCAAACCACCAGCCGACTAGCGGAAGCACTGCACTGCTGCAAGAAGACCTGCCGCCGCCCTGCACGGACCACCAAGAAGACCGCCATTCTGCCTGAACAAACACCGAAGTCCCATGGGACTTAGCCTCCACGAAGGGTAAGATGGACTTAGTCTTTTTTCGTAGTCAGTCGTACTTAGCCCAATTCGCAAGGAGCAAAGCTGGAGCGCAACGAGATAGTCAGCGACTAAGTGCCAAGGCATTCAACAACAAGTAGAGTATCGCCTGTATGGCAACCAAGAGATTGTTGTAAAGTTGTTAAGAAGGGAACATTGTATTCGCGTGTCCGAGACAAGAGTCGGACAATAACAGTGGGCAACGATACGGGGAAGTGCGTGTCAGACAGAGGCAGGCAAACCAAGGGCAGTGAGAGACAACTACCGATTTAGACTGGAGTACAATAATATTCACACGCACGTCATATATGTAGTAGGAGTGTGGACTTTGTAGTTACGAGACACTAGAGTGATTGTGCCAGGTGCGCTACAGTTCAGCTCAGGGGATCCGTGGCCTGTACTTCGCAAATTCTTCGCAGTCGTCAAGGGGACTTCCGGTTCCAGGACAACAGCGCACCGACGAAGTCCATCCACGGCGTCGTTAGAGAAGCAGGGCGCTGTATGGCCGGTGCGCAACCTACAGTGGCGACTCTGCGAGCGACGCCCGGGACAGGAGGATCCAAAGAGTGTTGAGGCGAGTGTCTGGCCGTATTGGACTCGATAAAACGAGGGTTCATTTATACGTAGAATTTGTTGTAAGCCACAAGACGGCTTTGAACTTAAGATTGTTAAAACACAATAATATTTTATACATATAATATAGTTTGGGAAAACCAAGACTTAATATTCTTTTGTAAATTTTCTTATATATTTATATTATTAGTACTTTGTGTCTCGTTATTGGCGCTAAGAACTTTAAAATTTTTCTATTATTTTTCAACATTTAAATACGCTGTCATCTTATGTGTAATACTAATTGTTGACATATGTATGTCTTATTTTGTGTTGACAGCAATAAAACATATTCAAGTGGGACTAGTCCAAGAAATAATAAGCATATTAGAAGATTAGCTGAGTATATCTTATTAATATGTTTATTGTTCTATTGTATTATTTCTTCCGTCATTAAAATTTTCTACTCTCACAACACAGATTTCTTGTATCGCTCTAATTCCCTTGCTTACCCTACCAGGGGAAACAAAGTGGAATATTAGGTTTTCCTATTTCCTATCATTATTTAATCGAATAAACCCATATATATATATGGAAATTGTATTTGTATCACGTAAAAAATACAACTGTCAAATGATTATTTCTATTAGGAGGAGAACATAACTGTTGCCTCATTTGAAAGCATTTATTTATTGTTAAGTACGTTTTATAAGAAAAAAAGATGCCGTTTTATTATAAAACAAATTATGAATTCTCATACAGTTCATCTATGATAGTGAAGATCTTTTACAGTTTTTTTAAAGATCCTTCTTTTGTTTGAATCACATACTTCGTTTTAAAGAACATAAATTCACCGTGCAATCTAAAACTGTACTTTCCCATATAAATAAATATATATATTTTTATTTAGTTGCTTAAGCAAGCGCACTGAAGTTCAGCCAATGCCTCACTGGTGCCGCCGTCGGGAGCACGCATTCAATTGGATTGGATAAGGCTCGTAAAGGAACGACAGCAACGACTGTGCCGAGGGACGTAAAAGAAGCTCGGCTTAACGAATTGCGTCTCGCGGGGCGACGCCGGGCGTCTTTCGCGAGACTACCGCACGCCGTCTATGGGGGGTGAAAGGAAAAAAAGGACGGGGAGAGGGGTAAGGGGCTTGCACCCCTGCGCTACCACCCCCTCTCCCACGCGCCAGACAGATTGGATGGTTGCCCGGGGGTGAATGAGGTGGAAAATGAAAGCTCGCCTGGCGGGGCCTACGCGACATGGCGCTCCTGCCTCAGATTTCACTCGCCTCTGATTCCTTCCCCAGGCCTTGCCGTTCGCACACGACTGGTCTTGCAGGGGGTTCATTCCCCTTTCGACCACTTTCTTTCCCCAAACTCAGCCTTAAATATTTTTTTTCCCTCCCTTTTACCTTAAGAGTGGGATAAATAGCTACTAGAAATTCCAGCTGCTTGAAGCGTAACATGTGCGCCTGATATTGTACGTTAGACCGATATTGCTCTGAGTCCCTCGCGATAGGCGACACTTCTCAGTCCCACGATAAGGACCGAAAGGGGTGGGGCGGCACTACGAGGCAGTCGGATTTAGATTTCCTTGCTGTCGCTGTGTTAGCTCGGGATACATGAATGGATGTTCATTTATAAATGGCCAAAACAAACGCACGTTTTGTAAAAGGTAATGCTCGTGGTAAATTGCATTTGTCTGTGCGTAAAAAACGGAATAGAGGTAAAAAATCTAGCAAATTGGAGAGAGAAAAATAAGTAAGTACACATATTATTTATAGTATTCATGGGTCGTTTTCAGTGTATAGCTTCAGCAGTGTTATTAATAAAAACATGTGTTTTTTTTTACCTTGATTTAAGGTTAAAGGAAAGCACAAAGACTGAAGAAAGTACGCCAATTGCAGAAACTACATCTGAGAATGCTAAAAGCAAGAATAAATAACGTTATGAATAGTTTATATCGTGTATTTTATTTTGTAATAAAGGAAAAACCTTTTTACTTCAGTAACTACTATTTATGAAATATACATGTGTTATATATGTGATACATTATATAACATTATATATAAAATACTTTTTAGTGTTAAATGGTATACAAACAAGAGATACATACTTTTATATGCTACATAATAAAAAAAAATTTTTGGTGGCTTTGAAAACTTGTAATATTTTTATGTATATTATCAATTTGTATGTAACCGCGAGGTAAACTATTGTAACTTATGTATTTTGTTTACAAATCAGCTTTACAGTTTTGTGTAATTATTCGTATTTTGTGCTGTGCTTATAGTGTTGGAACTGCAAAATCTGTAAAACTTATCCCCCAATAAATGCCTTGCAAAGTAATATCCCATGGTATATTTAGTTCATTTAATTTTTATACAACTATTATTGTTTGGTTGAAAATAATATGTATGCCAAGTGACCTAAAAGCAACTAAAAATTATTAATTGTATATCCACAATCCAGTTAAATATTTGTAAATAAACGGTACTATAAAATATATGTGTGCAAAGAATACTATAAGAATAATGTAAATGAGGTGGACGCGAATGCAATGACAAGAGAAATGCAGAGTAACCCGATAAGACATGTGTTATCGAAAACCAGACCTTCCTCTACATTCCTTCCACACATTCGTCAACAAGACGCAGATAACAGCCGGAACCCGACCACTCTAATGGCGAGGATTATATACAGCGCTCGGGTCTTGCTGAAGGGATGGAATAAAAGTGTCCAATCTCCAAACAGTGAAGTGGAAAGTTTTCGGCTTAAACATGAATGTGCAGTGATTACGCATGTGCAAGTAATTCACAATAGTATGAAGATAATTATTTCCAAAAATAATATATTATAAAATAATGTCACATGTAAATCGTTCAGTTTTTATGTTTTTGTTATTCTGATTACTTTATGTTCTGCAAGTTGTCAAATTTGCGCTAATATAAACCGTTTTACTAATTAATTTTGTTTATTAATAACAACATTTACCGCATTCTGACAACTGGGATCAGTCATTATACCTTTCCTCAATGATGTGTAAAAATCTCATTCATCTGCATTAACTGGTTTTACCTCTACTTGCCATCGCATTGACCACTAAAACAGCTCTAAATGAAGCCCTTTATCGCCCTCTTAACAACCCTCCACGGCACGAGTTTGGTGACTTCAGTGTATGGTAAGTGGATGTTCGGTGTACATCTAGGACGTACCCAGCCCAATGTCACTGCTTAACTAGCCAGAAAGTATTCCTAATTTTCGTGTTTATTCACTATTAAAGTTAAGGCCTCCACAACCGATTTTTGATAATTTATGACAAATAGATCGCACCCATTGTTTGGTGGTAACAGCAAAGTTACTTTGTAACCTCAGAGAAACCACTTTTATTGATAAAACAATTTTGTTTCGTTCATAAACTACACAGTAGACACTAAACAATGGCTGGTCTTAGTTATCAAAACAAAATATTTGGTGCTATAAATATATATATAGACATAAATTATGATTTCGAAGCAATGTCAAAAATACTATTTTCTGTGTAGGTGTAACAGATTAGATCTACACCTCTTTCTTCACCTCAGTAAACGGCACATATATTTTGTAACAAAACATTTAATATTCTTTGTTTATTATCTAGGGTTTCAATAAAAGCAAGACTTCATGGACAGCGGAATTTCTCAAGACGTTTGTAACCTACTGTATATATGGTATGAATGGACACGGGTTAAGGCTGCGCGTGCATAACTGTTTAATGTGACGTCTCGCACTACGCGAATCTCTGGAAACTACGGAAGATACAACACGTCTGAGTGATTCGACGTAGGAGTGAATATTTTTAGATGTTTCTTACTTTCAAAGATCATCGAGTGGACACTATCTCTGTTGTGTGTAATATCCGTAGATTATCTATGCAATGACACTTGCTATGTATGACATTAATAAACTATTCCCAAAATTTAAATTATAAAAAGTTTATATGAACTAACTTTGAATAAGAATGTCTGTAAGTTGTGTAAATTAAGAAAAAAAAGGAACATCCTATTCAATTAACTTCGAAGACACATTCCTAGTTCTGGTCTCGCACCAACCTTACCCATTTGGCCTTATTCCCCACCTTACCCTCCTGGCTTTATTCCCCACCTAAATAGTTGACGATGGCAGGGGTGTGACTAAGGGTAATGCTTAGAATATGATGGGGGTGGGGGAGAGTAGGAGGGTTTTGGGTTGTAACAGATCGAGCTTGACAACGCTGCAGTACGTGTCTCCTCTATTGCCTACTCAATCAAACTTGGTGCGCGTTATAAACCATATTAACTAATATTTGATAACTTATTATTTTCGGAAAATAGCAGAAATGTATTTGCTAGCCAGTACGCATATAAATGTTAACTGTAACATATTTTGGTTAACTGCGTTTGGAAATAATATGCTCAATCTTAAAATTTATTGTTCATTTACGGAATTTAAATCGAATAATTCAACTTAAATAATCGATAAAATTGTAACTTTAAATAAAGCGATTTTCGTATTAACCACCGCATATTTTGACTTCCAAGTTTTACTTTGAAAAGAGGTTAAACGTGCACATAGACGCAAGAATTGTTTGGCTAAAGGGAAAAAATACATTTTTTGTATTGTTAATATAACAAAATATTATCAGTAAATATACTACAATATCCGTAAATTTACTACTATACCCGTCAAGTTACCAACATCCCTGGAGATATTATACGAATGATTCTTCGTAAATTTAAGTTTAAAAATTTTACAGTACATGTATTTCTTATTCCAGAAGTAATATAATATTGCCGTGTTTCAAAATCCATGGTTGATGAGGAACCTCAGTCTCATCATTCGAAAAGTAAGTAAGATAAAAAAGGAAAAAAAATACTGTGAATTAACTTGCCTCTGTACACAGAAGCAGAGCACTGTAGAGCGTACAGTATGAGAATTACTGAACACAAAAACAACTGCAAGAAGGGTGAAACCCTAAAATCCAGACTTGCTGAACATACATGGGAAAATAGCCACAAAATTCTCCGGGAAGACTCTACACCACTCATACAGGAACCCGATAAAATAAAAAGGAAAATCAAATAAACAGCTTTCATTATCCCTTTATAGGGCAAAAATAAAAAATGCAAATTTTTTCACATTCTTCGCTCCATAGCATAACAGAGTGTAACTGAAAGACATTAAAATTATTACATTTGCTTAAATGTTATTTGAACGGTTTTAATATTATAATTTTTGGTGGTTAATTTTGTAACCACCATCCATTTTGGCAGATGAACAAATGGTGGTCACTTATGAAGCCACCTAAACGTAAATACGACAAAGTTAAATAAAAAAAATCAATTTGAGTTTAATATAATAAAAAGGCTGATGTAAACATATATTTTAAATATAAAAACCATTTTTATAAATGAAATACACAATAAGAACTTTTTTATAATTACCTCAATACTATTTTTTTTAATGTATAGAGAAATAACTTAAAAACCGTTTCCACACAACATTGCATTTTTACCTTCTTTTCATTTCACTATAACCACAAATCGCAAATGTGCATTATAACCATAATATTTATTTACAACAATGCAACTTGTCCAGTTGACATTATATATTACAAACAAGAGCACAACAAAGTAACGACACTATTATAATTTTTAGATTTTTTACACAATAATAAATTAGTCTTTTTTCTTCTTTTTTTCCTTTTATTCACGCTGCCAATATAACAACAAATAAAAATATACTACAAATAAAAATACATTAAAAAATATGTTTCATAAAACTTTTTGAAATAAACTGAGTTGCATTCACAGGAAGTATTTTAAAAAGTCATAAATAATTGTTTGTTATATGTGTACACAAAACAGCAATTTTGTCTTCTCTGCTTTCTCTCAGTACAAAGACAGATGGCAAATGTCTTACATAATCAAAAAACCCTAAGCAAATGTTGTTACTATCAGCTGGCCCAATAAGTTTGCCTTGGTAGACTTCAAAACTGATTATATAACCTGAAACTACACAGGCTATTACCCACACTTTGAAACCCCTTTTTACTGGTTTCATTGGAAGATACTGTTTCAGACTAGATCTGCCTTTGTACCCTATCATGCTTTCATCCACAGACAAAAACCGACTGGGATTGAAATTTTTTTCAAAAACATAATTCAAATGGACAATAAAAGGTCTTAGTTTATAAAGTCTATCAAAGTTTGGTTGATCTTTACTTGGCATAGAAAAATTGTCATTCAAATGGATAAACCGAATTATTTTCAAGAATCTTTTCAAAGGTAAGATGTCAGCTACTCTAGACAAATGGAAATTTGGATCAACGGACCAGTACATTCTGAGGCTTGGCAGAGAATGAAATCCCATAATAATAAGAATACCAATTACAGCTTTCATTTCCTCAGCACATAAGTCCAGAGTATGTCCTTTCTGTTCTGCGTACAAATTTGACTGTTCCACCTTATGACTCAAAATCCCCAAAGTCAGGAACTGCATAAATATTTTTACTGGGGATGCAAAATCTACTTCAACTATAGGGCTAAATAACTGGGAAAAATATTTTCCAGAGAAATGTTTCGGACTACAATTTTTTTCTTAGGCTGACCTAAACTTTCATTTTGTGAGCACGAATCGAGTTGCTCTTCACATTCAGATGATTCACTTTCACTTATAAAAATTAGGTTTCTCTTAGGCGACTCTGGAATCACATAGTCTGGATCTGCATCTGTAATCAACATCGCTGTCCAAATGAACCGCTAACTGTTTATAAGTTTCACCATATGAATGTGTAGTAGTTTCTGAGGCAGCATTTCATGTGTTGGGAAGTGCTTCTGTTACATTTGTGTCAGTTTGTGTGGTCCCTGAGTTAATTTTTATTTCTTTCTCTTGAACATTTGAGGATGAGGCGGTATTTTGTGACTTAAGAGAAGGAGGTTGGACTGATTTAGGAAAACTGCTAGCATCATCTGCATCAGAATTCCCACCAAATTCAGAGTCATGTCTTCAATATCAGAAACACTATTTATAAAGTTCATAAATTTTTCATAGTCCATTTCCTCCAACATTTTTGGTGTGTATTTTTTTGCCATGGTGATGGAAACTGAAAAAAAGGGTATTGTAGATAGTATTGTACAAAAATACAGCATTATGTGCAATGGGTTAGGTACCATAGCATAAGTTTTGGGTTGGTTCCTATGGTGAATGTATTTTTGTATGATGAATGTATTTTGGTAAGTATGATGTATGTTTTGGTTACGTTAGTATGGCATATGTATTTGGGTTGGTATGGTGTATATTTTAGGATAGCTTGTATGGTGTATATTTTAGGATAGCTAGTATGGAGTATGTTTAGGGTTAGATAGTACAATGTATGTTTTTGGGTTAGATAGTACAATGTATGTTTTTGGGTAAGTTAGTATTAGCAATGTTTTTGGTTTAGTTAGTATTGCCTATGTTTTTGGTTTAGTAAGTGTGAAAAATGTTTTGGGTTAGGTATTATTACCTATGTGTTTGGATACTTAGCAGGGTCATTGTTATTCAGTAAAAAAAAAAAAAATATTGGCTCCATTCTTTTGGAAACAATGTCATGTAAAAATTTAGAATTTACAAAAACTCAAAGACACGTCACCGAAACAAATTTAACTCTGCTGCAGTAAAAGTCTAAAAGAAAGTTGCATACTATGTAAATTATTTCAAAAGTGGTCATAAACTTCCCGTCAAGTATACTCAAACGGCTATAAACCTTTCTGATCTGTCCAGTCTCCAAGGCGATAGTGGTTCATTTAGTGACCACTTCCAAAAACTATGCAATTAGTGGCAAAAAATGTTAAATATCATCTTAGCGCTTCATTGTAAATATATTATGTGCTTATGCATAAATATGTTTATTATTACTCTACCATAATGACCTGATGGTAAACTCTACCAACATCAAATTATAAAAAAAATAAATAAAAAATTAATATATTTACATACATATATATTCACACTGGCCAATTTTATGAGTGGTAAAAAAATTTTATGAATAAAGAGAAATGCCGACAAATTATTTTTCAACAGCATACATTATAAATATAACGCACAAACAAAAATCACAAGCTCAGAGTAGAACAAACTTACGAAAAAAATACAAGTTTGACAAGTATGCGACAAAATATACTCAAAATGGCTGCCCTGAACAGGTGGTGGTCAGTTTTGTAACCACCTAAATGGAAAAACTTTGCTCACAAATGCTGTAAAAGGGATCAATGCGAAGGTGGTTATATAACTGATCACCAACCATCTACGCACTAGAAAGGCAACAGTAGCGTCCAATATGTATGAGCCATTTAGGAGATATTGACCATAAACGTTGGTGGTTAGTATGGTAACCACCAACCTATAAAGGGTTATTAGCAATAAAAATATTTTCAGCCAGCAGAGCATTGAATTAAAAAATATGTGGATCCCTTTGATTAAGAGAGAAACATCCCTGCAGCACAAAACAATAGCCAATTCTCAACCTACAATAACCAATCCGCTTTAACTCCATGGTGCACAGCCAATGAGGAGTCAGCTTGTCTGCCATTGGCTGAGCAAGACGTAGTCCATTTTCTGATAAATACCCTCATTTTTCCAGCCCCTTCTCAGTCGCACCTGTGTTTCCGTACCATGTGCGTCTCTGCCTGAGGACGGGAGCAGATAGCAGTTCCCGAAACGTCGCTTGTTTCTGTTATAGAAAACTGTTGTGTTTTTTTCGTCTTTTCGTTTGGTCGTGTTTTTGTCTCGTTTTGACTGTTGTGCTGAATTTTTTGGGTTCAATATTTTTTGTGCTGTCATCATTTGTGGGGGTTTTTTCGTTTCTCTTTTTTTTTTTTTAAACTATTGTGTTTGTTTCGTCTTTTCGTTTTGCTGTGTTTTTTGTCTCGTTTCAACTGTTGTGTTGAATTTTTTTGGGTTCGGAATTTTTGTGCTGTCATCATTTTGTGTTTTTTTTTCTGTTAGTCCATTTTTCTTTGTTTTTCCTTGTTTGTTGACCATATTCCTGTTGTGGAATATTGTGTGGCGTTAAATCCTGACAACAGCAATTTTTGCTTAATTTGTGTTTTTTGTCATTTGTGTTTTTTTTTGTAGTTTTCTTCTGCAGACATACATGTGCTAAGCAATGGTGTATGTCCAAAAGCCTACATCAAGTCATGCACGCCCACTGCACAAATCTTTCAAAGATAACACTTACTGACTGATGCACAATTAATTAAAATATTTTTGTACAAAAGCAAAATTTGTTTTAATGTTTTAAATGTTTGTTTGAGCATTATTTATAACATGTTGGAATGATAATGCTGCAGTTACTAAAAACTAAAACGCTACAAAACTACAAAAAATATTTTTGCAAAACTCCGTTCCCCCGGAGAAACCCCCGGAATGGCCACCGCATGGGGAGCCCAAGAAAAGGAACGGGCTCCCCATTGGAAAGCCACCTGGAAGGTTTTTTTCTGTTCCATCCACCATTTCTTTGGTAGCCTGACTTGTTGCAAGGGATTGTATTCATACCAGACAAATGCCATCATTTTGTCTGGGCAATCCGCCTTGGAGGAGCCGGGGCGCGAACCCGGGTCCTACAAGTCACAAGGCAGGCGCTCTACCCCAGAACCAGAGTGGTAGAGCGGATACATGTAGTTTTCTTAACTCTGACATGATGTTATTCCACGAGTTTACTGTAGTTTCGTGTGTCATAAACACGCGCAGTACGTGCAGTAACATCTAACCTCGGTAACGAACAAATTTATGTGTTCTTATGTTGTTCGTTCAGCATGAATGATGTAATTTCATAACAGTGAAATATAATTTGTGTAACAAGTCTGGCAATTTTTTAGTTACTTTCCTGCAAACAAACTTAAAATCCCACTGTACAATAATTAAATAGAAATATAGACTATTATAAACATATGTAAGAGCTTGCATTGTCGATGGTAGATTTATTTTGAAATAAATGTTAGATATTAAAAGAGTGTGTTTAGTTAAAATATGCGTGTGCTTACAAGCATGAAATTATTGTATAAAAATTTTATTTATTTGGTTATAAAGCCACAGAAAAGTTAACTTTTTTGTATTAGCTACTTTTGGCTTTCTTTTGTTTTACCGTGCTTAACATGCACAGCTAATCCCTGGAAAGCTATTCAAACAACTGTTTGCAAATAACTAAATATTGGAGGTAGGGTACTGGGGCAACACGAAGCATAAATGGTACCCCTTTTTTATTGATACAGTAATTTTCATGTAAGTTAACAAATAGTTGAGGTTACGTGAATATTTCTGTTCCATTTATTAAGAAAATTTAAGGTACACAACGGCAAACAGAATTAATCAACGATGAAACTTAATAGATAAAAATAGAAAAAAACGGCTATACAGAGATGCACAGGTGAACCCAGCGATGTGAAGCAACAGTGATGACAGCATAGACAAACACCGTAAGCAACATTTGAGCGAAAAAAACAGATATTTTGAAAACCACAACGATGATAGCGCAGACTAACACAGTATATGATTCCTAAGAGAACAGTTGCGACGTTTCGGGAAAGAGATCTTAAGGCACAAACAGACTGATCTTTTCATGACGTACAGTTCAATCAGAAATGGCGATTGTCCAAAACTACATCTTGAATTAATTTACCTATTATTTCAAATGTTGTTTGTAAGAGGACATTTTATTTAATGAAATATACTGAATTTTTTATATTAACGTAGATACTGACTTTCTTTAAACAGATTTGTGTTTTGTTGTTTTATGTGTATATTTGTTTAAACTTCTGTTAACAAGGCACAGGTATTAGTGCAGAGAAGCTTATTCAAAAGAGGAACCTGTTCCTGTTAAAATAAGCGTCTAGAACGTAGTAAAATAAATAATACATAGTTTAAAAAAACTAAAAAAACACGCTTTATATAGAAAACCAAATTTAAAAAATAGAAAATATATTTAAATAAATTTCAATTAATAGTGTAAACAATTTTAATACATATAAATTAATAATAGTATGTATAAGAAAATAAAGTATTTTATTTTTAAAAAAATTGTCGGGTGCTTTTGAAGATATTATCGAAAAGATAATCCATGTATTCATATATGTCAATAAAATATTTTTAACTATTGACACCATGCACCCCACGCTTTATTTTTATATAAAATATATTATTTTCTTATATATACTATTATTAATTAATATTTATTAAAAATTTTACACTATTAATTCAAATTTATTAAAAAAAGTTCATATTTTGTTTGGTTTTCTATATAAAGCGTGTTTTTTTAGTTTTTTTAAACTATTATTTATTTTCTACTTTTTAGTTTGGTTTATATATAATTTAAAGTGATACTTCTTTATCGACGTATGAAAGAAATTTTATAACAATGTAAAAAAAAACTTCATAGTTATTACATCAACTTACTATTAAAGTAGATTCTGAATAGATATTTGCTGCATTTAAAATAAAATCGATAAATATGGTTTTATCTCAGAAGTGTCTCTAGATGTGGCTCAATTTTTTATTTATTACATGACTTTACTATTAAAGTAAATTTGAGTAGATATTGGCTGCTTCTAAAATATATATCTAATAAAGCGTGTTGAAGAACTACGGTACTCAATAATTTCAATATCCTGCTATGAAAATCAAAATATTCGGGAAGTCATTGATGATTATTCTAAGTCAGCATATCTGATGGGTGACCATCCTTTGTTTGCAAATGTCTCAAAAAATATTTTCTCCCATTTGTTCCAGTCCGATTCCACTGTAAGTTTCATTTGCATGCAGTTGTACCAAACTACACTGGAGTATTCTAAGAAATGTTTTACATTTTTTCTATTTTCTTTTTGTCTTCTTTGATTAGGAAACGATCACATTCTTTGTTGAAATCTTTAATCCACTGGTAAGCATTTGAGTTTCTGCCCGTGAATATCTCAATCATAAAATATTTTGCAATTTTCCCTAAATTTTGAGATTCTGATATAGTTTTTTTTTTCAAGAAATTTTTTTAACAGTTATTCCAATTTTTTATTTGATCCACTAGGTATAGATTCAGAACTTTTTATTTTTTCCTCAATTTCTTCCAGGTAAAAATCCTTTAAATGTAAGTTTTTCTCTTCTCTATCCAAATATGTTTTTGATATATTATCTGTCAAACTTATCCATATTTTCAGTGTTTGATGTCTTTAATTTAATGATTTACTGACCTTGGTATATTTTGAAGTATTTGTATATGCCAGGGGGGGGGGGGTGGAGAGAGAGGTGAGGGTGGACAGAAAAGCGCAGAGATGACTGGGAACGAGCGTCCACTGGATACTCAGTCGTGCCTGAGTACTATAGTCTGAAACTATGTATTTGCACGGTTATGCAATAATAGTACACTCACGCCTGTAGCATAAGGAATCGCTACAAGGCAATCAGATGATGAGAAAAGATACACTATCGAAGTTAATGGACCGAGTCGTAAGACACTTTTTTCATATTCCAGAGAACATAGGTTCAAATCACGACTGGTTATTGTCATATCATTTTGACGTCAAACGTCTAAAAAATCACAGCGAAAGCCCAGAAACATTCCTACGAAAAGGTGTGTATCATCTTGCTTAAAATTTTTTCTATTTATATAGGCTTCGGCCTGAGACGCACTTAAGTCTTCCTTACCTAGACCTCCTAAATACACTTAGTTTTAATTTAGTTTCGGAAAAATATTCTGTTCAGTGTATCTCACGACTCATGTGATAGCGCGGTAATTCGTGTGATTGTGTATAGAAAACTAACAACACTGGGCAATACAGATTGTACGTCCACCAAAAAACATTAATTTTGATATCTCATTTATCATATCATAGGACAATGTTAAACAAAATTTTCGTCATGTCTGTATTGAATTATAATTGTCAATGTCTTGTTTTTATTGTTTTTAATTTTAAACCATTACACTATAAGCGACTCGCTAACATTGAAGTTTCACTTGAAACCAACAGATGTGAGTGTCGATACAGCCCCACCGATTTTTTTACAGAAAATTGTTAGGATGATTCCTTACTATAGGTCATGGTTAATTCATTTGGAATTGTCGCTCTACTGTGGCGTTGTTTTTTGCCGTCTATTAATCTATTTACGGACAGGCAATCAATTCAGAATATGAAGAAAAATGATATCGGAAATAGACTATTCCCCTGCTAAACATATATAAAAATGATTTCAAGGTTTTCATAAATTGATATTCTGAAATGTTTTCACTTAACCAGCTCATTACACTATTTCTAAATCATTTCTTAGTCGTTGAGGCTGTTATAATATAGGTATAATTTCACAACTACTTAATCAGTAAAACTTAAACAGCAAACGTAAATCGTTGTCAAGTAACGTATAACAAATATTCCGTATTCGCAGTTCACAGGTTGGAAATGCTGTGATTGTTTTTATCTGTTCTTAATTGCAATTGTTTTTGTATGTACATCTATATGTTAAAATAGATACTCTTCTAATGGTTTTCACAGCACATGCTAAAAACATAATTCTGGAATCACAATACCCTGTAACATCCCCAACATGACATAAACACTACCACAGCCGTTAAGAAGTAAGGTAGTAGTGAAATCCTACGAAAAGTGAACCCCAACAGCCCATCAGAAAAATAATGTGGGTATTATTAATGATTTAGTAACGTAAAAAAATATATATTTTTTTTTTGGAAATCATAAGAGCTTAAGTTTATTTTATTGTTCTTTTGATAGACATTACATAATAAAAACTCAATTGAATTACCACCTCAGTAGTATATAAGACTATACACCTGATGGTGATAGCTGTCGTGGCATTTTAAACATATGATATAAACTTGCTAAACCCGTCCACGCTTCGCTGTGTATCAGTATTAAATGGTATGGAAAAAGAAATTAAAGTGTGTAAGTATTGTAATAAAATTTCATTGAAAAAAAATAGTTTGAAAAATTAAATTTTCATTATAACAATAATAAAATTTCATTAAATGTATTGATTAACAATAACTTAACAAAACAAATAAGAAAAATGTTTAATAAACTTTAAAATATAATGAACGGATTATTTAAATTCAATTAAGAATCTAGTAATTACTATTAAATGGAGATGTAATTAATATTTTAGTTATTACTTCATAAGTTGAATGATTTCAAATTACGTTGATAAACAACATGGGAAATATATCAGAGTATATTAGAATTATATACGTTAAAACGGAAAAACCAATTACATAAAAACTCACCAAAACTTCAAGAATATGAAGAATAACTTCTTATTGATTGAGTTCACTAAACTTGATTTCACTCAATGTAAATATCAATAAAATCACTTCTGAATTGAGTAAAAATTAACTAAATTATTATCAACTACATTTTAACTAACATTCTACTGAAATAAAAAAATCACCAAAACGAAGAAAATTATAAGAACAATTATAGATTAATAATTAATCTCAATTAATTAAGCTCACTTAAATCAGTTCCACTTGATTTACTTAAATCAAACTGATCAGTTTTTTTGAAAATATTTATTTTGACAGCTGTCTGGTTATATTTTTATTTTGACAAAATAAAAAAAGTATTAAAATGAATGTCATTTGTTTTATGATAGCTTCAATTATATGAACATAATCAAGTTATATAATACAAATTACAATAAAATCTTATTTAAAATATTTAAAAATAAATAACCTATTTCAATTTTAATAACTTGAATAAAAATTTATATATATACAAATTTCAAAATTAACTAATTTAAATAAAAATAAAACTTCATTTTAAATAAAATAACTAAATATAAACCATTTAATTAAAAAAACAATTTGGCCAATATTTTATAAATATTTGAATTTAGAGCAATTAATAATAAATGGAGACAATACATTATGACCAATATAAATTAAATGAAATACAATTTATTAAATTAATTCTAATTAATTGGGAAAATTTATTCTTTTTCTTCTGATTTTAATGTTTCGAACTGGATATTTGCAAATTCAGAGATTAATTAATATTCAAAGAACGTAATAAATCGAACATCGAGAATTGAAAAGGAATGAAAATATATGTCATCGTCTTCTACGTGCGAACACTGAACTCTAAGTTCAATTATTGAATTATGAGCAATGAAAAGCTATGAATAAAGAAAAAAATATTAGATAAGATATTACTTTTCATTTAAAATGTAGTGACAATTATAAAAATTATTACTTGGTTTGCTAAAATCTTCATATTTTTTTTTAATTACTTAAGACGCTGATTGAAATGAAATGCTGATGAGATTATTGAAAAAAAAATTGGTTTTGTTTTTTACAACGTTTATTCAATTTATTAACAAAAGAATATTTATGTCAACATCAGCAATCTAAATTGAACCCGTATAGAATCCTACATATTAATTTTATTATTCATTATAGCCCGAACTGTAATTAATATAGTTTTTTTTACTTTCATTATAACGCCCACGCAATCCCCTTCGTGGATGGAATTTCGTAAAATTTGTTTTCAGTTGAACTCAAGATGACAAAATAATAATTTCGCCAAATTTAAAATCTGTAGGAGCTATTGATTTTAAGTTAATTTTTTTTAACGCCCCCGCACGGCCCTTTGTTGGTGGAATTTCATAAAATTCGTTCTTGGTAAATTTTAACATGCCAAAAAGTATATTATGGCCAAGTTTTATACCTATAAGAGCTAAAGTTTGAAAATGTGGATTTTTTTAATTAACGCCCCTGCAACTCCCCTTGCGGGTGGAATTTCGTAAAATCCGTTCTTACCTGACCTATTTTTGGTGAAAGGAATATTCCTACCAAATTTCAAGTCTCTAGGCCTTATGGTTCCAGAGATATCGTGATGAGTCAGTGCATAGGTGGAAATATCTTATATACATATATATATATAATGAAATATTTTACTTACTTAACCGTCGATTGTCAGGGGATTGTGATTTTCGGTCACTAGATTGCAGATTGAGTTAAAACATTAACTAGAATCACAAGACTTTGCATGCCACTTATTTATTCAAATTCTTTTTAAGATAATAGACATAAATTACTCATGTCATTCGAGTGCAAGGACTGTATGGTCGCGTTTTAACTTAAGGTAGTTTTCCGTCGCTCCCAGACGGAATTCCTCGATTATGGTAGTCTTCCAGTATGGCAGTCTTCCAGTATGTTAGTCTTCCAGTATGGCAGTCTTCAAGTATGGGAGTCTTCCAGTATGGCAGTCTTCCAGTATGGGAGTCTTCCAGTATGGCAGTCTTCCGTCACCCCACCTCCCCCGTAAAAACAGGAGTAAAAATACCATATTATAATTTTTACAGATCGCGGCTATAAGTATACAGTGCTGCTTCCTATAACCCATTTTTGGAAACTTTTGTTTCTATTAGTGCGCGATCTGTTGAGTTGATTTATGACTGGAACTACAGAAAGTAACCATCAGAAGCGCTATCTGTAGCCTTTTAAGTTAACCTAAGAAACAGCTAGGGGGTTAACAGTGCTACCTAGCGACGTATTCTATACACTACTTCGAGAGCAAAGCAGCTGTACTCATTCCATGGAGTGTATAAGGAAATATGGTATAAGGAAATATGGTATAAGGAAATATGGTAGAGTTCCGCCTCGTCCTTTTAACTTATGGCAGATTTCCGTTATGGTACTTTTCGCCTTTTTCGAAGAGGCCAGGCGGAATTCTGTCATTATGGTAGATTTCCGATATGGCAGTCTTCTGCGCCCCCTTTGTGAAGGGTCTCTGAATGGGTAATCTATAATTTTCAAAATTAGATTGATAGATGTCCGTGGATTTAAAATTGATTCAGCGGTAAAGTAGATCTGTAACAAATTTTGAAATATTTTTTGTGATCAGCCCATATAGGCACCGTGCGCGCCACTCTGGCGGCCAGCGGTGTAACTAACTGCGGGACGACAGGAATTGAGTAACTGCGCATCGCTAGTGTGTCACTTCTAAACAGTTCAAAACGACTAGCAATATGAATGTATTTAAAGAGCGGAAAGGTAACACAAATTGCTGTGTGGTTGGGTGTAGTAATGCGTACGGAAACACATCATCTGATATAGTGTTTTATTCATTTCCGAAGCGGAAAATTGAAGAACAACGACGAAAGTTGTGGGTTCAAGCGGTACGCAGATAAAAGTAAGTAGGTGTACACTGCTTATAAACTATTATATGCCAAAGTTAAACAATATATAGGCATATAATGCTATAAAAGCAGTTAATTTCTGCATAAAGTATGCTAAAATTATGTTAAGTATCACGGTAATCACATGGTTTATTTACATTTATGCCTAGCATCTGTAGCTGCGACAGAAAATATAAGCTCTGTGAAACACATTTGAAAATATTATTCCGAGTTTTGCATAAAAGTGGTCAAATTTATGTGATTTGAACCTTTTTTTCTAAATAAATAAACATTTATATAAAATAAAACAACAAAATAATGTTTGCTTTTACAGTTTTATATTTTTTGCATACGATTCGTGAACTTGTGGAGGTTTTAAGAAATATATTCCCCAGCACTACTCTATCATTTTACTTTTATTTTAGTACATTTACTAATTTGTTATTTATATAGAGGCTATTAGTGTATTATTTGGTAAAAGTTACATTTTTATTTCAGTGTTGATAATTCACCTTGGGAACCAACAACCACATCAAGAATATGCAGTGTTCACTTTATTGGAAACAAAAGGTCAGGACACCCAAACAATCCTGCATACGTCCCTAGTTTAGTTCCAAAAAACTATAAAAAGACAGCTGCCTCATCACACGCTTCTGAGAGGTATGAAAGATCCGCGAAAAGGTTAAAAAAAACAGTAGCTATGTATATATTATAGATGATGAATGTTCAACGAGTGCTGCTATTAAGAAACATGAAGTTGCAATACAGACGGATGTAAATGAAACAATTGTCTGCGATTTTGTCTTTTCTTGTAAAACTGATGGGGAAGAATTGTCGACTCAAGCTTTTATTCCATTGCAAGTCTGCCTTAGTTCGTATAAGAAAAGTTTATGACAATAGCTCAGGAACAAGTGATATGTGTAATGAAATACAGGGTTTTCAAGGATACCCCTCAATAAGACATGAGACAGAACTGCGAGACATTTGCTGTTTTTAATCTATTGTTAACATTGTTATTAATCAAACACAATCTTACAGCAAGATTAGTAAAGAAAATAGTTTGCTAATATTTTTAATGAAGATGAAAACTGGCTTGTCATATTCTGCTATGAGGGTGATGTTCGGAGTTTACCGTACAACTATATCACGTATTTTCACCACTACTCTAATGTTGCTATCATCTACAATGGCTAATTATGTGTTTTGGCCTAGCAGGGAAAATATAATGGAAACAATGCCTGAAATTTTCAAAAGAAAGTACCCTAATTGCCGAGTAATAATTGATTGTACGGAAATTAAAGTAGAACAGCCAACTATTGTTGATGAAAGAATTTTTCTTTATTCTAATTACAAGGGTACTTACACAATAAAATTCCTGGTAGGCATTTCACCTAGTGGAATGGTGACCTTCAAATCAAAATGCTATGGTAGCAGATCGAGTGACACATTCATTACAAATGATTGTGGATTATTGATTCTATTAAAAGTTGGCGATGAGGTCATGGCCGACAAAGGTTTTCCAGGAATAAAAACAAGCCTCTCCGACAAAGGGGTCGTTGTTGTAACTCCGCCATACCTTGATGATGGAAAATTAACAGCTGAAGAAGTGGAAACTACTTACAGTATTGCCAGTGTTAGAATTCATGTTGAGAGGTGCATTAAACGAATTAAAATCTTACTTTTAGACAAACTATCAATTGAACTGCTCCCCTTTATTGACGATATTGTTCATATGTGTTGTGTTTTAGTCAATTTGCAGTCTCCTATCATTAAAAATAATACATAAAGACAGATTTTTACTATGTAAACATACTGAATGAGTACTTTAATGTATTAAATAAGTATGACTACAAAGTTAATAAATTTAAGTTAGTCAAGACATGGAAAGTCTACACGAAAACAGATAAACAGAAAATGCAATCTGCTATGAATAACATTTGTTATTATAATGTACATTTGTTTGATTACTAGACATTTACTGAAACAAAATTAGTTAAATAGTGATTAAAATATAATGTTTATATTTTATCAATACAGTTCTCAATGTACGTCAAGTTCTTTTCTAATGTTATGCAGATCTGTTGTTTTCTACTGTAAACGTACAAGCCACATGTATTAACACCTGTTACATACATTAATATCTGACACTGAGTGTAATAAATATTATTTTTCTTTAATGTAATGTTTCCCCTTTCGTCTAGAAGTAAATATTTCAAAGAAACATTTCCTGCCTCATCAATTATGCACCTATCTTTACATGAAATTGGACATTTTACTTCTAATACTTTTTTTGCCTTGCCTCCACTAACTACGGTGCCATCTGGGCTTCCACAAAGCCATGGTTTCAGTTTATGAATGATCAGTCCACAACGTAACACTTTCGTATCATATGTTCTTTGATAATGGCCTATGGCTTCAGATTCCATGTCTTTTCCGTATTTCACATTTCTAGCGGCTACACCAACTAGAATTTTGTTAGACCCTACCAAAAAAGTATTTGCTAACGAGTCAAAACTTTCTCTTCTTACTTTTATGCGATGAGCCTTGTTGCTCGCCGAGATGCGGAGTTTTCTTTCATTGAACCATTCTGAACATTCTGCCTGCTTCCGTGTTGCTACAGAAATATTGAGTGCCTTCTCATTACTAACACTCACATAGTTTTCGTAGAATGACTGTTCGCCCTCATTCAATGGTCTAAACGCTAATTTTGTTGTCAAACTATTACACTGATTTAGTAGGATTTCTTTAGTTATATTTTTACACTCATCTAGCACTACTGAGCTTTCCACTGATTCTAATAAATAATTAATTACACTTTTACAGTCACGTTCCTCTTCTGTTCTGTTTTCTGCTTGTAACATTTGATACAGAAGACAAGCGATATTAACAAGAGTATCCAATGCTAAAGGAGAAGCGGCTACAGAATATTTTAGTTCTTTTATAGGAAATATTTCACTGATTCGCTTTCCCTTTGAATACTTTTCTTTCGCAGCCCTAGTGTAACATGGCTTTCCCCATGTTTGTGGAATGTCAGTCTTCGAAGTAATTTGTTCATTATTAACATAGTAAATAACTACAGCAATGTGTTTACAGTCGCATCAAAGTCCCGCCGGGCATGGGCAGTTTCTGTTTATGATATTTCTTCCGCCGTCAACCTACGAAAACAAATGAACGGTTAAATAAACATTAACATTTAAACAATAGGCACTGAAGTATAAACGTAAGGAAATAAAATACTTCAAGAGTGACAAGGTACGGTGGAAGATTAACAGACGTTTGCCGAATCACTTCTGCTTTTAATAGAGAAACGTCACCTCTCTTTATTTCCTTTACATTATTCATATGGCCACTGATACAAATATTTTTCCCTTTCGATAATTTATTCTCATCGAGGTTACTATTTTTAATCGGTAGGAAACCACATGTAGTTTCTATATCACACATGATTACAAACTGATTGTGAGCGCGCTGCGTGTCTCGGAGAGAGGCAGGCAGGTCGCGCGCGGCAGTCCCTCGAGTTGTTTCGAAAAGAAACACTACGCAGCGCCACCAGTACGATTTTCAGACCCGTGCACGGTGCCTATAGCATATTTTACACTGCTTAGAGTCATTGAAAACGATGAATGTGTGGCCGGCAGGGCCACATTTTTACTTGTAATTTATTTTTGTTTCTGGTCTCTAGTTTTATATGGTTTTTTATTTCACGTATTTTTACGCTTTTTTAATAAATGTTAATTTATCTGTAAATTTTTTTAATTATATTTGTTTCTGTTAATTAGTTATACGCAGTTTGGTAGCTATCGATTATGAGTTTAAGAATATCGATTGTGTTTCACGTAAATACCACTTGGTGAGCGCCCGGCGGTTGGCTGATGACGTCAGACATTCGGCTTGCCGGGAAGAAAAATTCAGCTGGGGCCGGGGGGAGAGAGTGTGCCGAGCGACCGTCGAGGACAGAGCCATGTGACGGCGCGGACTGGTGTGCCGGACGGCAACGGGCGACGAAGAGTATTGGGTTGGAGGCTCCACGCTGGGTGACAGGGCAATGGATGGCCCTGTGATACTGAACTTATCAAGGTAAAGAGAGGCCGCAATTTTGATTTTTACCCTCGTGGTACTGCAGTGGTTTTTGGCAAACCTAGTGAACTGTGTATTTTCCCATACTAAATTTTATTTGGACGGAACTTTTATTAGCCAGTTTGGTGAAGAGGCCCATTTGTTTTCACACGTTGTTCCAGTGTGGGATTTTCTTAAAAAAAGGTCGCCCGTTTGCCTGTAGTTGCAATAAAAGTATAAGTTTGGAAGAAACGAACATTTTGCAATTTGTTTTTGAGACTTTGTCATCGGAATTTGCATACGTAAAGTTGGCATTTAGCTAATATATCAGCTTGTGCAGTATTATTAAATGTATGCGATCGGTATTGGACTACATGCGCAGCCTGATGTTGGTTGGTGCGGCCATTCTACGTTTTTATAAAATCATTGGCAAGTTAATAAAGAAGTTAGACTTTGTTTGAAGCTGATGATAAATACTTCTGTGGTAACATGGTTATGTTACGTGAAGAGTTTTTGCTACATTTCCCTTAAAAATAAGATAATTTTTTTTTGGTCATCGTTCACGCCTTTGTGAATTCGTACCTATGGCCCGGCGTGGCATTAGACTCTGGAGTTGGTGAGGAAGGTCAGGAAGCCAGCGCACGCCTAGGATATTAACTTTGTTTTTTTGGCAAGTCTTTAGCAACGAACATCTGAAGAAAGACTAAACCGTTGATTGAGAGTTTAAGAACTTTATTTAAATAATTTGTTTGTACTTCAGTATTATTTTTGTAGATTTTTTATATATTTGTATTGATTGTCTTGTTTGATTTTTGGTATTAGGGCAGTCAGTAAATTTTGATATTTTATAGTGGCCACGCCTCACGCCCTTATATATTTTTATACTTGTTGTTATCAGTATTTATATTTTTACGATTTTTTAAAGGTTATTGTTAGTATCGCTAATGGGGATAAGATGCTGCCATTATTAACGTCAGCTTTTGTAACTAAGCTTGTATGGTTATGTATAGTAAAAATTATTTTTGCAAATTTCTATTTTTTAATAACATACGTCCAAAGTCTTGCCTCTTGTTTGTTTAATGGTTACTCTGCTATTATATCCTTTAAATTTTTTGGCCTGACCCCTGGGCAGTGGTGTGGGGAATTTATATTGTTTAGCTTTTTTATGCCTGGTTTTAATATTTATTTTTTCCCTTCGCGCCCAGAGTGAGTCGGGGACGCAACCCCTCTTCCAATTAAGGAGGAAGAAGGGTTACAACCTGCGCCACTCTGCTCGGCAGAGACTTTGGACTTTTGCGATTTTGCTGACTTTTTTGATTTTTTTAATAATGGCAGTTTCTTGGATTTATAAACTTCCCAAAGAACAGGTTTACGCTAATTTGCAAGCAGCGGGAGTAGAGAGTGGTCTGGAGGATGACATTGATACCTTACGCAGGAAATTAAGTACCCACATTAAAGAAGGGAGGAAAAAACCTGTTGAGGAAAATGTGGAGAATTCGGAGATCAGCCAAGTAAATTCATTGAATACTGCTATGCAAAGTAAATTACTTTTCAAAGAACTGGATAGGTTGCCATCTTTATGTTCCGGTGGGCCAAGAGATTTAATAAAGTTTTGCTTGGGAGTAGATAGTTTGAAAACTAATTGTTGTTTACAAAATGAGCAAGAATTGTTAAGGTGTATTTCGACTAAATGTAGCGGGATCGCTAGAGACGTGATTACGTCAGGTATAAATAAGTCTGTTGGATGGTCGGTAGTGAAAGAGAATTTGTGGGAATATTTGTGCCCTAAGAGGGTGAAGGACGATCTAATTAAGGAATTGATTTTCCGTTTTCAACGGGAAAATGAAAGCACCTTAGAATTTATACAGGATATTAGAAATCACGTTAATGTATTTGGTCTGCAGTTAGATGATCACCGTTTTGTAGCTATTATTTTGGAAAATCTAAATCCTGCCATCAGACACGAATGCGCATTTATTGGCAGACCTAATAGTGTGGAGGAACTCAACACTTGGGCTATCCAGGTAGATAATATTTTTTACGCTAAATGTGAATTCGATAAGTGTAAAGGCAAAATCAATTTTAAACCGGTTTGTTTTAAAAAAACGCCGGGTAATGAAAAAATTGATAAGACTTGTTTTAAGTGTAATAAGGTAGGGCATTTTGCTAAGGATTGCTCGGTTTCGGAGGTTAATAAATTTGTTTGTGGTTTTTGTCGCAAAAATGGTCATTCAGAAAAAGTTTGCTTTAAAAAGAAGCGGGAGCAAGAACAGCACCAGGAATTATAGTGGTCTTTAGTTTTTGTTTTTTTTTGTTTTAAGAGAGAAGGTTTTGTTTAATACGTTTCGGACTTGACTTTGGAGCTTGTTTGTTTGTTTTGGCATACTTAGATCCCGTTTGTTCGGTTTGTGAGTTTAGTTTGTCTTTTCCGTTACTTGTTGGAAAATCCTTCTCTTGTTTTTTTTTTTTGAGCGTTGAAATTTTGACTGAGGCTTTGGAGGCAAGTTTTCCTTGTTGCAGGTTTGTTTGTTTGAGTTTGGGCTGGTTTGTTGGATTAGAAGTTTTTGAGAATACTTTGTCTCCAAGTCCAAGGTTTTTTTTTTTGACGTTTTAGTTTTTTAAGGTTGCTGTTTAAATTTTTTTTTTGTTCAAGGCGGAGGTTGTGGCCGGCAGGGCCACATTTTTACTTGTAATTTATTTTTGTTTCTGGTCTCTAGTTTTATATGGTTTTTTATTTCACGTATTTTTACGCTTTTTTAATAAATGTTAATTTATCTGTAAATTTTTTTAATTATATTTGTTTCTGTTAATTAGTTATACGCAGTTTGGTAGCTATCGATTATGAGTTTAAGAATATCGATTGTGTTTCACGTAAATACCACTTGGTGAGCGCCCGGCGGTTGGCTGATGACGTCAGACATTCGGCTTGCCGGGAAGAAAAATTCAGCTGGGGCCGGGGGGAGAGAGTGTGCCGAGCGACCGTCGAGGACAGAGCCATGTGACGGCGCGGACTGGTGTGCCGGACGGCAACGGGCGACGAAGAGTATTGGGTTGGAGGCTCCACGCTGGGTGACAGGGCAATGGATGGCCCTGTGATACTGAACTTATCAAGGTAAAGAGAGGCCGCAATTTTGATTTTTACCCTCGTGGTACTGCAGTGGTTTTTGGCAAACCTAGTGAACTGTGTATTTTCCCATACTAAATTTTATTTGGACGGAACTTTTATTAGCCAGTTTGGTGAAGAGGCCCATTTGTTTTCACACGTTGTTCCAGTGTGGGATTTTCTTAAAAAAAGGTCGCCCGTTTGCCTGTAGTTGCAATAAAAGTATAAGTTTGGAAGAAACGAACATTTTGCAATTTGTTTTTGAGACTTTGTCATCGGAATTTGCATACGTAAAGTTGGCATTTAGCTAATATATCAGCTTGTGCAGTATTATTAAATGTATGCGATCGGTATTGGACTACATGCGCAGCCTGATGTTGGTTGGTGCGGCCATTCTACGTTTTTATAAAATCATTGGCAAGTTAATAAAGAAGTTAGACTTTGTTTGAAGCTGATGATAAATACTTCTGTGGTAACATGGTTATGTTACGTGAAGAGTTTTTGCTACATTTCCCTTAAAAATAAGATAATTTTTTTTTGGTCATCGTTCACGCCTTTGTGAATTCGTACCTATGGCCCGGCGTGGCATTAGACTCTGGAGTTGGTGAGGAAGGTCAGGAAGCCAGCGCACGCCTAGGATATTAACTTTGTTTTTTTGGCAAGTCTTTAGCAACGAACATCTGAAGAAAGACTAAACCGTTGATTGAGAGTTTAAGAACTTTATTTAAATAATTTGTTTGTACTTCAGTATTATTTTTGTAGATTTTTTATATATTTGTATTGATTGTCTTGTTTGATTTTTGGTATTAGGGCAGTCAGTAAATTTTGATATTTTATAGTGGCCACGCCTCACGCCCTTATATATTTTTATACTTGTTGTTATCAGTATTTATATTTTTACGATTTTTTAAAGGTTATTGTTAGTATCGCTAATGGGGATAAGATGCTGCCATTATTAACGTCAGCTTTTGTAACTAAGCTTGTATGGTTATGTATAGTAAAAATTATTTTTGCAAATTTCTATTTTTTAATAACATACGTCCAAAGTCTTGCCTCTTGTTTGTTTAATGGTTACTCTGCTATTATATCCTTTAAATTTTTTGGCCTGACCCCTGGGCAGTGGTGTGGGGAATTTATATTGTTTAGCTTTTTTATGCCTGGTTTTAATATTTATTTTTTCCCTTCGCGCCCAGAGTGAGTCGGGGACGCAACCCCTCTTCCAATTAAGGAGGAAGAAGGGTTACAAATGAAAAAAAATTTCGGTTTAATTTACATCTAGGATAGGCTCCAAATAACTCTACACACTCGGGGAAAATATCGCCGGCCCAATGGCTACATGGACGCTCAATGACTCTGAATCATCTACACAGGATGTAATTAGAAAAATTAAAAAAAAAGACAATAGATTAGTTTTGGCGAAAGGTTTAAAGATCAGCAGTTACCGAACAATCTGGATGCAGAACATTCTTTAACCTGTTTTGTAAAAGTTTCATGTTTCAAGAAACGTTTTAATGTGGTGCCAGCAAGCCATTAGAAAACTGTTCATATATTTATTTTCTCAGTTTGTGGCAGCCAAAATTTGGTCCCTTCGACCAAAATTTTTTTGTGTGCGGGCCTCTCGTAGAAACATCCTTAAGTAAAAGCTTTCACATTTGAGTCAATCGAGAAAATAAGCATCTACAAAATTTAATTTTTTTAATTTGGAGTCAAATTATTGCTCATTATTTTCTGATTCACGTGGGTTTATAAATCGTTTACCGTCGACAATCAGACTACCCGATCAGGTTCGACAACGTCATCGTGGATTTGTTATGTTGATGAGGTAATAGTGCCGTGAACAGCCGTAGTGTTATCAGTGTCCATATAATCCTTGCAGGTAATCTATAGACAGCGCGCTCAACGACACGAAGGATGCAGGCTAGCGTTTGGGAGGTTCAGCAACCCCCAATTCCTCGCGCATCATCGTTAAACCTCGCCCGACCGATCGTCAATTCGCACGCCGTGAACTGCCTTCCGGGCGAATGACGGCCTAATGCGGCTAATAACACCAACCCTCTCCTTTCCCTCCCACCCACAAATAGAACCACGTGGGCGCGAGGTAAGTGATGGGACTGAGTGGCTCCTTCTCGACGTACGGGGTGACCATGGAAACTGTTCTTCACTTGGGACGCAGAATTCGAGCAACAAACTTCTGCTATAGTTTCATCACGAAAAATTAATTGTAAAAAAATTATAAACGGCACAAGTTCTAAAGTGCTTCTTTGCGTGTAACTCAACTACTTTATTTATTGAAAATAATTGAGCAAATTCTTAAAATGGAACTGAAAGCGTCACAGAAAACGTTTAACGAAAAAAAAAACACCTGAAATTTGAGGTTTTCTTAAATTTATAACATTGAAATAATTGAGGGTAACAACATTTCAAAACCAATTTTTTGGTAATTAATTATATTAACCCCAATAATTCAAATTAAACCAATTTACCACAGCAATAATTTAATAGAATAAAACATTATCTTGACACTTTGTAAAAAGTTTAAACATTTTCTCTATTATTTGCAAGGGAATTATTTGTTCACCTCCAACTCCAAAGGAGTATGACAGCCTTGGGAAACGCTTAAGACTGTAAGTCCCATTTATGTTTTCGTGATGAACCTGCAGCTGAAATTCGTCGGTGGAATTCACATTGGACCTTTGTATCAAGTTATTATTTTTTAATGGCACAGCACCACGTTATTTTAGCACTCATTCGCTCCTAAATGCAAGGCAGTGAGCGAGCGTGGAGTCCTTCCATCATGTTGCGTGCACAAAAGAGACATTAGATAGTGACCTTATAGTTTGAAAGCGTGAACTAAACTACCATATCACACGCCGTTGGCCGACCGGACTGCACACAGTAAACGCCTCATTTTCGTGGTCAATTAATTTTAACTTCTATTCCTACTTCGAGGGGCGAGCGTGAGCTGAGAGGGTAGTTCTCTAGAAATGGCAGCTGTGGAGTGGGTAAATTTTTCTGCGGCTATTTGTCTCCTAATTCAAAACTGATGCATTTCTAATTGTATGTACCATTATCTCTTTAGCCGAATGGTAAAGGTGGTACGTTAATTTCAAGTGGTATGTACAGGTCCTGGTACCCGCGAGTGTTCTTGCCTTCTGCGCAAAAAGGATGGTAATGAATCTATTATAGCTTTTTGCCAACAATTGGAAACCCTTTTGCTTTTATGCCTGTTGTTCGAAGAAAGAGCTATGATGTGTGGGCATCCTTCCTCGGGGATGTTTAGAAGAATCTGCCCAAGGGTTCGATCAGGGAGCACCTGAAGTAATGCACATGGTGTGTGGGCTCCTGAGCCCCCTGACCACTTAGTAATAACTACTCCCATATAAAGCGCCTTCCCTGTCTGTCAGAGCGGGTCTTAAATAGCTGTACACTCTTGAACTTCGGTAATCGTAGTTATTTAATATTCGAATTTTTTGCCGAGGTGATTTACTGCATCCCAAGGAAGTGAGAGTCTGACTCTGTGAATGTACCCCAGCGGCTGTGGTTACTGCAGTCGGTGGCTGTACAAGGTTTTTACCGAGGTAATCCTTCTCTATCCTTGTAAGATGAAGGCTTCAGCACTACTCTTATGTTTATGCATATGGTTTTGAAATTCAATAGTACCATGGGCTGAATCTCTGACGTTAAAGGTTCCTGCTCAAGTTTCTTGGGTAGGCCCTGTAGTGGAATGGAGTTGGTATCTGAGGGATACTTTCTTCCCTGCCTCGTCGTTACTATCTGAAGGAGAGTGGGGCTAGAACTCCGGGGCACTGTATGAGTTGAGGGTCTCAAGCCGATAAAAGCGAGATGTGCATCGGAATGACTGACTATAGACTGGTGTGTTCCAGCTTTGATGTGAAAGAAGCCCCTAGTCCCGTTTTATTCAGGCCATCTCCTGCTTCCTTGCCTTAAGGGCGGTAGTTTCTGGTGTGTTCCACAAGGTACTCTAGGTACGGTAGCATTGCAACTAACCAGCTATCCGATTAATGCCCTGTTACTTGTCTCTTATCACTCAGTTTAAATGTGAATATAGGATACTGCCAAAAATTCATTACAGAATGGTTGGGAATTACAATGACATTTCATTCCACGATATAGAGTTTATCGCAAAATGAATGACGTAATTCAGATTGAGGTGTTGAACTTTTTGACGTGACTACGTCTAATAAATCGACGAACGCCGGCTGCACGCACGAAAAAGTGTCCCGTTACGCACATTGTTCTGTTACGCTGTGTTCTGTTACGCTCATTGTTCCGTTACGCTGTGTTCCGTTACGCTCATTGTTCCGTTACGCTGTGTTCCGTTATGCTGTCGGCGAGTGGAGTAATAATAGGTTATGTTACAATTGACGAAAAAATTGTGGTGATTCATATAATTGATGATAGATATTTGATTACAGTTTATTTATTTGAAAACTTTTTAATAATTATATTTAAACTTTATAGCTAAACACCAGTTTTTAAAATTAATTACAAGTCATCTACACGTGAACTGTTTCGTCGACTGTTTATAAAGTGAAGTGAAAAGTTAATGTGGTTTTCATTGCTTATTACAACAACAATTTCGGCAATAAAGGTAAATTATTCTTGCATTTTAAAAATCTCATTACTAGTATTATTTCAAGTATTTATTCTTTTATTATTAAAATAAAAATGACTAAATTTTATTATTAAAAGTATGCAATCATTTCATCAATGTTTTGTTAAAATGTTGTCACGTTAAACTATCGTCCGTAAACCGACTTTACAGACAACCAATTTTTAGCCATCAGATATGTTCTAAATTAACTTAGAAATTTTGTAAATGACATTTAAAGCTTTGTTGTGGGACTTTTTGTTTGGATCCTAAGTGAAGTGCTAAAATAATGTGGCTCTCATTATGTGGTCGATAGTAAGGTACAATAAATTAAAAAAAAAAATTTCTAGTAATTTTAGAAAAACAGTAAAAACTGTTGTATTAAATATTCTCTATCTTTAAATTATTCGTTATTCTAGTATTTTATGCGACTGCGAACTTGACTCTCAACTAGTGGTTATAGGTTACAATTATTCCTCGTGAATATATATATATATATTATATATATGTATATATATACACACATACAGGGTTTGTTCGGAAAGTAATAGGACTGAGTCGATTTAAAAAAAATTATTGAGCCAATCGTTATAATTCTTTAAAAACTTTCAAAGTAGGCTCCTTCTGCGTCGATGCAGCGCTGCCACCGCGATTTCCAAGCATTGAAGGCGTCACGGAAGGCATTCTCCGGAATAGCCTTGAGAGCCGTGGTGCAAGCTGCTTGGATACCCTCTGTCGTCTCAAAATGCTCGCCTTTCATTCTCTGGAGCACTTCCACGTAAAACTTGGCGTTGACGGTTTGTCCAGGAGGAAAAAATTCATGGTGGACGATGCCTTTGATGTCAAAAAAGACAATGAGCATCGTTTTCACTTTGGATTTGCTCGTTCTTCCCTTTTTTGGGCGAGGAGACGCCGGCGTGTGCCACTCGGAAGATTGCCTCTTTGTCTCGGGATAATACTCAAAGATCCATGAATCGTCACCTGTGATTACGTTATTCAAAAATTGGGGGTCACTTTCACACATGTTCAAATTTTCTTGGCACACTTCCACTCGCCGCAATTTCTGGTCGTCAGTGAGCACTTTTGGGACCATCTTCGCGCACACCTTGCGCATTTTCAAATGCTCCATCACAATGTCATGAACCACAGATTTTGGTAAATTTAACATCTGGGCAACTAAACGAATACTCAGTCGACGGTATGAGTTCAAAACTTTGCGCACACGAGTCACATTGTCGGGGTTTGTCGAAGTCGAAGGTCCTCCAGCATGGTCTTCATCGGCGACCTCTTCCCGGCCCTCCGAAAAGGCCTTGTGCCACCGAAACACACCACTTCTTGCTAAAGCATTATCTGGGTAAGCCTGCTTGATCATATCGAAAGTCTCTGTCGCAGATTTACCGAGTTTCACACAGAATTTAATCGCGTACCTCTGCTCTAACGAACGCTGCATTTCTCGGCTTGCACCACTCACAGAAACACGTCGCGCGAAAAAGCCTGGCCTCACTCTCCAGCTGCTCGGAGACAACTGACCAGTCGCTCGTTCGTTAACTAGGAACCCCATCTACCGAATCCAGTCGGTGCGCGCACGCTCCGAAGTACAGTCGCGGCGGAAGAAAATCAGTCCTATTACTTTCCGGACAAACTCTGTATGTATGTATGTATGTATGTATGTATGTATGTATGTATGTATGTATGTATGTATGTATGTATGTATATATATATATATATATATATATATATATATATATATATCCTTACTAATGATAAAACTGTTTGAAGTAAAAATTCTGTACATTGGATGAAATGATCAAAAAGCTTTTGTAAATGGCTATATACATTGATGTAACTCAAAAAAAAATTTTTTTTAATGTTTTGTTTCTTTGTCTGTTTATTTGTTTGTTTCTTCCAGCATCAATTAAAGAAACTTGGTGTATTTTAATGAAATATTTTCATTTGTAATTTCTATAGCTGATTTAAAACCTAGTCTATATATAGGTAATTTATATGTGTACCCCTAAAAAGGTTTAATCATGGGTTTAAAATAATTAATTATATTTCCAAAAACAAATCAAGCACAATAAAAGGTATTTGAAACCAAAACTACAATTTACCTTTTTTTCAAATATTGACACCTAAGAATTTCAATGTGTTAGGTATGTTTTAAAAATAAAAAAATTAATACTTTTAAATAAACTATATTTAGAGGTTATAAACTAACGAAACTATCTAATGTGCTCGTTAGTTAAGGAATGTATCCCCCCAATTAATTTAAATTCGTAATTTAAGGGTTAAAAATTAGAGAGTGATTTATTGTTAAAAATTTTATCTTTAAAATTTTTTAATATATTTGGAAATAGAAAATAAATAATAAACCATACATTAATTTTAAATCTTTGTGATTTTCCATCATAAGGGATGTAAAAGGAGTAAGTATGGTTTAAAAAAAATGAATTCTTTCGAATCTATTTGATCTAAATATAAGAATTTAAGAATTATAATTTAGCATATAGTAACTAATATTTTTTTTTTTTTTTTGGGAATTGAGCCTTTTAGGTGGTGAAAAGGTGGTATTTATGGTTTAGTATCAAAAATAATATATCCAATGGAAATCAGGCTGGATACAAGAACTTGAACACGAATATCATATATTAGTTAACACGCATGTTTAAAATTTTACTGACATTGGAATGCAGAAGGGGTGAAAAGGGGCTAAATAAGGTTTTTGCAATAAAAAAATTATTCTCCAAAGTAAATGAAACATGAGGTAAGAAACTTAGCATGAATACCTCAAAACAATTAGTTATGTTGTTTTCTTTATTGTTTTTTGAAATTCAACTCTAAATATAGTGAAACAAGCGTAGGTTGGTTTTAATATTAATAGATCATATCGCCAAGCATATAAGGAGGGACTTCAGAAACTGATCAACAATAACGTTCATTATGTGATTTAAAACCAAAAGGGGCAACAAGGCAGGAATTTTCGTTTTATTATAAAAGTCGTGTCTCTGAAGCTAAAACTGTGGGATGTAAGTAATTAGGTATTATTTATACACATGCAAAATATTGTAACGCTTTTTTACTTCATGTTAAACTGTATTTCTAAAGGGCTGAAAAATGGTATATATAATTTTAACCTTTAAAATAATATCCAATTATGAAATCGAACTTATATTAAGATATTCGGTATGATTAATAAGCATACTTGAAGCAACATTCCCGTATTAATCTTTTTAATAGTGTTACTTAAGTTGTAACATGAGTGAATAATTAAAAAAGATCCACTAAATCAGTAGGTATTGGCAAGATAAATTTAAAATCAATATACATATTTAGTTTTTCACACCTGTGGTAAAAAAAACCTGATGATTTTGGATTTATTTGGTTATTGCCATATTTATAAAAATTTTAGTTCTAAATTTTTACATAGGCATATCTACGGGAAATTAGGCGAGAGGTGAAATTTTGCTAATTTTGCTCAAGTATTATTAAGCACAAATACTTATCAATTAAAATGTAAGATAAATAAAGTTATACTTATATTCTACTTTCAAATAAAAATTCAATTGTTTAAAAAATTACAAAAGTGCAGGTATTTGTAATAATGTGAATAATTTCTTTTTGTGAGCATAGCAGTAGCTAAAATAAATGAAAGTGTAATTGTAAACATTGACATAATTTTAATAAAACTAAAAAAGCATGTTTTGAATAATTATTTTAGTTGGCTGCGTCATAAAATGTAAAGCAGGTAAGTGTGATTTCATCAAGGTAAAATATATCCTTGAAAACAAGACGATGTTATTAAATAGCATATTTAATATTGTAACAGAGTGGATTTCGGATTATACATGTAAGGGGGTAGTTTTAAATCAAACAATAGAACCACAGCCTGATACACAAGATTAGATGGTATCTTTCTTTCTTTAAGGAAAAACTGACGTAACTCAAAAACAAAAAGAATTGAATCATTATTAATGTAGAGCTGCGAGAGGATTTACTAGATTACTATAATTATTTCTGAGGGATCCTCATAGTTTCCTCCCCGCACGGGGAGTTCTAGAGGTATTACTATTTATTATTCGTAAATGTTCAAACAAAAGTATTAATCCAAAGAATTTAAATTTAATTATGTAAAAACTTATTAAATCAGAGACAATGCTTTATAAAACCTAACAGTCTTATAAGGTTCAGTTTCAGATATAATTACTAAAGGTGTCAACATTCATTACGTTATCAATAACGGGACCAGTTGTGATTAAGGGAGTACCAGAACTTAAGTAAAGTAGACATTGCTAAACTATTCGCTTCCAAAGAGTTAACATTAAATACTGCATTTATGAAGTTACTATCGTCTGAGTCTTAGATAAAAATTTTAACTTGCATGTTTTGGAACTCCTCATATGTTTTGGGGCCTCCAAGCCCCTGTACTTATTGTAGATTAGATTTGCCATTTTACATCTCAACACTTATCACCGTGAACTTATAATAAATAGATACATGGGTGGCCGGTGCTCGCTCAGTCAGTCTAAAACTTTACATTATGAAACGCGAACTCATTTCCGCCCCTAATAGTGAGCCTAACAGTCACATCCCTGACTTGTTAGCACTAACAGTCTCGTTACCAGGACGAGCAGGAGCCCGCCCAGTGAGCCCCAAGCTCACTCTAACTCCCCCTACTTTCCAGAAGGTTTCGGCCCAGCCGACCCCACATCAGGGTACAAACTAGCTGAGTGGACGCCATGTCGCTCGCGCCGAGAGGACAGTACCCCGGTTGCGCCACAGAGCGATCCAGGAACTTCAGCACGTGGCAGCGCTAGAAGAGTGGTTGGGCTCACGCCACACATCGGTATGTGCGACGCCAGCTCAACCACCACCCGATCCGCCACATGCCTCCGTTACCGAGTTGCGCCACTCTGCAACTGAGGAAACCAACAAAGAGCCTGCACCAAGGAAGACACACATGTAAATATGGCTTCGCCATAAAATTCAGGAACGCGACAGTATAAACAAATAATTAGACTGGTTTATGCATTGCCACTTTTGAATATATTATATTTAATGCTTTTGTTATAAATTATATCTTATATACTCCTTATATTTTTTAAATCTTTTTGTTAAATTAAAACATTTGGTATTAATTTAATTGTTTTCTTAGAATTGTAAAATATCTGCTATACCTTAAACTGCGCGAGTGAAGCCACGGATTCTTTGCTTGTAAGTGATAGAAAGATAGTTTTTAAGCTTTCACTTAATAAGCAGTCTAGTTTTTAAGTAAAGTTAAATTAGTAGTACAGATCATTCCAGTTGTTTAATTGTATTGATTTGACAGAGAAATGTATTAGAAGATTGCCTATTCACTGCACTTTTCCATGTACAAGATTATTTAATTTCCAAGTAGTTTATAGTTTTCCAATTGAATTTGGTTTAGTAATCGAAATTATAAATTAAGCATACATTTAGCTAAATAATCGAAAATTTCATATGCAAAGAAAAAAAAATAGCCTACCACAAATCTCTGAAAGCCAAGGTTGTAGGAACTTGGACTATGTGGCTGGTTTTGTAAATGTAAACCAACATGAATACAAAGGAAATGAAGGTATGGTACGAAACAAGAACTATAATAACAAGTGTTTCTTTAGTTGTACAATTTACAGAAATTAAAATTAAAATTTAAAAAAATATAAGTTTTGCAATGAATTTGCTAATTTAATGTTACATTATCGCTTTCACTCTCTGATCACAAATGACAAATGGGCATTCAGCACATTCATAAAATTTAAGAAGATCGCTGACATTCAAACATCAATTCGCTATCCACATGTCGAGGAAAGTATAGATACCGTAGAAATAAGGTCTAATAATTTAATTTAATTGTTTTCATAACTATCTTTTACAAGAAGCAAAATTTTATTTATGTTGCAAAATTCTAACATGGAAAAAGAGAAAAATATTTATCATCCGATAAAATGAGATGAGGTACAAAAAATGTAGCATCGTTTACATTAATTAAAATATATCATATGAGACTATATAATAATCAAATTAAATATATATCACCATCAGAAAAATAATCAAGCAAAAACTGGTTGGTAAGCCTATAATAATGTTACGAACGTGAGCAGGCCGGCGGCGCGTGCAGATTCGGAGCTGGCTGGCGGCCCCGCACGGCCACTGATGTCACGTGGCCGCCGAAACATGAGACGTGCCGCGCGTGCCTGGTAGATTACAAGGGTAGTCGCTTCCCCCCCCCCCCCCCTCCTTCACACCGCTCCCCTAGCAACGCACTGCCTTTGCGGCTTTACCTGACACCTTGCAGCTGGGGAGTTCCGCGAGCTACCGACGCGTCTCGATAATTCTGGCGTCGGGTTGGCGCGGAATGACGCGATTGGCCCCAGGCGCACTCATTAATTCTAGAAGTTGCGTCTGAACATATATAAGCCCAGGACGCCGGCCTCAGAGAGCAGTGGGGAGTGGAGTTGATCCAGGCGATAGTGCCGTGGGTGCGGCGGTGTTTCGGGGCGATAATCCGGGCATTAGTGTCACGGGTGCGTTAGAGTTCCTCTGCAAGTAGAGAGTTGAGATCCGGGGCGATAGTCTGGGAAATAGTGCCACTGTTGCGGTGGAGTTCCTGAGCGATGAGTTCGTCGGCGAGCGAGTTTCTCGGCGATAGTTGGGTGGCGAGAGTGCCGCGGATGCGGCGAAAGTCGCAAGCGAGTTTCCAAGCGAAGCGTTGAGTGGATCCTCTGCGAAGGGAAGCTCGAAGGCGGCGGCGGAGTGCAGTGACGGAGTCCCGCGACGGAGGTCCACGAGGGGTGCTGCGGCGATAGTTGCGCCAGAGGTGCGGCCCAGCGAGGTGTGCGGTGTGTAAAAACCAAGTGACTGGGGAATAAATATTTTTTAATGTAATTGATTATTAGGCATTTTGAAGTGACAACGTCTAATAAATCGATGAACGCCAGCTACACTCACAAAAAGTGTCCCGTAACGCACATTGTCCCACTACGATGTGTCCCGTTATGCTCATTGTACGATTGCGCCGCATATATCTTTCACTCGATTTGACTTTTCAATCATGTTTTCGGCGTTTCAATTATTAATATTATGTACTTTAATCATCGTACACCGATTTTCAGCACAATCTGTACGGTTATTTAAAAGTAATGTTGAATTTTCAAATACGATTTTGTACGAACAATGGTGTTTTACAGTTACACATAATAATTCAAATTACACCCGGGATCTTTTGCACAATGTTTTGAGGCCACTTGTGGCGGCCTCAGTCGTTTTGGTTATTACTATTACCTTTATTTTGCGTAAAGTTTATTTTAAGATGAGTTAATTTTTTCAATAACATTATTTATGTGTTTATATACATATTTCTTTTCATACATCCCATTTAATAGCGGATAGTCAACACGGTTTTGTACCTGGTAAAACTACGATCACAAATTTATTTGCGTTTGTTAATTTTACGTACGGCGAAATTTTATCCCGCAAACAAGTGGATGCTATATATTTCGATTTAAGTAAAGCATTTGATACATGCAAGCACTCTCTAATTGTAGATAAATTAACTAGTTTTGGTTTGAATTCCTCCTACACTAATTGGTTCTGTAACTATCTAAATGAAAGATCCTTTGCTGTTCGTATTTGTAGCACTTTATCTTCATCTTTTAATGCATCGTCTGGTGTTCCTCAGGGTGGAACCTTATCACCTTACTTATTTGTAATTTTTATAAACGACATAGTTAATGTTATTCGGCATTCGAGAGCTTTGCTCTATGCGGATGATCTAAAAATATATAGTACCATTAGAACACCAAGTGATTGTTTATTGTTGCAAGAAGATATAAATAATGTAACTAAGTGGTGTCAAACTAACGGAATGAAATTAAATCTTAAGAAGATTAAAATAATATCATATTCTAGGAAAACATATACAGAAAATTTTAACTATGTAATAAACAACAACATGATACAGAGAACTTATTGTATGCGTGATCTAGGTATTCTCTTAGATTCAAAATTTTACTTTCATCACCACGTGGATAATTTAATTGCAAGTGCAAACAAAATAATTGGGCTTATAAAATATTTAACTTATTTGGCTAGCTCTCTTGATTCTGTAATTAGTCTTTATTTTACCTTAGTAAGATCGAGATTAGAGTATGGCTCTGTCATCTGGAACTCTATAACTACCACTGACTCAAATAGACTTGAAAATATACAAAAGAAATTGTTCAGATACATTTATAACAAACATTTAATAGATGATAATTCAGAGAATTTTAACTACGATCTAATCCTTGAAACCCTGAACACGCATACACTGCAGTTTAGAAGGAAAGTTTCTGATACGGTTTTTGTAATAAATTGTTTTATAAATGTTTATCACAGCACTGAAATATTAAACAAAATTGGTCTTCGAGTTCCTTCATTCAATCATAGAACAATGCGACCCTTTCGAACGTATCACATAAAAAATGAGCTATCAAAACGGTGTACTGATAATTGTAATGATATTTTGAAAGATTTAGACCCTTTCCAAAGGGCAAAATTCTCTATGAAAGATATTTTGAATTCTTAATTTTCTTGCAGTTAAGATAACTTCTGATTTAAATAATGTTTTATTGTTATTTCATTGATAAGAATTAATTTAAATTTGACAAATTTAGCTACTTAATCTTATAAGGGTCCTTTGACATGTGTTTATGTTTGTGTTGTCCCATTTTTATTGTTGTGTTTATCATTAAGTTTTGTGTATGTTATTGTTGTTTCTTTATGTAATAATTATTAAGTGCCTACCTGTTAAAGGCTTTGACTGTTGGTAGGCACTCAAATAATAATAATAAATAAAATAAAATAAATATTATTTAATGGTGTATGTTATTATTTATTTATTGTAACTTTTTAATCGTATACCTTTTTTAATTTACGTAAAGTACCCTTATTCTGGAGTGGGACTTGCAAGAAATAACCAGAACGATCTAGCGGAGTGAGGGGTGGTAGTAGAGGAGGGGGGTGACGTCAGCTGACGGGACAAGGGGAGGCGACGGCCAGCTGTTTGGAGCGAGGAGTGTGTGTTTGACCGCCGGCCGCGGAACTACTCGGTGGATAGGAGAATTTGCATCCCAGCGATGAGTAACTGGTGTTACGTTACGTGAATAAGATTGAATATGACGGTAACACCACGACACCTTGGGCGAAGCAACATAAGTGGTGGTATTCGAGAACGCGATATTTGGGGGCCTAGTGCACGGGCCACCGATACAGCGCGATGCTAGAGGCGCTAAAAAGTGAGTGGGGTTTACACCCGACCCAAGCAGTCACCAACTACAGAGATATGCTTCAGTAACAAGTAAGTGCGAGAACTGGATTTTGTTATTTGTGCCCGGCTGGTATGACATGGAATACGTGTTTCAAAGACAGAGTGCGGCGACGGGAATTGCTGGTTGAATTTATCTAGACTGAAGGACGTCACTATTTCGTTTCCCCCCCCCCCCCTCCTCCGTAATAGACTTTGTGGGACTTTGGAATATAATTAAGTTTAGTGTAAGAGTGTCTGTATACAAAGGTCGCCACATGTGTTGAATTAAATTATAGCAATTTAAATGATATCTCGAATTAACCTTTTAGATCCCTTTACTCTTTTACAGTACTTAATTTTGAGCATCTTGTTTTTGGTAATTCATTATTAAAACTATCACAATAGGTTATGCAGGACTGTCGGTAAATTTAGCATGCTAATGATTTATTTTGCGCACTGGCCAAATGTTACACCAGTCCATGCGCGTCTGTTGAATTTAATTTTACTACACTTTCAATATCAGCATGGCAGTGGTGACGCGTATACGGGACTGGCGTGGCGAGTGCGGACGTGTGCAACTACCCCAGTATAAGGGGGGTTGGCCACAAGTGCGCCACTCTGCTACGGCAGTCTTGTTATTAGTTTTTGCAGTGATAGCGAGAATTACGTTTTCAAGCATAATGGATACCTTAAATAAACCTTTGAATTCAAGTTTGGAACGCGAAGATTTGGTGGTATGTTTACGGGAAGTGGGATTAAATGTAACAGCTGATGATGATGTACCGTTTTTAGAATTGCTATGGGCGGAGTAAAATTTAAAAAAGGAGCGAGATATGTTGGTATCTGCATGTGCGGTAAAACCCCCCGCGGAGGATTTGGCTGGCCGGATTGTGTGTGATTCTTTTGGTAAAGACTTAGATAAGTTTCCGGTGTTGAAAGAAAATACGATTGATGAATTAATTAGGTTTTGCTGGGAAGTGGATCGGGTGCAAGAAAGTTATATTTTTGAAAATGATTCGCAGTTGTTGAGGAGCGTAATTGGTAAAAGCTATGGGTTAGCGCGTCGTATTATTACTCGCGGCGTAAAAGGTAAGTTATGTTGGGAAAAGGTTAAAGAGTTATTATGGCGGAATTTATGTCCTAAGCGGGTCAAGTTGGGATTAATACACAAACGGGTTGGACGTTTTCAGAAACCCGACGAGAAGGTGGCTGTATTTATGTTGGATGTGTTACAAAATATAAAATTGTTTGGGGTAGAATTTTCTGAAGTGGAAATCATTGATATGATTATTGTAAACATGCGTCCGGATATAAGGAGAGAATGTGTTTTTATTAAGAGACCACGGAATTTAGAAGAATTACATGAATGGGCTGTAAAGGTCGATAATATAAAATTTGTACAAGAAGAGTATGCGAGAGTGACAGGTCAGGATCCTTACTCCAAGTCGGTTCCTAATCCTATGGTTTGTATGGGAGGGATTAAAAATCAGGTTGAAGTGATTAAAGGCAATAATCATTACAGAGAAGGGGAGAGCAGTAAAAAAGAATGTGTCTTTTGTATGAAAAAAGGGCATTTGGTACAGTTTTGTTGGCGGCGTTCGAAGGGCTCTATGGGGCACGGGGATATTAAGAATCACAGTAACAATAATAATAAAGAGGTTATTTGTTATTATTGTGGAGAATTTGGACATTTTCGTTAAGAATGTAGTAAACAGCGGCGGAAATGTGAATTATGTGGCTATTGTGGGAAAAGCGGCCATAGGTCGCCGAAGTGTAGGCTAAAACGGCAGGATAATCTTTTTAGATTTAAAGATAAGCATAGAGTAATGGTCATGAGGGAATCTAACAATTTCTATGCCTCTGTTAAAGTGGGCCCAGAATCAATAAAGACCTTAGTCGATACGGGAGCGAGTAAGAGTTTCATAAGTTGGGAGTTTTATCAGCATTGTAAACAAAACAAATTAGTTAAAAAGGGAAGTGACCTTATTGAGGAGGGGATAACCATTCGCCTAGCTGATGGGAAAGTCCTAGAAAGTAATAGGAGGGTTAAATTGCATATTAAAATTCAGAAATTTTCGTGGGATCGTGAATTTTATGTAATCCCCGACCTTATTTGTAAGATGATTTTAGGTTTGGATTTTTTAAGCGACACCCGAACTGTAATCGATTGTAAGAAACAACAGTTGTGTTTTGGTTTTGAGCCCCGGTTTAAAGTAGGTTTAGTGAAACCCTTGGGGAAAAGAAAGGTGATTTGTGGTGGAATTGAAGGGGCGAGAGAAAGGCTTAGTGAAAAAAAAAATTGAGAAAATTCAGGGAATTATTAATGAGTTTCAGGACGTTACTACCAAGAAAGTAGGAAAGTGTGTTATGGAGCCTTATGAAATTAAAGTCACCGATGAAGTCCCAGTAAAGTGTGCCCCTTACCAATGCGCTCCACTTAAAATGCAAGCCTTTAGGGCTATAATTAAGGACTTGCTTAAACAAGATATCATAACCGAATATAACTCCGCCTATGCTTCTCCCGCCTTTTTAGTGAAAAAGAAAACGCCTGGTGAATATCGTTTGGTTCTTGATTATAGAATGTTGAACCAAAAGATCCGGATAGATTCTTTCCCCATGCCTAAAATTGAGGTTATTTTCCAGTATTTAAGCCAAGCTAAATATTTTACCATTCTAGATTTGAATGCCGCCTTTCATCAATGTTTGCTGCAACCCGCTAGTCAAAAGTACACAGGTTTCGTAACCCCATGGGGGCACTATGAGTGGAAGAGGGTCCCTTTTGGGGTGAATTTTGGTGCGCAATGCTTATCTAGAATATTGGGGAAATTACTTCAGAATGTACAATATAAGTTTGCCATGAGCTTTTTGGATGATATATGCATATATTCAAATTACCTTGATGAACACCTGGAACATTTGCGTGTCGTACTTGGTAAACTAAGGGAAGCAGGTTTCACCTTGAACCCCGAAAAAATTTGTTGAGCGCAAAAGAAAATACACTTTCTAGGTTTTATCGCAGGAGATGGAAAGATGGAGATGGACCCCCAAAAAATAGCCCCAATTGTGAAATTTCCCCCACCTAAAAATGTAAAGGGGGTGATGCGGTTTCTTGGAATGATTGGGTTTTTTAGTCGTTTCATCCCCCATTTTGCTGAATTAAGCAGTGCTCTGAATCACCTAAAAAAGAAAGGAGTTATATTTGAATGGGGTAAAGAGCAGGATCACGCCTTCAGAGAGTTAAAAAGAGCTATCTCTAAACCACCGGTTTTGATATTGCCCGATTTTAGCAAAAGGTTTGTAGTACAGGTAGACGCTTCGAGCCTTGCCTTAGGCGGGGTGCTTTTACAAGAAGGGGAGAAAGGATTACAACCTGTGATGTATATAAGCCGTACGTTCAATAAACACGAGCAGAAATATAGTGTATACGAGAAAGAGGCATTGGCGTGCATTTACGCCCTAGAGCGTTTTGAAAATTTTATTGAGCATGACGAATTTGATCTGTGCACCGATAATCAAGCTATCACATGGTTGTTTACCCATCCTCGTCAACTAGGAAAAATAGGTCGATGGGTAATGCGGTTAACAATATTCAGGTTTAAGATTAAGCACATTAAAGGAAACGAGAATCCTGTCGCCGATGCCTTATCTCGTATGTATGAGGCTGAAGGACTGCAAGAGGAGGAATCGAATGAGCCTATTCAGAATGAGGATGAGGAAGAAGTGGTAGTAGATGATGAATGTTCCAATGTATTGGGGCAATTTCCTGAAAGTTTTGTAGACTTACGCAAGTGGCAAGAGGAGGATGGGGAAGTAAAGAAAATTAAGAAAGGAATATTAGAATCACGGTATAAGAATTTTGTTTTTTTTAAGGGATTGTTATATTATGTGAAAGATGGTAAAAGGAAGGCCTTTGTGCCCCAATCAGTAGTAAATTTAGTTCTACGGTATTATCATGATTCTGTGGTAGGAGTACATGGGGGAATACAGAAAACCTTAGTGAAGATTTCCGAGTCCTTATATTGGCCCGATATGAAGGAAGATGTGGAGAAGTATGTCAAAAGTTGTCGGGTCTGTCAGGCCGAAAAACAGCCACGTACCACTAAAATTGGGGAATATGCGGTGGAAAGGGTTGAACGTCCATGGGAACGTGTGTTTCTAGATATCTTTGGGCCTTTACCCAGGTCGTTAAAAGAAAATGTATACTTGATGAACTTGGTTGATAGGTTTAGTAAGTTTTGTTTTTTTTTACCTTTGGGTGGTACTTCTAGTGGCCGTGTAGTCAGTGCCTTTATTGAGAGAGTATGGGGTTTGTTTGGTGCTCCTGAAAGTTTAGTTACTGATAATGCCACCTATTTTACAAGCCAGGTTTTTGAGCAAATGTGCTTTAGTTGGGGTATCAAACACTTCACTACGAGCCCTTATTACCCCAATCCGAACCAGGTGGAAAGGGTAAATAAAAATATTAAGATTGCTTTAACTATTTTTAGTCAAAAGGAGCATAGGAGATGGGATGAAAATCTGCAATTTTTGAACATGGCCTTTAATTTGAATAAACACGACTCCACCCAACATACTCCCGCGGAGGTGTTTTTAGGGAGAGATTTGAGTCATCCTCTGTTAAATGTATGGGGAATACACCCGGAAACTTTGAGTATTCATAGTCCTAGACGTTTGGAAGAGGTATGGACAGATGTAGCGATGAATTTAGAAAAGGCTAGAAAGAAAATTTGCTCGCAGTATAACCAAGGTCGGACTCCAAATCCTTTCGCGGTGGGGGAGGAGGTGTGGTGTCGTGAACATCATTTGAGTGATAAAAATAAATTTCGTACTGCCAAGTTGGAATTTGCCTTTGGTGGGCCTTATCGGATAATCAAATTTTTGGGGCCAGTGACGGTCTTATTACAGAAAGTAGGTGAGAACTTAAGAGTAAAGAAGGCTCACATTAGCCATCTAAAGGCAGTAAATTGAGTCTTGCTGTATCTTTAATTGTTAAAACATCCACATTGTAATGTTTGCTTTAATAAGTTAAGGAACTATGTGGCATAATCTTATTGTTATCCTTTTTTGGTGTTTTAAAATTTTAGATTTTTAGTATGTAATGTTTAGGATACGTTTTGCCTTCTGCATTTATATTTGCATTAGCCATTTTATATACGTATATTTTTGATAAGATTTTTTGGATTGCTACAGCACTTGTTTAAAAGGGTTTGTTTTCCGATTGGATTTTTTGGAAGTTAGTACCCTTTAGGATCGTAGCTTTAAAGCTTTTAATGTTATTCCAGATTTTATGAACTGTAAGTTATTATTATGTAATAATTAATTAATTTAGTATTTTTACTCGTTTAAATTTCAATTTAGTTTTTGGGTGATGTAAAACTTTTTTGAGACTTAGGCTGTAGGTCGTGCTTTTTACCCTTTCTTTGTGCTTTCGAGTCTTCTTACTGTTTGCGAGTTTTTTTCTAGTTTTCTTTCCTTGTCTTTTCGCGTTTCTTTCTTCTCTTGTACGTGTTTCTTTGGGGGCTGTACGTGTCGCGGACCTGATAGTTAAAGGGCTCAAGGAAGTTATCTAAATTTTTTTTTATTTTTTTTTGTCGGGGTGGTTGAGGCCACTTGTGGCGGCCTCAGTCGTCTTGGTTATTACTATTACCTTTATTTTGCGTAAAGTTTATTTTAAGATGAGTTAATTTTTTCAATAACATTATTTATGTGTTTATATTATTTATGGTGTATGTTATTATTTATTTATTGTAACTTTTTAATCGTATACCTTTTTTAATTTACGTAAAGTACCCTTATTCTGGAGTGGGACTTGCAAGAAATAACCAGAACGATCTAGCGGAGTGAGGGGTGGTAGTAGAGGAGGGGGGTGACGTCAGCTGACGGGACAAGGGGAGGCGACGGCCAGCTGTTTGGAGCGAGGAGTGTGTGTTTGACCGCCGGCCGCGGAACTACTCGGTGGATAGGAGAATTTGCATCCCAGCGATGAGTAACTGGTGTTACGTTACGTGAATAAGATTGAATATGACGGTAACACCACGACACCTTGGGCGAAGCAACATAAGTGGTGGTATTCGAGAACGCGATATTTGGGGGCATAGTGCACGGGCCACCGATACAGCGCGATGCAAGAGGCGCTAAAAAGTGAGTGGGGTTTACACCCGACCCCGGCAGTCACCAACTACAGAGATATGCTTCAGTAACAAGTAAGTGCGAGAACTGGATTTTGTTATTTGTACCCGGCTGGTATGACTTATGGAAGACGTGTTTCAAAGACAGAGTGCGGCGACGGGAATTGCTGGTTGAATTTATCTAGACTGAAGGACGTCACTATTTCGTTTCCCCCCCCTCCTCCGTAATAGACTTTGTGGGACTTTGGAATATAATTAAGTTTAGTGTAAGAGTGTCTGTATACAAAGGTCGCCACATGTGTTGAATTAAATTATAGCAATTTAAATGATATCTCGAATTAACCTTTTAGATCCCTTTACTCTTTTACAGTACTTAATTTTGAGCATCTTGTTTTTGATAATTCATTATTATAACTATCACAATAGGTTATGCAGGACTGTCGGTAAATTTAGCATGCTAATGATTTATTTTGCGCACTGGCCAAATGTTACACCAGTCCATGCGCGTCTGTTGAATTTAATTTGACTACACTTTCAATATCAGCATGGCAGTGGTGACGCGTATACGGTACTGGCGTGGCGAGTGCGGACGTGTGCAACTACCCCGGTATAAGGGGGGTTGGCCACAGTTTTAAAAAATTTTGTAACACATTATAAATAAGTTTGGTGTATTTGTGATGCATCTTTGTTATAAAATCGTATTATATAAACAAAATAATATTTTTCCCCTACGGTGCTGTAATCTACGGTGACGGACGCGAACCGAACGAATCGCCTTATCTATCAGCTTTCACAGCAACCAGGCACTCGTTAATACATATTTTTCATGCACTCGTTAATACATATTTTCCTTTGTTTATTGCGAGGGGCGTTATTATTAATGAATTATAAATAAAATTTCGTGCCCGGGGCCACAATTGCATATCATTTTGATAACTGGAAGACATTTAAACGTAAAATATTCTCGACGAATTTTAATCTCGGCTCCAGCGCACCACGAGCGTCTGGGTTTGAGATTAAAGCCGAAATTTTTTCCTTAACTTACTAATACTTATTTTATTAACTGCAAGGGCATTTTTATTAAATTCTACGAATAAACTTCGTCGTTAAATGTGTACCTAATTGTGAAAAAGTGTAAAACATTCTCGACGATCTTGAAGAAAAAAATGTTCAGGGTACTGTAATACCTACTTGAAACACGTGTAATCATGCGTGAAAATAGATGTATAAAAGTTACAAATAAATAATCTCTTCGTTAAAGTTATAAACATATTTGAATTAATGAGTGCAAATAAAAGTAAATTTATCAATTAAATTGTAGATTTCATTATACTCCTTCTTTCCATCCATACACAGTATAGATAATTCAATAAAAATGATTAAATTTTTTTCATAAAAGTATGCAATCATTTCATCAATGTTTTGTTATGACGTTGTCACGTTTAACTATAGTTCGTAAACCGTCTTTACAGACAACCAATTTTTTAGAAGATTATTTGTTAGTGATGTAAATATTGGCAATCAATACAACTGTGTAGTAAAATCTTTAATTGGGCTATCAATTTACGACCCCAGTAGTTTTCCCATGACGATTATTGTTTTAATAATCGTAATTATATTTATTGTTTAAAGTACCAACAGATACATTGATTTTTTTTTGTTTTAATTAAATGAAAATTTTTCACTAAAACATCAAGTTTATAAATAAACGTCTGTGAAGTGAACATTTTGGGTGAGGAAATAACATACAAAACCACTGGTAGTAATTTCAATATAAGCAGCGAATACATATAAATTGGTGTAATTCAGTTACTTAAATAGTTGTAATATCTATTTATTATGTACTTATTTATTTACTTGTCTTTTATACGTTATGTCGCAGTTACGGCACCAAACCCCTTGTACACTTTGCCCAAAAAACAAGTAATAATTTTTTTCTAATAAAAAATAACATTTAATTAAATTATATTATGAAAAGTTTGAAAACACTAATAGGTAAGACAATAGTGCTCATCAAATTAAATAAAATTATAATATCTTATTAATACGTAATAAAAATACAAGGTTTTAATCAACGATTATACTTGTTGTTCTAAGATCTAAATGAAAAAAAATACTGGACTCTAAAAAAAAATTAAAAATGAATTTTAGTAAAAAAATACAAAATAAAGTGCAGTTTAAAATGTTCTGCAGTAAGTTTTCCTGATTTCGAGCAGTTCCGACTGGTGAAACCTAGAGTGAATCATCGGGAAGTGAATGTTGAGCCTGTGTTGCACGAGGCCGTCAAGGCGCCACCGGTCGCTTGAGTCGCGGCTCCTTCGTCGATGCCCACGCGAGATTGTTGCATTAATTATAATCGGGGCCGCGCCGTAAAACTACGCTGATGGAGCACGGCGCATAAACCGGTCCCGTGATGGCGGCTCATAACTTCTTTCATCGCTGCGGCCACCATCACTTCGCCTCATCCCGCCTCTTTCGCGCCGTCGTTCCAGTTCTTTTTACGAGCAGCTTGATGCTTCGGGGAAGAAGGCACCTGCCTCTCCCCGCGCGGGCGCGTGACTCCGTCGAAAATATTTCTGAAAATTTCATCCCGCAGTAACAAAAGCTTGCAATTTCTGCTGTTTTTCACGCTATTCCGCCAGCATCGGAGAATCTGCTCGATTTGCGTTAAACCTTCGATATTTCAAGTGAGTCCTGAGTGACCGTGTTTTGGTGAGAATATTTATAGTTATGCATTTTTCCTTTTTCGTTTCGTATAAAACGAAATCATTAGTAAAGACGATCACTTATGGAAATATTTGAGTTTTAATTGGCATCTAGGACACATTTGTGAGGTTTCTCTGAAGGCTCGGGCAATTGCCAATTTTACATTGTTTGCCGACTTATTAGACGTCTCTATTGGGTAACATGTGATTCGATAATTCTTTAGTTAAGGGTTTCTCATTGGCCAAGAGTATTACCTTCAATCTGTATGCCAATAGCGGAAGCATTTTAGAGGTATGCACATTTGAATTTTATCCTATCAAGAAATGAATCCGAAATATGAAATTCTGAAATCCTAACAATTACTAGAAAAATGCAAATTCCATTTTTTTTCTTGCTAAATTCCAGACATTGTACATGGCTGGTGTCATGGTTTTCCTTCTGTATGGATTCCCTATCATTGGTTCTTAAAAATATATATTTTCATGTGTAACATCTTATCTCTCGGTATACGGCATTTGGCGGAAGTTTTTTTTCCTGAATGGAACGGAAGTCAAGAAACGGAAATGTTTAACAACCACGGTGCTTCCCTCTGCGGTGGATGGTACGAACTAAAGTTCAAAATGTCAACGGTTAAATTTATAGCATTAACTGTTTAATGAGTTTTAATAAAATAGGCAGAATTTTAGTAAAATTTCTTGTCGAAAATAAGGTTCAAAGCCTGAGTTTAATATTTTTTAAGTTTTTTTTTGTTTTTATGACAGCAGTTTAATTATATATTATTAAATTTCGGTGCTAATGAAATAAATCAATGGTTGACGTAGCTTCTCCGGCAGCTAATTCTAGCCACGGGTGCGGAAAATACTTGTGATTCGCGTCCACAAATATAGTTGAAAACACATTTTTCGTTTATTGATCACGATCGGCATTATTTTAAATACTGAACGTTAAACTTCGTGTCTGAGTTTCGTGTTATAAGTGTATTTGCAACAGAAGAACACATGAATTTGATGTTGGGGTTAAATGTTACACATCACTGGCGAGTACTTAAAGACTCGCTCACACTTATATTTATAAAGTCCCACAGGACGTTTCAAACTACCCACAATCCAATTAACATATCTTCAAAATGTGTAATAGTGTACATTAAATCATTTCTACTAAATAATAATATGAAATTTCGCAGCACACATAGAACGAAACATCCAGTGATGTTACAGCAGACCTCGGTAATGGCTACTGAAAGCAACCACCCCATCATTAGCTTGGAGCGGCATCATGATAGTTTGAAAAATCGACATCTAATTAGGTTGTTCCAAATGCAAGACTGAAATGCTTATAACTGTCTATGAGGTCGTCCAAGCAATGCTTTCGCTTGACGCATCGCCACTGTTATGACCTTATGACCATCACGATCAGGCCTCTCACTGTGACGTGACATCTCTTCAAGGCGATCATGACAAAGGAAGTTTTAAAACGGCATTTCTATTGAAACAATACACAAAATAATTGCGAATCTCCAACATTCGTAGTAAGATGAACTTACTTCTATCAAAAAACGATTTATAGAAACTTTTAATTTTTTCTTTTCCAAAAAGGTTCAATACCTTCGAGTTCAGTTTTTTTTACCATACATAATTACTGGTTAAACTGTATTTAATAAGAATCTTTAATAACGAACCAAAAAATTAATAAGCAAACACACAGAAAACTAGTAAATGGCAGCCGATGTTAAAAGGTGAAAACATAAATACCAAAGAAACTTCGTGGAAAAAATTAGTCACAAAAATATTACAGGAGAGACGGAGCCGTTTGGCTGACAACGACGAGACAATTGCAACAAGACCAGCAAATGAATACAAAAAACGACCTTCGCCAACCAAATAGTGTGGCAAATACGACTAAAACACAAAGACAGACATGCGAACCCATCGATGTGACAACACAGACATTCTGAACACCACAACTACGACAGCACGGCAAATTTTTAGCATTACCATTGGGTTCGTATTTTATCGTTGTGTTGTAAAAGGTATTTCTCTATTAGTTGATGTTCTTGTTGCAACTGTCTTGTCGTTTTCAGCCTACGTTCTACGTCTGTGCTGTAAAATATTCTAATTCCTCCTAACGAATTTTCTATGGTATCTATTTTTTCAACTATTAAGATCGGCTCATTTTTTTTTGTATTTGCATATTTTTTGTCCGTTATTGAGGATTCATTGGGCTTACAGTGTAGCCAGCAATGGCGTATGTGCAGAAATAAATGCTTTCATACATATTCCCAATTCAAGAACCATTCAAAGAAATTTTCATTACATGAGTAGTGTAGGAATGACGGTCCGGAAACTGGCTTCTGGCTGTGGATTGAAGATTGTTTACATTGTGACGTCACGACGACAACCATCTTGGACTGTGACGTCACGGGGCCATCAGCGTAACGGGACACAGTGTAACGGGACAAGTTGTACCGTGACATTTGACCTTGACCCCGGCGGCCATTTTGGATCCGCCATTTTGGATGACGTTATTTTGTTTTCTCGAACATTCCGGCGTTGTGTTTTCCACCATTATGGATTATGACGTCACCATTGCAATTATCGTTACGGCCACCATCTTTAAATTCTTTATTTATTATCCGATTTTAATTAAAAAAAAAATTTAAATTTATAAAAAAATTAAATAAAAAAATTTTAATAAAAAATATTTAAAAAAACAAACATTTACGACATGGAGCTCGGAGACCTCGGTTCGAACCCGACGAGTGAAAAAAATAAATAAAAATGGCGACCGATCCTTCCCCCGTGGTGGGTGCAGGCAAACTGGCCCCCCACTAATTTGTTAATAGCATATATATCGTCAGCTTATATGACGTCACGTCCGCCATCTTGTCTTCATTCGCTGGAGACCACCATCTTGTTTTCGACTGCTAGAGTGTGTCGATATCATGTTAGTAAAATTTTCTGGTCACCATAACCTTGTCCTCAACTGTTGGCATTGAACTTAGACCTTGACCTTGAACTTTGACCTTGACCTTGAACTTTGAACTTGACCTTGAACTTTGAACTTGAGCTTGAATGTTGACCTTGACCTTTAACTTTGACCATGACCTTGAAATTTGACCTTTAACTTTGACCATGACCTTGAAATTTGACCTTGACCTTGAACTTTGACCTTGACCTTGAAATTTGACTTTGTCCTTGTCGACCATAATGGATCCGACATTTTTTGTTCAGTATATGTTACCAGGAGCTACCACCTGCTGGAGTACACCATCTTGTGTTTGTACTCGTCTTATAGACTACATTTTCATCTGGATAATTTTGTTCTAACCTGCTACAGTGCAGTAATCATTTATTACCGAGGTGCCCCCAACATCTTGAAATTTGGGTGCCATCTTGAAATCGTGTAATTATTTAGCTAGAAATTCTGGAAAAAATCCAAAATTCATCAAAAAAATCACGCATAATTTACATATTGAATCGCTGGATTCCTGCCCTCGATGTGATTCTTGAACAGTGACAAGTGTAACTAAATATTAAATAAGTTTAATATTCTGTTTTTTCCATTACCTTTCGCGGAGTTTATAAATCATACTCTCTTCAAAAATAAAACACCAGTCAATGTACGACAATGTTCGACGAATTAAATACGTTGCCGATAAGCCTAACATGAAAGTCTAGTTTTTCAATAATCTGAATACCACTAAACCGTTCATGTACAAAGCCATACATACATATAGACCAAGCGTCTTCGGACCAAGAGACCGGGTCATAATCAATGTCAGACGTATAGACCAGTTATTTCCGAACCTCACGACCTTCCTCATCGTCAGCTAATTATATTCAATTGAACCAACGCACCATGTTTTTTACGCTTACAAGAGAACCAAGAATCCAATCAAAAAGGCAGCACCATTAACAAAAAGGAAGCACAATTGGAAGCACCATCAACAAAAAGGCAGCACATTTGGAAGCACCATAATCAAAAAGGCAGCACATTTTGGATGCACCATCATAAAGGAAGCACATTTTGTAAGCACCATCAAAAAAGGAAGCACATTTGGAAGCTCCATCACAAGAAGGCAAAAAGGAAGCACAAGTTACGAGAACTAAGTCTTAGTTATTAATCAGTATACAAGAAATAAAAACATTAAATTTTTATAATTTAAATTATTTATTTTATTTCTTTACATTATACAAATGCAAGGAAAACCAGCCATTATTGTATGTAGCCAGCTTTCCTTAGTTCCTTGAGTATGAAGGATATTTCTTTGATGCACGAATAGTTTCCTGCACAAAGCGAACCATGTAGAAATGTTAGCCGGTCAACCAATATGTTTGGATCTTTCCATGATGTGTAATCATTCTCTTCTACCACCATCTTACTTGCACGTTTATACAAATATTATGATCTCTGGTGTCTTCCGTTTTACAACCAACCTCAGGGTAACTTTCATTTTTGAGACAGTGATCATCACAAGCTTGATCAAATTAATTTAATTTATCACGTGGTTTCCATCGTTTCGGTCTCAGGACACCACCACATTCTTCCATCTTGTCAGCTCTAGATGCTTCATCACAGTCTATGTCTTTGTAAACAGCCTCAGAGTCACTGTAACAATCACCGTAGAAGGCATCGTCTTCACCCAGATTATCGTAAGAATTCGATGTGGATGATGTCGGAGTGCCTTCTTCGTCTTCATGCTTCCTTTTTTGGTTTCCATCATTTTTACAAAGTAGGAAATATCTACTTGAATTCGGCTCGAATATATTCTCACTTTTCACGTTAAGGATTCTTCCATTGTCTTCATTATTCCATCAATCATCAACCTCCTTCAATTTAAGTTCTTTGTCGAGATCGTAAGAGCCAGGAAAATTATTGTCGTAATGCAGATCACTCTTCCTTAGTCTAGTAGATTCATCGTTGTCCTCTAGCTTGTACGCAGGCTTGGCGTTACAAGTTCTGCCATGTCTTTTTTGAGTGAGAGTGTTTATTCAGATTATTAAAAAACTAGACTTTCATGTTAGGCTTATCGGCAACGTATTTAATTCGTCGAACATTGTCGTATATTAACTTGTGTTTTATTTTTGAAGAGAGTATGATTTATAAACTCCGCGAAAGGAAATGGAAAAAACAGAATATTAAATTTATTTAATATTTAGTTACACTTGTCACTGTTCAAGTATCGCATCGAGGGCAGGAATCCAGCGATACAATATGTAAATTAATGCGTTTTGTTTTATGAATTTTGGATTTTTTCCCGAATTTCTAGGTAAATAATTACACAATTTCAAGATGGCGCCCAAATTTCAAGATGTTGGTGGCACCTCGGTAATAAATGATTACTGCACTGTAGCAGGTTGCAATAAAATTATTCAGATGGAAATGTACTCTATAAGATGAGTACAAACACAAGATGGTGTACTCCAGCAGGTGGTAGCTCCTGGTAGCATGTACTGAACATAAAATGTCGGATCCATGATGGTCGACAAGGACAAAGTCAAATTTCAAGTCAAGGTCAAATTTCAAGGTCAAGGTCAAAGTTCAAGGTCAAGGTCAACATTCAAGCTCAAGGTCAAATTTCAAGGTCAAGATCAAGGTTCAAGGTTAAAGTCAAAGTTCAAGCTCAAGGTAAAATTTCAAGGTCAAGGTCAAAGTTCAATGACAACAGTTGAGGACAAGGGTATGGAGACCAGAAAATTATACTAACATGGTATCGACACACTCTAGCGGACGAATACAAGATGGTGGTCTCCAGCGAATGAAGACAAGATGGTGGACATGACATCATATAAGCTGACGATATATGTACCTTGGCAGACCAGTCTGTAGTTGGCTTCTGTGGAGGATCTGTTGTTTTTTGTTATTTTTGCTCTTACTGGTTTCAAACCAAGGATCTTAGTCGATCTAATCAATCATTATATAAATATCCAATTTTTTTTAATGAATTTTGAACTTTTTCCCGCATCTCTAGCATTAAAATTACGGATTTTCAAGATGGCGTCCAAATGACAAGATGGTGGGTGTCACAGCAATAATAAATGATTACTGCACTCTGGCATATAAGAACAAAACTAACATGGAGTCAGCGCAATCTTCCGACGATATAAGTATGATGGTTTCCAGCAACGAAGACAAGATGGCGGACGTGCCGTCATGTTACCTGACGATATATATGCTATTTAAGGTGGAGGGCCAGTCTGCCTGCACCCACCACGGGGGAAGGATCGGTCGCCATTTTTTTTTCACTCGTCAGGTTTGAACCGAGGACTCCGAGCTCCATGTCGTAAATGTTTGTTTTTTAAATATTTTTTATTTAAATTTTATTATTTGATTTTTTTGTAACTTTTTAATTTTTTTCATTAAAATCGGATAAAAATTAAGATTTTAAAGATGGCGGCTGTAACGATAATTGCAACGGTGACGTCATAATCCAAAATTGTGGAAAACACAACGCCGGAATGTTCGAGAAAACAAAATGACTCCATCCAAAATGGCGGATCCAAAATGGCGGATCCAAAATGGCCCTCGAGGTTAAGGACAAAGATCACTGTACAACTTGTCCCGTTACGCTGTGTCCCGTTACGCTGATGGCCCCGTGACGTCACAATCCAAGATGGTTGTCGTGACGTCACAATGTAAACAATCTTCAATCCACAGCCAGAAGCCAGTTTCCGGACAGTCATTCCTACACTACTTACATGTTATTTTTTAAATAAATGTGCGTGTGGAATTCCCGTACGACAGAACTGTAACTTCTTGCTTTTTAGGTATAGATATAGATGAATTATTTTCATTTTTGATCAAACTATCCACATTAAAATTATTAATTATAAACCCAATTGCACAAATCAATAACTATTTTCTACACGAATAAATAAATTGTGAATTCTTTAAATTAAATAAATATGGCAGCGTCAGTCGTCAGCCGTTACAAAAACTAAGGAGTAGACAAAAACAAGCAGTGATACTATAATTCCGTAGCATCACTCCTGCGTTATTCCTACCCCTGTCCTGCCGTCTCCTCATCCAGCTGTTACAAATAGTATATAGCGTGCTACGCTACGTACCTATCCCCCCCTTGTCATCTTTCCAGTCGACCGCTAGTGCATGCTTTGGTGTGGCATCGTCGCTGACGCACTCTCCTCCTCTACGGGTCCCCCCCCCCCCCCCCCCACGTACGTTACTATTCCTCTCATGTGATCGGAATTTTCGTACCGCTCAAAAATTGTTGCCCTCTTGGTTAAGAAGTTTCACTTCCAAAAAACTTGTCTCCCGCTTACAGGTTTATCATACGTGATATATTGCAACTAAACAATTAACTTGATACGGCTTCCATTTCGAAATACGGGGCCTTCCTACCGCGGATAAAGTAAATTCAATGCTGAAATACGTCACAGCAGAAATCCAGCCTGTGGAAGGCGTCTGCGAACTAATGTATAGTAGTGTATGCTATGTGTGCGTCAACTGAAGAGCGCATGCACTGAAATGATTCGCATGCTCGCTTGCAGGAATGACGGACATGATCCTGGACGCTTCTTATCGTAGACAGCAGAGGTTCAGTAGCGTGGCAATCTTGATCATCCCCTGAATTCCATCTATGTCTTCTTATGTGGGTCACATTTAAGCCTTTGGTGGGCGCGTGTATTTTTTCCGGAAATAATCTTATTGCTCTTTATAATACAATTAAGTATGCCAGCGCTAACGATTGTTTGGATTCCAGTCCAAAGTTTATGTGGGGCAAAACTACACACGTTAAAAAGATGCCCAGAGTAAATTTAAAAATAAACAAATAGGAACAATGAATCGTATACCTATAGTGGTATGCGGCCTTTGCCGCCAGTTTATGTACCACTGAGATTTCGACACACACATTGATTTAAGTGCCTAGGGTTAAAAAGTGTTTGTTTTGGATAAATAATACAGCACAATTCGATTTACGTCGTGAACGCTTTGATATATTATATATATATAAATTATTATACAGCAAAATTAAAGTGAAAATAAGTTATTTTAATATACTGTATGTAACCTGTCATGGTTGACACTCCCTGTGTCACACCACCACAAGTCAGACACCCGTCTGGGAACAGCCTTAAACACTCCAATCTTTTTCAAATTATTATTTTGCGCGCTGTTCCAATAAACGAGTGCCCCAAAATTCATAAGTAAATTATTCAAAGATATTTTAGAAAAGGAAGAGAACAGATTAATAGTATTTAAAACGAAAAAAAAGTAATTACTTGAAATGCCAAAAACTTTAATAGGACTACTTGCGCATGAACATGGCAGGCAATTTAATTGAAGACAAAATCTCAAAAAGATTACAATCTTTATATATATATTTCTTGTGTGCGTGTGTATGTCACTGAACTCCTCCTAGACGGCTGGACCGATTTTGATGAAATTTTGTGTGTGAGTTCACGGGGATTCGAGGATGGTTTAGATTCACAATTGGATATTTTATCTCGATTCTGAGTTAAGAAAAACTATAAAAAAAACACGCTTTAAAAGCAAAAATTGCAACGCATTATTAGAAGCCATTAAGTTTTGCTATTGTAAGGAACTAAGTAGAGAGTAAGAAAAAATAAAGATCCTGACAGTTTATAGCGTCGCCATATTTGTTTCAATTTTCAATACCCTTTTTGTATATTACAATTTAAATTGCAGAAAAGAAATCATGTTTCATAGCCACACAAATAGTGAGGATGGTTTGGATTCACAATTGAATATTTTATCTCGATTCTGAGTTAATAAAAACTAAAAAAACACGCTTTAAAAGCAAAAATTGCAACGCATTATTAGAAGCCATTAAGTTTTGCTATTGTAAGGAACTAAGTAGAGAGTAAGAAAAAAATAAAGATCCTGACAGTTTATAGTGTCGCCATATTTGTTTCAATTTTCAATACCCTTTTTGTATTTTACAATTTAAATTGCAGAAAAAAATCATGTTTCATAGCCACACAAATAGTGAGTGTGTGTCATTTCTCTATGTCCACGAGGTCTCGCCGCGTCAATTTTCTCCTTGGAGCGAACCCGTCCGCTTAATTAAATAAACAGCTTTTATCGTTGAATTATTTCATGATTTATTTAATGAAAATATTCTCTCATAAAAAAATTAGTTAGATAGACATTCAATAGGTGTCTTTCTCTCACTCTCTCTCTCTCTATGAAATGTATGTAGCTTGCTCGCGGGTCAGTAATGCAGACAATCTTTACATTCTAGCTCGAGACTGAAAAAACAGTAAATGTGGTTTACTAAGACATTTTATGAAGTGTCTTCCCGTCATTACATTTGAAAGTAGAAACATATTTACTCAAAATTTAGGTAGTAACATATTTTTATTGCAAAGACTGAAATAGAGGTGAGAAAAATTATCATTTGTGAACATAAGAAAACTACTACAACTGTATCAACTGTTATGTTATAATGTTTAAATTTCTAAATGGTGCAAGATAATACAAAATTCCATGCGGAAAAAGTCGTGGGCAGCAGATACGTATAGTTATAGGTGTGGGGCTATGCATGCTGATTTTTCATAGGTATACTGCATGGATGCGAACATGTAAGAATAATCTATCTATCTTACTATAATAAAACAGTACTTTTTCTGTATCTGTTTGTACGCGATTTTGATGAAATTTTGTGTGTGAGTTCACGGGGATTCGAGGATGGTTTAGATTCATAATTGGATAATACACGCTTTAAAAGCAAAAAAAAAACTAAGCATTGTTAATAATTAGCCTCCATGGCAACGGGCTTTTGCATTGTTGTTGCCTTCTGCGTAACCATGGGAAAGGTTTTTGGTAACGGCAGTGGCGTGCCCAAGAGGAGGGGTATGTATAATGAGAAGATACAAAATGTCCAGCGTAGAAATACTTACCGCCATATCCATATCTCACAAAAAGTACATTTGGGCAGGACAATGTCTGTCTGGTCCGCTAAAAAGATATATAGAGAGATAGAGATATAAATAGAAAGATAGAGAGAGTTATAGAGATATACATAGAGAGATAGAGAATTAGAGAGATAAAGAGATGCTTAGTATACGTTTAAAAAATTACAAAAAAAAATTGTTGAGGCATTGCGACGCATGCCGGGCATTATCTAGTGTATACATATATGTGTTTGAGAGGGTAGTTGGCCATGGTTATTTTTTGCATGTATGAAATAGGTTACGTATTTTTGAGATATAACTGAGAATAATTTTATATTTTAATTTATGTTTCAATAAGTTTATTTTTTTTTAAATCCTGAAACGATAATTGAATATTTAACTATTTGACTTTATTCAGTTTTATGATGCTTATTAATATGCGCAGTTCTTATGGAAAACTATTCAGAGAACGGTTTACAAATATATTTAACTATTGGAAGTACTGGTATAATACGAAGCATAAATGCTTGGGTAAGAATCCGAACGTAGTGCTACTGGAAACATTATTTTGTAGTCAGTGTTTTATGTAGACATACCTGTGATTTTAAATTAATATTACTGTTCCATTTACAAACAAAAATACAGTGTACATAATTGGTTCTTTAATAGTAGAATACTCGAAAGCAGAGAGAACGAGAGAAATGAAAAAGTTGTGAGAGATTAGGTGTTAACAACTCAACAAGTGTCGGATAAAATTATTATTCATGTATTGTCTAGATTTTGTTTACTAAAGAAATCCGTGGAAGCTTTGAAACATGTTCGCAAACATTCATTTTTGTAACAGTCAGTGTTCAGGTAGACGTCTGGCCGGCCGCCTAGGCGTAAAGAATACTCGAGTGGGTGAACGAGTGTGACTGTTGAGATGCGGCGGATCCCGTGGTCGGTGGTCGGAACTAAAAAGAAGGGAATGAACGAATATTTCCAACGGAACTGATTGGAATGAATGGACTCGGTCAAGTGGATCGTTCCGCCCATCACTAGAAGCACTTCGCCCACGGCCGGCAGGAGGAGAAAGCGGAGCTCCGCGGCTTGCGACAAATGATACGTCGGCGTCGAGGCAATCCAGCCCGAGGCGCGGGTTTGGGCAACTGCATATCTCTGCATTAATCACCAGTAACACGACCCCACGTCCCCCCTCCCCAAATGCTCCCCACAGATAAATATTCCCCCTCTCCACTTCTTCCGCGACCGTGTGTCGCGGCCGACGCTTAAACGATGCCGAGTCGACGACGCCTTGCGACATTTCTGTCGCCGTTTCGCAACCGTTCGGATGCGTGTTCCTGGCGTGGTCGTCGACGCAAACAATGCCACCTCGGCGGTACAAGCTCTCTGGCTTTCACGCGCAGAAATACTGCCCCTATACCTATCCACGCGCAGTGAAGCTATTCACTTTACATTGTCGACTTGTTTTATGTGGCAGAGTTGTCCGCCACTTCACTACGCAATAGTTAACAAATTATGGTAAGAGAGTATATATGTTTGAGAGATATTTATATATAACATTACCTAAATAAAATCTTCACAGCCTTTTTTTTGGCAATATTTTCTTAAGTTAATTCATGTTAATAAGAATCACTGCCAAACTGGACTCGTAATCTTTATGGAAGGAATCGCGTCTTGGTCAGTGACAGTTATTTAAATGTATTCCTCTATTTCATTTGTACGAATACTTAGCAGTTTCATAATACGAATACGTGTTTTTTGTAAACAGATTAATTTGTTTATGATATTAAACATGACATGCGAAATATTCTTCATGTTAAAAAATATTTTTACATTACAAAATTTCAATATTTAAACGTAAATACTTTCATACACCTGCATCCATTACTAAAATAAAACGCATTTATCTTCAACCAACGCATTTTTTTTTCTGGCTGGCAAATAATGCAACTATTTCACTTTTACTTCCTGTATATATTTTTCTCTTAGATTGTATTGCCGATTAGCCTAAATGGCGTATGTTTTTGCCAGACATCAACTGCGAGGTGTCATAACCGTATGATCCCATGAATGGATAACAATGACAAATAATGTCATTGAAGAAAATAAAATTTAACCTTTTAAGTACATTGACATTAGCGTAGTAAATGTTGAGAAGTAATAGTCGCGTTTCCATTGTCCCTAATTCAAACATCTCATTCAATGTGAATAACACCATTGTACAAAAAAGTTTCACTCGCGGAAGATAGTGAACCCCAGTATCTAATTTGCATCAGGATTTATTTATTTTAAGGAGAGTCACGTATGAGGTAGCCTATCACCAACTACTGTCAGACTTCCCAGCGCTACGTATAGCAAGGTCTTTGAAACGGGACGTGGATACACAGAGAAATTCCCACGTTGCCCTCTCTAAATTCTCCTTATTGGCGGTCACAATTTTCTTCAAATATACATAGGATGCACACTGACCGTTAACATTGTGCTTAATATTCTGCACCGAGACACCACGCTGAAAGATTGAACATAGTGAGTTTTGTGACCAAATATATTCCCACTCGCAATAACATAAGATTTTACTTGATTATTTACAGAATATCGTCAATTTAGTGTGTGCACTGTAAAGTTCGTGAACTTTACAGTGCCAAATATGTGAGGTAACTCATTCGTAAGACTTCTTACTAACTGCAATAAATGTATTAATTCTAACACAAACATCACAGTAAGTTTATCATAATGTCGTGAAGTGAGTATCCTAAAGCTAGTGGGTGACATTAGTTGTGAAAAAAATATATTGTTTTATAATACTATCTAGTAGTTATAAAATGAACTTAATAGTTCTAAGTTTAACCAAACTTATTTTCTAAGCTAGCACTGTTCTAGTTAAATAGTCCGATAGTATAAATATTATGATTTATTTACATATTTAATTAAGGTTCGTTAATTATAATTTTTTACCCACGACGGAACGGAGAAGTTGTTTTCGTTAAGGGTGAGCGGTTGTTTGTGAGTGCAAAAAACGAATGTTCCCATTTATCTCCAAAACGGTTTGACAGATTTAGTTACGGTTTTCGGTAAAAGGTTTGTGATTCATCGGCAAAGGTTCTTAGAAAGGTGTTATGGTGTTAACTTTCCAGCGGGCGCTGTAATAAAAACACACACATATATATATATATATATATATATATATATATATAAAATTGGATGTTGGTATGTATTACGTTGATAAACTCCGACACCGTTTGACAGATCGTCATAAAAAATTTGCACATCAAAGTGTTGTTTTTATGCTTGCCATATTTTTGTAACTCGTCGCTAGATGGCGCTTCAGCGCTTCAACTTCCAAACAGTTCAACTGATCGCCATAAGTAAACAGAAATCATAGGTCATAGATATACAAACAGCTATTGTGTATCGTTTCTCCATCAAACTATCCATTTTGCCTTGGACAATATAAAACACTGTGTTCAGCCCAGGCAATGCCGGGTACTGTAGCTAGTAAAACCTATAACCTTTTGCCCTATAGAGCTACAGAGGCTTTTAATATAGCCACGTTTTAGTTTATACCAATAAATAAATACTGCAATAAACGCATAAATAAAATCAGACATTGATAAAAAAAACTATTCTAAAAATATATATATGTGTGTATAAATAATGAATTACAATACTTTTTAAATAAAAGTTAATAAAAATTAATGTCACTCTAAAATGTCTTAATTACACCCGGGTGATTTTTAATCTTCGACGCTTCGCGGCAAGCATGATACAAAGTTCGTTAAAATTGGTACCACGATGGAACATACACTCGAAGTTGTGGGCAGGGTCTTTTTGGAGAAGTTATTTTTGAATTCTTCACTCTTATTTTGGCAACGTGCAAATCAACGCCCCGGGATTACAGGAGCAAAAGTTCAGGGCCGGAATCACTTACTTGGAAGAACGATGTACGTCGAATCACACCCCGGACCTCCTGGCCCAGAGTTTAGCAGACTGCAATTTAGCAGAGGTGCTAAAATGCTTCATATTAACTCTGCTATTAACGGCAAATGTAGCGTGAACTCTTCTTCTTCTTGACGGCACCCGTAACGACGTAAGTATTCCCCAATGCTTAATACACGTCAGCTGATTTTATTGAAAAAGTATTCGCGAGCTCGCTCAGCCCAATACCACGGGCCATTGCGCTCGTGACGCTCGAAGCGCACACACGCCACACGGCGATCAGCTGACGACTCCCTCATACAGCTCATTCTGTCTTCCCTTGACGTATTTCCCCCACCACCTTATAGCCTTGGAACAGTCCATTCGCATGCTTACCGCGGGGGAGCGTCGCACACAGTCTTTTGATTGAAAGTCCAAAGCGTTATTATTAAATATTAAGAAACTAAACCATTAACGTAAAAAATAACATAATATAAAAACATATTTAAAAATAAGATTTACAAAACTTATAACAGACCAATACTTTTTTTTAAAAGAAAGGGGAGGGGCAAATATTAAAACTAAAATTATGTAACAGCCATAATTCAAAATTAATTAAAATAAATCTAAAATCAAGTGGCCATGCCGCCTATGGCCACAAACCTGCCCTTGATTATTCTCTATTTTCTGGTGCAGTTAAACTTATTTATTTGATCTTACCCCGGATAAACTTAAGGTATATTATATTTTACTTCAGTAACTAGGTCATATATAAAAAACCAAAATTAAATAAATGTATGCTTATATATAAAACTTGGCATCTGTTCTAATGATTAAAATGAAATACGAGGGCAGTTTTTTTCAACCTCCGATGGGTTAAAAAAAGCAAGTTTACATACCATAATAATTTCACTACCAATAGAGTTCAGTAGCGTATCACTTATTTTTCTACATAATCGCTAAAACGATCGAGGGATTTTTCATATCGTAACACAAGCTTCTCGATGCCTTCTTCGAAGAGGATAGCAGACAGTGAATTTAAACACGTGGCCAGTGCCTGGATCTCCCTCTCCCTCACAACAAACCGTATGTAAGGTGGCTGAACTAATCACGCGGCGCATTGGCTCCAGCGTCAAGATTTGCGAATAATGGGGCAGTATGCGCCGCACTATTAGTCCACCCGCCTCACAGGTCCGTCGTGAGGGAGAGGGAGACACAGTCGCTGGCCCTGTATCTCTCCTCATTGCGGCTAATTTCTTTTTTTTTTTTAAGAAGACATCAAGAAGCTTGTGTTACGTTATGAAAAATGCATCGATCGTTTTGGTGATTATGTAGACACATAAGTAACACCTTGCTAAACGTTTGGGGGTAAAATTATTATGTTATGTAATTTTTTTTTATAGCCCATAGAAGGTTGAAAAAACCGAACTCGTAAATTAAAAACATACGATTACGATTTGTTGTCAAACTACCAGACAAACTCTGGCCAAACTTTAAACCCTGCACATATCCTCCGAGGGAAGAGACAGCAGTCCTGGGTACGTTTGACACTCTTATAGGCTAAGAACGGAATTAAACTGAAATCGTTGCTGACACTTGAATGATCTAAGACCTGCGCTTGTTCATTCACGTCGTACGCGTTTGTGGCCGGTATCACTCCCATTTATCGTACAGTGTCCTTCAAGGAGGCGGGTGCAGTGACACTAAACCTACCCTTCGACCAACTAGCACTTCTCGAAAGTCCTTAGTCCCGTAAAAGCAACCAAATTTATTACTTGGCAGAATTTTAAACATTTCTTAAGTATTTGCTCCTGAGACATTCACATGTGGGTTCATCCTTATGTCGAATTAGAATTTTGATTGTTATGATTTCTAAAAGAAGAGTTTTAAAATGAGTTTCTGCCGATCTCTGATATAAACACTCCTATTTGATAAAGGTGAAGAAAGAGGCCAGGCTAGTCATCTTGGTTGAGACCGTTATCTCTGTCCACATTTAGTGAGGTGCGTCCCAGATTAATGTCACTTGACAATGGGTGCTAATTCTGCCGTCACTTCAGTAGAATTTTTACGTAATGGTCCGGCCATACTACAGAGTTTCCATCAGTTATATATGCAAATAAAATTATTTAATTAAATCTTTCTAAGTGATAACTATTTCCAGCTGGTAGGTCATGTCAAGTAAATTACTGGCTAGAGCGTAACGAAATTTGCCACGCCAAAGATTGGGTCACTCAATGGTGGTTGAGGCAGAAACAATGAATAAATTATAGTGTCAGAACAGTGTAAGACATTTTTAAGGTTTTTGGAGCCTTTCTTGTTATAATTGTGAACATCCGTCGTGAACCTCCATTGAGATCATTATAATAATTGTATTGTTTAAGAATGTTTTATTATTCAATATATTGTTTTATCGTTTAAGTGTTATTTAGCACGTTGTTCCACGCAACATTTTTTGATTTAAAGAAACTTACCGTATAAACTTATATTATACAATAAAAACATATTTTCATAACATTAAATAAGAATAGATATCTTCCAAACGCCATCATTTACAAATCCGATTAATTAAATTTATCAGATAAAACATTTTTTTCTTTTAATTTATTTCAATTAGGCTAGGAAGAAAGCACAGGCTGAACAAAATGGACGAAAGGTGAATTTTATGAAGTTCTTTCACCTTGGCGATAATAAATATCCCACTTTGAAAATATTGGCATGTATGGTGATAATAAAGTTGCTAATAAAAGGAACCAATTTAACGTGATTGCTTTTATGACAAAGAGCTTTTATGACAAGCAAAGAAGTGTAAATGTAAAGTAAAGCAAAGAATGGTGCACGAGGGCACATTGTGAATCCAAACGGAAAAAAAAATTTAAAACTAATAAACTGACAACCGTATATCTGAATAAATGTTTTTCTTAACTGATCTCAGTACTTATCTGCGAATAAGATAGTAAAAACACGAATATACGCAATGAAGCTCTAAGTTTTTGGTTAGTTTGTTAAAAATGTAACTATGTACGCATTATAACGTCTGGTTTAACGCCTGAACTTCTACAAATACCACCCACAACACACCAAACCTGTATTAACTTGGACATCGTCATCCCTGTTGGTTATACTTTCCCGCAACTATGGAGAGAATAGCTAGGAACAGTTTCGGCCTTTTAAACAACTATATGGCCGTAAACTGAGCGACGTTGGAAACCAGTGGTGTAAAGAAGGTTCTCGATGGCCGAGTTCTTTGGACTGTAGGAGCATGTACACCCGTCCAGCGACGCCCGGAGAGAGACCTGCGCCGAGCGCCCGAAGTGTGCACCTTTACGTCATCGCCGCCCGCCGCCACCGCCTCGGCACGCCCTGGCGTCATCTCTACGGACTTGGACTTAACTTTGGTGAGCCCTGCATTTCTTTGATGATTGAAGTCAAGACAAAACCTCTCGTCAATGTTGGAAGGGGAGTTGCGCAAGTATAAGTTGCTAAGCAAGTAGTTCTGAAAACTCACTCTACGAGTGCAATAATTAAGTATTTTAAGTGCAGGGTTTTTTCAAGTTTGACATCCGATGATCGTGTGGTTAAGAGGTGGACAAAATTCCTAAGACCTATGAATGTAATTAGTTTTTGGTGAGAATTTTCGAAATTTGAAACAGGAATACATTTTTTTAATTTGGATATTTAATTCTAAAGTATTCAGTAAGAACATTTGCCCAGACTTGTCACCATAGCTTATGGTGGTGGAAACTTGCGTAACGAGTTTTAAAGTGATGCAAATCGCCGACTTCACTCCCACTGTGTAACGCTGTTATTTGCTGAGAGGGCCGCGAGTTCCGTGGTCAGGAGTTCAGCTACGATATGGATACGCAATGGTACGCTGCTGCGGTGGGGAACGAGTCCGCATCTACGGTGGACAACATCTTAAGGAAAACGAGTCGAGATCTGCTGAGGCGGACGTTACAAGTTCGCGACGCTGCGCTGTGGGGACAGCGAGTCTTCGAGGATATTTCGGGACTGAGAAGTGACCTGAGAGGAATCCCAGTATGCGTAAAGGAGCGTGCCCGGAGACCGAGTGGTTACCGGGCGAGTCGGTAGGACGAGTAATGTCACTCGTTGGGCGAAACGGCCGATGAATCATCGCCCCGAACGAGTATTTGATTTAGGTGTGTAACGGCTAAGTTCATAACCACACTCTTTGGCGGCGGACTTTGTTTAACGTCTTCATATTTTGTCTAGTCGCTTAATGAATCTGCTATCATTTATACTTTTAAAATACTTGGTAAAGAAATTAAAACAACCATCAATATTTAATATGAGTTTGAATTATTCTTTGTTAAAATATACATTCACGATCTTAAGCCAATGTTGATTATGGGATATCTTATATTTTTTATCTGAAAATTAATTTTTGAAATCAATTTGGCTTGGAATATTAATTTTAATAAGCTGTTTAAATGTGTTGGCTGTGAATCTCGTATTGTAAAGGCTCATAATTTGAGAGTTATGCCCTTGAAAACTATTAATCAGAAAGACATATTTTAAATCAGTACTGATGGTTAATAAGAATGTGTTATGTTCTTTTAGAAGTCACGAACAGGAATGCAAGAGAGTAAATCTGAGGCATTTCTGCATACTGATCAAACTTGAAGCCTTGTTATTTGTCATTTACATATGAATTATGATTGATGTTAAAAAATATGCTTTCATATCACCAAGTACCTACTCTTTACTCTTATTTTAAGTCCTTGTCATTCTCTCTTCAAAAAGCAGAAAAAATGGGGTGGATATACTTATTTTAGAGTCATGCTAATTTTTTCGAGTTTCAGTCATTTACGATATATGTATTTTTAAAGAGTGCTGTGAAAGCTTTGTGCTGGGTGAGCTAAGATGGTATGCTCGTAAAGTAAAGAGAAGTGCGAGGGTGCAAATATAATTATTTTAAACACAAGCATAGTTCAAGCAACAATATCAGCAATCATGCTGGTTGAAAGACATTTATTACGATTATTATTCAAGAGTCTCTTTACAGGGTCTCGTTCACTATGCCTAAATGTTATGGGCAAATACTGAAACAATAAGAAAGAATAATATTCAACTCGTAGTAAAAGTTGGAAAAATCTTAACTTTGCAGTGATAAGCGCGTTATGGCCACACTTAAGCGTGCAATAAGCGCCTTTTTAAAAATGCCACTTGCAAAACTATACACCTTAAAACCTCTCAGTAAAATGACTATAAAATATTTGAAGCTATTAAATGTTACAATTAATCTTTGACTGCAATAAAATTGATAATAAACTACAGGAAATATTTCCAGCATATATATAAAACAATTATTTACAACATATGGAGGGCTGCATACATTAAAATAATATAATTTATATTATTACTTAATTACTATTCAAGTTCCTGAAATAATTAAAATTATTATTAAATTACTATGGTGTGACATTACCAATGAAAACCACATGTATTTACAAATTATTGCGAAAACAATAGTCCCCACTCTACCAGCGGCGCATGAAAATACTCGTAACTCACCTGTAAACTGTGATAGGCTATACAACAAGACCACTCGTTGTCCCGAGCACTGTGTCTGTGTCGGCGCCCAACTCGCTCGACGAGGGCAGCCAGTTAGCGGCGTCTACCACTCTTCACCAAGGTGACGATGACGGGGTTGCCTTCGGTTGTTACGGATTCTGGAACTCTTCTGCGTATCTGTTGTGTCATGTCCGAACCTCGTAGCTACACTCAACTCAAGGATATGACGCTCAGGTATACTGTGAATTTAGGCATTCGCTGATGTTACTTAACAGGATGTTAACCATGGACGTCACTTATGTGCCAGCATGTACATGGTAGAACTTTTACGTAAATGATGTTCCAACCTGTGTTACGTACGTTATGTAAACTATTGTGGACGGATACGAAATCCCGCTCCATGAACACACTTTAACACCACTTGCTAAGTTTATCCATTGTCTCTATAATCACGCTATCTTGCTCATACTTTCTTACGTCACCTAATAAATACTACGCAAAAACAAGATTACTTTCACCCTCATAAAGTATGCACAAAGAAGTTACGTGTGCAGTTTATGTCAATAACAGTGATGTCGCGCTGTGCATCTGTTTATACATGAGTATAGATGCGTCACATAACTTATGTTAACTTCAAAAACAAAGGTAAATATAATGTATGGGCAGTGGTTAAGTCGCACGTAACTACCGACAGCAGTCTTGCTCGCCTTACTACCACCCTGTAACTTCCCTTGTGTAGTTAAAGAGAGCATTATTTTAATTTGGTTATAAAACCCCTTGAAGCTGCTTTGAGTGGGCCGGTGACACTACAGTATACTCAGAGATACACAAGGGAGAAACATTAAATAAGGAAACTTAGGAAGCACAAAAAAATGGATCGTATTTTAAACAAATAAAAAACTAAGATGTTAGCCTGAAGCTAACCCTTTTTATTGTTAATTATGGTTTTCATTATTTTATTTTGATGGTTTCAAGAATTACGAAATTACACAGAGATAAGTCACTGGGGCCCCGGGTGTCAAAACTTATCGATTCCAAATAGATTATTAATTGTACCTGGAATTCAAATTTAACATTTTTCTTTGGCCGACTAAGACATGTCATAATCAAGCTTTCACTAAAACTAACATAAATAATTTAACTAGCATACTTTACGGTTAACATCCTGCCTTAAAAATTTGTTAGTCAAACCAGTGTGGGACTGTGTATAATTTAGGTAACTGTTTCTGATTAAACAATATCTGATATCGTTGACTGTTCACTGGCGGTGACTAGATGCGAGGAGAAGAGGAGTCGGCTCAAAGGTTAGCCGGCTGGAGAGACACGTGGAATTCATGTCCATGCAAGAAGGAAGGATGTACACTAGTAGCTGAATTTAGCGATGGACTTGAGCCAGAGAAAAACCCCAACTCTTGGACCCTACTGGAAAGAAACCAAAAATAAGGTCCAGTGGTCAAGAATAGAAATAAAGGTGACAAGGGATCGTGAAATAAGAGAAAAAGTTAAGTATAAAGTTAACTATAGGCGAAAAGGCGTAGAATTTCCCACTTACCATTCTAGGGGTAAAATTATGAAAATCACTCCCTCTGGAGATGCACTAGCGCTCGCGCAAGCCACGCGCGGGTCATGCTTCAAGATTGCCTAGTAATCAGAACTAACGCAAATATCAATCTAGAAAATAAAGTGAGGATCACTTCTTGGCTCCATGGGATCACATCCTTTAAGCTAGTCGCTGCGAGACTGCTTCGCGAAAGGGGTCGTAGGTGAGAAGCAATGGAAAGAAACGACAATGTTGGGTTGCATGTAGTTAAAACTCGCTCCAGGGGCCCGGAGGCCTAGGAAGTGGGGGAACTGGTCTCTGATTGGCTGGAGGTTGCCGTCGAGAGATAGCTCTGCTGAACAAAAGAAAAAATAACAAATGTGGTTTGTAGCCTAACTTAAGGGGCATCGGAGGAAACTTCTAGCGCTCCGAAAGCAGCGTGCTCTGTCAGGACACAGGCGAAACAGACTCGTGGTTAGTTCACAAAAGTTTCGCAAGAGGGACTAGCGTAATCCTGGCCCTTATGGGGCCAACTGGTTTGCGCTCTGTCGGGCTAAAATTAAAATAGAGAGAGGCTTCGCTACTCACCGAACTGAAGTATAGAAGTTGCCACCTTCGCCACGAGATGGCGAAGGCAGACCTTTCGCTGACGAGCGAGATGTTCTTGATTTCGGCTCGCCGAGAGCCGAGGTTAAGGCTCGGACAGTGTTCTCGGTGAAGTTTGTGGAAAAGATGAAGGGGGGATATTGTGCTACCTCGTGAGAAATGTGTTAGGGCGGGCGCCGACACGTACCTGACAGCCCTGGAACATTAGAATGGGGCATGTCTGGAGCTGCTAACCTAATCTGAGCTCTGGGAAGACGGCTTCCCTGGGAGGACGCTGAGAAAAGCACTCTCGGTCACAATCCTGGACACTGTTACTTGTCGCGTTCGTGGTCTGAGGCGGGAAGTAAAATGTTGTCTTCTACTTGGCTGGCAAAATCATACCAGGCTCTGGGTTGCGGAGCTGGGAACGTAGCGGGACTCTAGTAGGAAAGATTTGATCTGGATGAACACTGGGCTAACAAAGTTAAAATTAGGGGTTTTAAGTGAAAAATATATACCTGTGCCAATCATTTCAGATTTGCGGCACGAAGTGTTAGGCTAATACTTAATTCCTTATGACTTCCTTACATATCTTGCTACCTTAAGTGCAGGGAGTGGAGCGTCTGCTAGCGAGAGCTGGAGACAGGGGGCGTACGTACCCCGCCGAGGTGACGGGTAATTGGGCCGAGAATATTCTTCGCATTGGGTAAGGCACTATCTACAAACCGCCTTCCGTGTCACGTAAACCAATTTTTTATCAGTGATTCGCCAGTTGCATGCACTGCAGGACGCGTTGCGTGATACGCGCAAACATATCGCTTCAGCTCGAAGTCTATTTCTGGGATTATGTAGGAGGAGGGGGAATTCTACACTTAGTGCAACAAATTACATAGTGTAAGGACTTCCACGTAGCATTAATTTGATAAATATTTTGGGTTTGCGAACCAAAAGTTGACAGCACCAAAACACCAAGAGTAATTTAGTTTCAATTAATTCAGTAGTTAAATTTACAACTATTAAACTCATCCACTAGACATGAAAGATACTTGCGTTGTTCAAAACTCATCTCAGGGGCAGTCCTGTTGCCCAAACCAAAACACAAATCATAACACCAAACATGTGGCCTGCTTGGACGTGTATGAACACGTGTGCAAACTCAAGCCAGGAAAGCATTATTTTCTACTACTTTATATTGGACTGACACACGGTTGGTCAATATGCGGCTCACTATGCTCTTTGACACCTGGGTGAGGCTCGAATAATCTTTACAAGACCCGAAAATCTCTAATATTTTGTTTAATCTTCCCGTTTGAATAATTTGATTTACTTGTTATCCGAGAGCGTTCTCCGTCCTATGTCGATAATAATATTTGTGATTCTGCAAACATCTTTATTCTTTTAATAAAATCACGATATTTTTTTCGAAATATTTTCATCTTTAGAATGAACGCACCTGCCGTTAAAATGTCAAGCAATTTTTTAGAAAGCTCATCGGTCGATAACCAAGTAAATTTCCTTGGCGGGCTATACATGATTGGTTTACCACTTCTCCTTGTTTATAACTGGCTCAGAGTCGTCAAGAGCTTGTCGAAAGCACTATAGTCCTATATTTAATGTGAAATAGGTAACGAAGAAATAATTAGCATGCAAATTTAAAAAAAATCCTTTTAAACATACATATACAGTTTTGTGTCGTTCTTGGTGGATGTAAGTAAACCAGAAATTTAGTAAGAAAAATCACGTATCACCTAAAGATCTGCACGTATTTTTTTTTTTAGTTTCATTGTTTGTTAGTATGCTAACGTTCAATTAGCAATACATACAAATAACATTTTATTCCCACATCTAAAAGTTCAAAAAATATATCTGTTTCCTACTATTTTTTAGATCATACTTTTCTACCCAAGGAACCCCCAAAACATTCGTAAATTTATCTGTGAACAGTACGGAACGCGCACCTGGCACCTAATCACTGCCAACTGTCGGGGAACGATGATTGACGCGATCCTCTGTGCATATTAATTAGCGGCAGGCTCTCCTCGTCAGGCGGGTTGATCGGAGACCCTCGACTCGGCCCTCGGGAGACACTCCACGTCACGGCCCGGGCCCGCCACCCGCACGGCACAAAGCCGGCCAATCAGTGAGCTGGTGCGGTTGGCACGCCTGACGCGCCGGTCACCGCGGCGACCCCACGCCAGGAGCTGTCGAAGCTGGACCCCACCAGCTGCGGTGTTCCGAAGAACGTCTCTGTCGAGTTACAACGACCTCATTTCAACATCTCCACGATACATACACCGCGCAATACATACCACAAGTTAAATGTTCGTTAAACTAACCTAACCTAGGGCACAAGGCATTAAGGCTCCAACTTAAAACCGCAAAGTTGGCAATTTATTTTCACGACAATAATATTAAATTATTAATTTTCGTATGAAATAATTTTTATGGTTTGGTTGCATTGGTTGGTGGGTAACGAATTTACTCAATGATATTTTATAAACGTTTTTTATTGGCTGTGAAATGGCACCAAGTTATCACAATTATGATCACAAAAATAAATCCATCCGCCATTTTTTGTACAGTCAAAAGATATAACGATACATGGTGTATCACTTATATGTTTGTGTCAAATAGCGATACTATCGATTGCCACTGTAGTATAATGAAACGTAAATTTGAGGCGTTAAAATATTTTCTTTTCGTAGTTTCTTGCAGTGTTACAAATCTATGACGTATAGCAAGTCATTCCGAAATGGCGTCATTTCCAACGTTTTGAAACCTAAATAGCGGAAGAAACGTTATTAGTTTTTTGGGCAGTGTAATTAGATAAAATTAACCTTACTTTAAGAAAATTTTGAAAATGTAATTATATAACCCTATGAAAATAATGATACCTACATCATTTTATGCTAGTTGCCCAAGTCAAATATGTAACTAGTCATTAAAATATGATCGTCGAGTCTCGTCCTGTCAAGTAAAATGAACTATACTGTCAAGTCTAGCATTAATTTACGTGACAATTTATCACTATTAGATAACCTTTAGTAAATTTAGGTCATAAAATTTAAAACGAAAGTTTTCTACCATAATTTAACAGGAAATATGCCTGAATAATAATGACATGTAAATAAAATAACAAACATTTTATCTCATACCAAGTATTATAGCACAATAAAAGTTTGTTTTAACATGTGCTGTGATCGGAAAGTCAGCGAGGGGCCAACACTGTACATTTACAAGCTTATTCAAGCCCTTTTTGAGAATTAATAAATTCTCATAAGATTACCTTCCTGCCTGTGTGTTCATGTGTTTACAAGTGTATATGTGTGCACTAATAATTTCAGTATCGTAGAACAGTTATCAAAGATATTTCATTTTTATGATATTATTTTCAGTTTTTAACATTTGGATTTTAGTTTATGATAAAAACTTGCGTGCGTTCCAATCGTTTCATTTTTGTCTTTCATTCCACAATAACTGTAACTTTCCATAAACTATAACTGTCCTTAAATATATGATATGCAGCAACTTCCTAATTATGTAAAACATTAAAGCATTATTTTTTATAATATAACATATTTAATTTTTCTTTCTTTTAGAACAAGTGAAACCATGCATTGAGAAAAGACCAGTTCCCAAATTGATAATATCTTATAAGAAATATTTCATTTAAAAGGTTTTAATTTTAAAAAATAATAAATTTGTTGCATCTTAATTTATCAATACTTTATCGCACTTTATAAAAATGCTTGATATGTTTTGTTTAACTACCACAATTACTTTTTGACGTGACAACGTCTAATAAATCGATGAACGCCGGCTGCACGCACGAAAAATTGTCCCGTAACGCACATTGTCCCACTACGGATGTGTCCTGTTATGCTCATTGTACGCATGCGTGGCATCTCTCTTCCACTCGATTGGAACAACCATCGATTTGACTTTTCAATCATATTTTCGTCGTTTGAATTATTAATATTATGTAATTTAACGATCATCCACCGATTTTCAGCACAATCGGTACGGTTATTTAAAAGTAATGTTGAATATTCAAATACGTTTTTAACGAACAATGGTGTTTCACAGTTACTCATAATAATGCAAATTACACCCGGGATCTTTTGCAAAATGTTTTAAAAGATATTTTAACGCATTATTAATAAGTTTGGTATATTTGGGATGCGTATTGGTTATCAAATCGTGTTATAAAATCGAAATAATATTATTCCCCTACCGTGAATAAAATTTTTATTAATATATATATATATATAACATCAGTAGTATAGGAATGTATTTCCTGAAACTGGCTTCTGGCTGTGGAGACGGGAGCCGGTCCGTCATCTTGGATTGTGACGTCACGGCGGCCATCTTGGAGGAGTGTAACGGGACATAGCGTAACGGGACAAGTTTGACCTTGACCTTTGACCCTCAAAATTCGCCAAAATTGGGCAAAAATTGCCCAAAATTCCACAAAATTCGCCAAAATTTCCATTTCTGTGAAAAAAATTCCGCCAAAAATTCTCAAAAAATTCCACAATTTAAAAATCAGGATTTCGAAAATCCTCAAAAGTCGTTTTGCCCTAGAAAGAACCCTAATTCCTAAAACTGGCTTAAAACTCCTAAGAGATAGCCGCTTATAAGCCATTTCTAGGAATAAGGATACCATGACCGCCATCTTGGATTATGTCGTCACCGATGCATTTTTCGTTACGGCCGCCATCTTTAACTTTTTTATTTATTATCCGATTTAAACGAATTTTTTTTTTAAATTTATAAAAAAATTCAAATAATAAAATTTTAATAATATATTTATAAAAATCATACATTAACGACACGGAGTTCGGAGTCCTCGGTTCGAACCCGGTGAGGGCAAAAAAAATTAAAAATGGCGACAGGCTCCTTCCTTAATGGTGGCTGCAGGCAGACTGACTCCCACCACTTTTCTTAAAGCAGATATATCGTCACCTAGTATGACGTCATGTCCGCCATCTTGTCTTCGTTGCTGGAGACCACCATCTTGTTTTCGTCGGCGAGAGTGCGCTGACGCCATGTTAGTTTAGTTCTTATCCGCTAGAGTGCAGTAATCATTTATTACTAAGGTGCCCGCCATATTGAAATTTGGACGCCATATTGAAAATCCGTAATTATTTAGCTAGAAATTCGGGAAAAATTTCTAAATTCGTTAAATAAATCACTCATTAATTTACTTATTGATTCGATCCGCTCCTGTCCTTGGTTCGATACTTGATCGATGCAATAATGTTTAATTTTATGTAAAAAATAATAATTTCAATAAACCATGTTCAACATTCGTAAAGAGACTCTAAATCCTCTACGACCACCATCCTATCAGACAACAAGACCACCATATTGGAAATGCGTAATTTTAATGCTAGAGATCCGGGAAAAAGTTCAGAAATCATTAAATAAATTTCCGATCAATAAACTGATTAATTAGATCGACTAAGGTCCTTGGTACGATCCCAGGCCGATACAAAACAACTTTAATATTTTAAAAAAGCACCACTAAAGTGTAAGGTTCGAGGAATTAAACACCGCAAGTTCTTTTACAAACATAATATTTATTACATAATTTCTATTCTACTACAGGATCACTTACGAAAGCCAGCAATCTTATAATCATTTAGTTCCGCAGCGGTGTGAAATGACTAATTCTTAGCTCCAATCGGTTTATACTAGGCAGAGTCCAGCCAGAACCTTTACAGACATAGTCCACCTCTTCTTGACAGAGTTTCTGGATACCGTTTTTAACAGTTTGCTTCACATCGTTAGAACTGTAAATTACTGCAGCCGATGTCTTGAATGCACACTTCTTCACTTTGTCATCGAACGGACATGGCTTTCCATATATACAGTCCAACCACAAGTTATATTTCAAAGGTCCGTTTGTTGCTACATCATCAGTAAGCTGATTGATTATCTTCTGTCTGATATCGTCAAGAAAATTACAAATGACCTTCGACTCACCGAACGTATTTAGATAATAGTAGTCTTTCAAAGTTCCACGAAATGCAGACTGCGCCAAGTAGAAGCCATTATCGTTCACTTGTAATGCTCCGAACACAGTCTTAGGTTTAGTTCCATGTTCAGACGTCATAACAATCGGTTGCTGGGCATCTGTTTTTTTTGGTTGTACGCTTTCGTGTCTCCAATCTAAAGCGAGGAGCCGAAATGTCGGCAGGTAGTTCAGCAGTAGGAGCACAGACTCCACCTTTAAATTTTTTCGCATGATGTCGCAAACTGTCAATTCGAGTAAACCATTTAAGGCACTCATCACATCGAAACTTCATGCGAGAAGGATTCTTCGTGCATTTGCTCCACTCATGTCTTCGTGCATCATGGGAAAATGCGAACGACGTATCACAGTAGCTGCAAGGATACCGTGGTGATGAAGACGATCCTTTCAGACCCGATCCAGATACAGACATTGCAACAGTAGTACCATTTCCAGACATTCTCTTATGCACATCGATGCATCGTTGTTGCGCCGAAACCTTTACTTTCTGCCGCACAGCAGGACCTTTGCATGCCTTCTTGTGCGTTTTCATATTATCTTTTCTGGAAAACTACTTATGACATTTCTCACAAACAAACATTTTACGATATAGGTTCTTGGCACATTCGCTCCTGTCGTGTCGCCGGGCATTGCTGTTGTTTGAGAAAATCTTGTCGCAGTAACAGCACCGATGTTCGCTAGTTGTCAAATCAGCATCCATTGAAGTCTCCATCGAGGTCGTATCGTCAATCGTCGTGGTTTCCTGCACATCCAGCTCAGTAGTCATTAAGCTATCTTCTGCTGGTGGTATCACATCTGTTGAAATCTCCTCCAATGTCGACGTCGTCGTCGTTGCCAACGGGATCTGCTCCACCATTGTCGTCGCTGACGTCAAGGTTCCCGTAGACGATGGTACAACGTCCATCGAGTTCGGCGTTAAAGTCGGTAAAGATGCCATCGAGTTCTCAAGAACAGGTAATTACACGACTTATGCACCAGATGAAATAATCTAGGTGATCCTTACACCGTCGACGACAGTAACAAACTGAGCGACCTGCTGTCTAGGACTCGCTTATATACATGCACCGGATGGAATAATACGCAAGTCAAATCAAGAACCATTTACTATAATACTAGAGTCAAAACAACATTAAAAAAATAGAAGCACCATCAACAAAAAAAAGGAAGCACATTTGGAAGCACCGACAACGAAAAGGCAGCACATTTGGAAGCACCGACTACGAAAAGGCAGCACATTTGGAAGCACCGACAACGAAAAGGCAGCACATTTGGAAGCACCGACAACGAAAAGGCAGCACATTTGGAAGCACCGACAACGAAAAGGCAGCACATTTGGAAGCACCGACAACGAAAAGGCAGCACATTTGGAAGCACCGACAACGAAAAGGCAGCACATTTGGAAGCACCGACAACGAAAAGGCAGCACATTTGGAAGCTCCATCAGCAAAAAAAAAAGGCAAAAAGGAAGCACAAGTTACGAGATCTATGTCTTAGTTAGAAATCAGAATACAAGAAATAAAAACATTAAATTCTTATAATTTAAATTATTTATTTTATCGCTTTACACTATACAAATGCAAGTAAAACAAGCCATTATTGTATGTAGCCAGCATTCCTCAGTTCCTTGAGTATGAAGGATATTTCTTTGATGCACGAATAGTTTCCTGCACAAAGCGAACCATGTAGAAGTCTTAGCCGGTCAACCAATATGTTTGTATCTTTCCATAATGTGTAATCATTCTCTTCTACCACCATCTTCCTTGCACCTTTATAATTATTATGATCTCTGGTGTCTTCCGTTTTACCACCAACCGCAGGGTAACTTTCATGTTTGAGACGGTGATCATCACAAGCTTGATCAGATTTATTTAATATATCACGTCGTTTCCATCGTTTCGGTCTCAGGACACCGCCACATTCTTCAATCTTGGCAGCTTTAGGTGCTTCATCATAGTCTATGTCTTTGTAAACAGCCCAAATGCATAAACAGTTTCTGCTAGCTTGTAAACTTATCATTGTTGAGCAAAGATAGAGTTCTTGTACAAGTCAGAAATTTATGTATTTTTTTTATTAATTTATTTTTATTTTTAAATATTTTTTCCTGTAATTTTATATCAAAGAAACCATGTGGTGGTTTTCTCCGAGTACTTCTGATTAATCTGGTCAATATTATGATGGTTTTCTCCGTGTGCTCCTGATTATTCTTGTTAATATTATGATGGTTTTCTCCGTGTGCTCCTGATTATTCTTGTCAGTATTTTGATGGTTTTTCCCGTGTGCTCCTGATTATTCTTGTCAGTATTTTGATGGTTTTTCCCGTGTTCTTGCAATCATTCCTGTGGTTTCTTCAAGTGTTTCTGACTATTCTGAGAAACCGCTGTCTGCATGGATTTTTTTTTTTGACTAATGAGACATGTCATTTTATTTGGAGTTACATTTAATTCGATAATTTATGCTACTAAATCAAAACTTGCAATATTTTTATCAGGTGGAATTAAAAAATATCATTACTCAGTCAAATTAATATTACGCCATGACACATCTGTGGAGCACCAACATGCAAGACGAACTTCCTTTTCCTTGGAGTCTAGCGAAGCCATCCTTCTTTTGCGATCGTTAGTGAGCATCCCGCATCCCGCATAAAATAACTAAATATTATTTACCTGCAAGCAACATGTGGCGACATCTGTTGTTGAAAAGCAGAACTACATGCATAAAGTACTTTTGCATGAGATATATTAATTCTCGCTGATGAAATATGAAAATATTTTATTTAAGTATTGGATCTAATTTAAAACACTCAATTGGTATCGGACGTTAGTCTCAGTAACTAATATGAATTCCGATTTGGGATCTGACGCTGTATCGAAAGAACATAGGTGTAAGTTTTGCAGTAAAGAGTTTATCTTGAGAAAGAATAAAAGACAACACGAGAAGAATGACTGTGTTAAAAATCCACTGCGCAATATGATAAGTTGTGTTAGATGTAGCAAGTCGTTTACGCGGAGAGAGAGCCTAAAAAGACATGGCAGAACTTGTAGCGCCAAGCCTGCGTACAGGCTAGAGGACAACGATGAATCTACTAGCTTAAGGAAGAGTGATCTGCATTACGCCAATAATTTTCTTGGCTCTTCCGATCTCGACAACGAACTTAAATTGAAGGAGGTTGATGATTTACGGAAGAATGAAGACAATGGAAGAATCCTTAACGTGAAAAGTGAGAATATATTCCAGCCGAATTCAAGTAGATCTTTCCTACTTTGTAAAAATGATGGACTCCTAAAAAGGAAGCATGAAGACGATGAAGACACTTCAACATCATCAACATCGAATTATTACGGTAAATTGGGTGAAGACGATTCCTTCTACGGTGATTGTTACAGTGACTCTGAGGCTGTTGACAAAGACATAGACTATGATGAAGCACCTAAAGCTGCCAAGATTGAAGAATGTGGCGGTGTCCTGAGACCGAAACGATGGAAACGACGTGATATATTAAATAAATCTGATCAAGCTTGTGATGATCACCGTCTCAAACATGAAAGTTACCCTGCGGTTGGTGGTAAAACGGAAGACACCAGAGATCATAATAATTATAAAGGTGCAAGGAAGATGGTGGTAGAAGAGAATGATTACACATCATGGAAAGATCCAAACATATTGGTTGACCGGCTAAGACTTCTACATGGTTCGCTTTGTGCAGGAAACTATTCGTGCATCAAAGAAATATCCTTCATACTCAAGGAACTGAGGAATGCTGGCTACATACAATAATGGCTTGTTTTACTTGCATTTGTATAGTGTAAAGCAATAAAATAAATAATTTAAATTATAAGAATTTAATGTTTTTATTTCTTGTATTCTGATTTCTAACTAAGACATAGATCTCGTAACTTGTGCTTCCTTTTTGCCTTTTTTTTTGCTGATGGAGCTTCCAAATGTGCTGCCTTTTCGTTGTCGGTGCTTCCAAATGTGCTGCCTTTTCGTTGTCGGTGCTTCCAAATGTGCTGCCTTTTCGTTGTCGGTGCTTCCAAATGTGCTGCCTTTTCGTTGTCGGTGCTTCCAAATGTGCTGCCTTTTCGTAGTCGGTGCTTCCAAATGTGCTGCCTTTTCGTTGTCGGTGCTTCCAAATGTGCTTCCTTTTTTTTGTTGATGGTGCTTCTATTTTTTTAATGTTGTTTTGACTCTAGTATTATAGTAAATGGTTCTTGATTTGACTTGCGTATTATTCCATCCGGTGCATGTATATAAGCGAGTCCTAGACAGCAGGTCGCTCAGTTTGTTACTGTCGTCGACGGTGTAAGGATCACCTAGATTATTTCATCTGGTGCATAAGTCGTGTAATTACCTGTTCTTGAGAACTCGATGGCATCTTTACCGACTTTAACGCCGAACTCGATGGACGTTGTACCATCGTCTACGGGAACCTTGACGTCAGCGACGACAATGGTGGAGCAGATCCCGTTGGCAACGACGACGACGTCGACATTGGAGGAGATTTCAACAGATGTGATACCACCAGCAGAAGATAGCTTAATGACTACTGAGCTGGATGTGCAGGAAACCACGACGATCGACGATACGACCTCGATGGAGACTTCAATGGATGCTGATTTGACAACTAGCGAACATCGGTGCTGTTACTGCGTCAAGATTTTCTCAAACAACAGCAATGCCCGGCGACACGAGAGGAGCAAATGTGCCAAGAACCTATATCGTATAATGTTTGTTTGTGAGAAATGTCATAAGCAGTTTGCCAGAAAAGATAATATGAAAACGCACATGAAGGCATGCAAAGGTCCTGCTGTGCGGCAGAAAGTAAAGGTTTCGGCGCAACAACGATGCATCGATGTGCATAAGAGAATGTCTGGAAATGGTACTACTGTTGCAATGTCTGTATCTGGATCGGGTCTGAAAGGATCGTCTTCATCACCACGGTATCCTTGCAGCTACTGTGATACGTCGTTCGCATTTTCCCATGATGCACTAAGACATGAGTGGAGCAAATGCACGAAGAATCCTTCTCGCATGAAGTTTCGATGTGATGAGTGCCTTAAATGGTTTACTCGAATTGACAGTTTGCGACATCATGCGAAAAAATGTAAAGGTGGAGTCTGTGCTCCTACTGCTGAACTACCTGCCGACATTTCGGCTCCTCGCTTTAGATTGGAGACACGAAAGCGTACAACCAAAAAAAACAGATGCCCAGCAACCGATTGTTATGACGTCTGAACATGGAACTAAACCTAAGACTGTGTTCGGAGCATTACAAGTGAACGATAATGGCTTCTACTTGGCGCAGTCTGCATTTCGTGGAACTTTGAAAGACTACTATTATCTAAATACGTTCGGTGAGTCGAAGGACATTTGTAATTTTCTTGACGATATCAGACAGAAGATAATCAATCAGCTTACTGATGATGTAGCAACAAACGGACCTTTGAAATATAACTTGTGGTTGGACTGTATATATGGAAAGCCATGTCCGTTCGATGACAAAGTGAAGAAGTGTGCATTCAAGACATCGGCTGCAGTAATTTACAGTTCTAACGATGTGAAGCAAACTGTTAAAAACGGTATCCAGAAACTCTGTCAAGAAGAGGTGGACTATGTCTGTAAAGGTTCTGGCTGGACTCTGCCTAGTATAAACCGATTGGAGCTAAGAATTAGTCATTTCACACCGCTGCGGAACTAAATGATTATAAGATTGCTGGCTTTCGTAAGTGATCCTGTAGTAGAATAGAAATTATGTAATAAATATTATGTTTGTAAAAGAACGTGCGGTGTTTAATTCCTCGAACCTTACACTTTAGTGGTGCTTTTTTTAAATATTAAAGTTGTTTTGTATCGGCCTGGGATCGTACCAAGGACCTTAGTCGATCTAATTAATCAGTTTATTGATCGGAAATTTATTTAATGATTTCTGAACTTTTTCCCGGATCTCTAGCATTAAAATTTACGCATTTCCAATATGGTGGTCTTGATGTCTGATAGGATGGTGGTCGTAGAGGATTTAGTCTCTTTACGAATGTTGAACATGGTTTATTGAAATTATTATTTTTTACATAAAATTAAACATTATTGCATCGATCAAGTATCGAACCAAGGACAGGAGCGGATCGAATCAATAAGTAAATTAATGAGTGATTTATTTAACGAATTTAGAAATTTTTCCCGAATTTCTAGCTAAATAATTACGGATTTTCAATATGGCGTCCAAATTTCAATATGGCGGGCACCTTAGTAATAAATGATTACTGCACTCTAGCGGATAAGAACTAAACTAACATGGCGTCAGCGCACTCTCGCCGACGAAAACAAGATGGTGGTCTCCAGCAACGAAGACAAGATGGCGGACATGACGTCATACTAGGTGACGATATATCTGCTTTAAGAAAAGTGGTGGGAGTCAGTCTGCCTGCAGCCACCATTAAGGAAGGAGCCTGTCGCCATTTTTAATTTTTTTTGCCCTCACCGGGTTCGAACCGAGGACTCCGAACTCCGTGTCGTTAATGTATGATTTTTATAAATATATTATTAAAATTTTATTATTTGAATTTTTTTATAAATTTTAAAAAAAATTCGTTTAAATCGGATAATAAATAAAAAAGTTAAAGATGGCGGCCGTAACGAAAAATGCATCGGTGACGACATAATCCAAGATGGCGGTCATGGTATCCTTATTCCTAGAAATGGCTTATAAGCGGCTATCTCTTAGGAGTTTTAAGCCAGTTTTAGGAATTAGGGTTCTTTCTAGGGCAAAACGACTTTTGAGGATTTCCGAAATCCTGATTTTTAAATTGTGGAATTTTTTGAGAATTTTTGGCGGAATTTTTTTCACAGAAATGGAAATTTTGGCGAATTTTGTGGAATTTTGGGCAATTTTTGCCCAATTTTGGCAAATTTTGAGGGTCAAAGGTCAAGTTCAAACTTGTCCCGTTACGCTATGTCCCGTTACACTCCTCCAAGATGGCCGCCGTGACGTCACAATCCAAGATGACGGACCGGCTCCCGTCTCCACAGCCAGAAGCCAGTTTCAGGAAATACATTCCTATACTACTAACATCTGAAACTACTATTTCAAATATGGCCTCGTGTCCATGCGGTGAGCATCGCTGACTACCAATCTAAAGGTCAACGGATCGAATCTCCGTCGTCGCTAAACTTCAAATTTTGTACTTGTAAAAATAAATACGGCGCACGCGACACTACAAAAGTAATAAATATATTTGAGATAATGAGTGCAAATAAAAGTAAATTTATCAATTAAATTGTAGATTTCATTTCACTCCTTTGTTTCCATACAAAATAGTATAATTCAATAAAAAAATTCAATTTTATTCATAAAAGTATTCAGAGGTAGATTTTATCATACAAAAGACAGAAAAATAAAAAAAAACTTCTTAAAAGAATAACATATTTTAAACGATCAATGGTGTATTACAGTTACACCTAATAATTCAAATTACACCCAGTAACTTTTGCACAATGTTTTAAAAAAATATTGTAACACATTATAAATAAGTTTGGTGTGTTTGGGATGCGTATTTGTTATTAAATCATGTTATAAAAACGAAATAATATTATTCCCCGACCGTGCTGCTATCTACGGTGAAGGATACGAACCGAATGAAACGCGATATCTATCCGCTATCGTGGGAACCAGGCACGGCGAGTGCAGTAATAGTAGGTTATGTTACAATTGACTAAAGAATTATGGTGATTCATATAATTGATGATAGATATTTGATTACATTTTATTTATATGAAAACTTGTTCATAATTATATTTAAACTTTATAGCTAAACACCAGTTTTAAAAATTAATTACAAGTCATCTACACGTTAACTGTTTCTTCGACTGTTTATAAAGTGAAGTGAAATGTTCATGTGGTTTTCATTGCTTATTACAACAACAATTTCAGGAATAAATGTTAATTATTCTTGCATTTTAAAAATCTGATTGCTAGTATAATTTCAAGTATTTATTCTTTTATTATTAAAATAAAAATGATTCAATTTTATTCATAAAAGTATGCAATTATTTCATCAATGTTTTGTTATGACGTTGTCACGTTAAACTATCGTCTGTAAACCGACTTTACAGACAACAAATTTTTTTTAATATTAGTTTCATAATCACTATTATAAAAAAATATATTATGTCACACTTATGAGAATACGGCAATTAATTTTCAAGTATTTATAGTATTATGTCTAATCATTTACACAAAAAATACAAACAAAATTTAGAATCACGTCCTTTTAAATAACAACACAGTAATAAAACTTTATAAATAGCTGTGCAATATTATTTAATCTACTTCTCCCTACCTCTTGAGACAATCTAATCATTCGCGGAGCAGAAAGGGAAATTCCTGCTCGCAATCTTGTTGCTAATTCACATTCGTTGCACCCAACAAGATGCAGTAACACAGCCACGTGAAAGTGACATCATGGAGAGCGGACTACCAACTACGTCGTCACGAAGGTAGATCAGCCGAACGAGGAAGACTGTGCTCCTGCCAACGATGCAGGCAACTTTCAGTACGGGAATGCTTGCCGGGCCCAAAAACCAAACAGGCACAGAATTTGGGACGTGGCAAAACCACATGTCTAGTGCATAACAGCTGTAAATATATATATAGGTGTGTGTGTAAAGACAATAAATAAGCACAAACCGGCACAAACGCATAGCTTACGCACTTAAATTTGCTGTAGAAAACATTTTCCTATATAATTGGCACATTTCAAATGTTTGGTGCGTTACATGTGTTTAACCGAATTGGTTGCCCACCATTGTGTGGTTGTCCAACGCGTTGATCCAAATTTAATTCCCGAAGAGGCTTATCCCACGATATCGCATGTTAAGATACGTTATTAACACTGATTTTAATCGATGGCTATTTTTCGGGATAACGCCAAGTTTAATCGCTTAAGGTTCTAACACCATATTAGGTACCAATTATAGATTAACCTATGTAGAATTTTCTGTGGTCAGATCATTCTTTGGTTGTTACCAAATAATGATTTTTTTTTTCACAGCGCGACACTTATAAGAAAATTGTTTTATTGGTGATAATTAAGACGGAATTGTTTTACTCAACTTACAATTAGATAAATTTGGACTAAAGGGATTTTTTTCTAATACAACGAAATTTTCATATTTTTATATCAATATATGTGTGTTGGAAAAAAAATAACAGTGTTTGAAAAATGTTTCCAAGTATGATTTTTGTTTCTGTCAGAACAGACATTGCACGAAATGATTTATGTATTCAGACTCTAGCGTTTGTTGGTTTAGTGAGTATTCAACACTTGTGACCTACTGAAAAAGTTTATCTTTTTCTTAAAGAAAATATAATTATAATTTATTTTTTAAATAACTGGTACTAATTTTTTTAAAGGCAAACTGTTATTCGATTAAAAATATAAATAAACAATAATTTTGGAAAGTTGTCTAGGTTTAATAGTTTAAACAATTACATATTTTAGAAAAAATTAATTTTTAAAAAGTGAAAATCCGATTACACAACAGAAATTGTGTTAATAGGCCTTGAGATATTTATCTCGTCTAAACTAAATAGAATGTTTCTACCTGAGCGTATTATACAGATACAAAAGTGGTATGTTAAGTAAGTAGTGGTGATGTTCTCCCCCAAAATCCTGAATAGGAATAGCGTTAACTTTTCATATTTCCTAAAATATCATCCAGTTGTCACTCTTAATTTTCTCTCAACATATAAGAATGTTTTTCTTAAAAATATACACAGATATATTGGCAATATGTGACGCTAAAATAAGTGTTCGATTGCATAATATAGTCCTGCGTGTTGTAACGTTCAGAAAAGCATTGCATGCTTTGAAAAACTTTATTACCATGTTGCGATTATATCTTGGACAGTTTTCTTGATTCATATAAAAACGTAATCCATACTTAACATGACAAATACGGTCGCATACCTTTCGGCTTGCTTATTTCTCAACTCGGGGCCGGGGAGAAAATTTGTGGCAGCCATAATTTTGCTCGCGTGCGTTCCAATCGTTTCGTTTTTGTCTTTCATTCCGTAACTGGCAGGAGCAACAAAAATAATAGAATAAAGGAGATTAAAAGTAGAACTTTGTCTTCAATGATTGGCATGCACGCGACACAAAAATTCAGTGAATTTCTCAATCCCAGGTAGTATTTCTAGTGTGGAATTATATATCAGATTTACATAGTGTTTGTAAAGCCAATCCTCACAACTAATTAGCCCCCCTTATTTCGTCAGTTATTAACAATATTTTAAAATATGTTTGTTTGTTAAAAATAATTACCCGTCAAATATGCACTAACATAAACTCTAAACCATGCAATTTGGTTTATTTACATGGATCTTGCATAGTTTTGTCACATTAATTCGTCTTGTATATTTTAAATGTTTTCAATTATATAAGCTAGGGTTTTATGTGGTTATATGTATTAAACGTATTTTTTTAAAATATGTAAATGATAATGCTAGGTAGGTTAAACGCGTATTTTGCTGAAAAGTATGAAAGTTTTTAGATGGATAAAAGATAAACGTCTGTAGCTAGACCTAAAAGGTTTTTTTCACCAGTGTTGTTGGTTTGCTAAACTTAATATTATTAATAATACTAACCAGCCCACATATTGATTTTCTAAATGGAAATAAATTTATCTTTAAGTCTCGTCAAGGTCAATGACACTAGAGGCAGTGACAAGTAGTGCGATGCCAATGGGTAGTTTTTGGAATGAGTGAATGTGGAAAATGAGAGCACCCCGAGAAAACACCTCGACCACGACCGCGGTCACTTCCGCCGGGAATATAACCCAGATTGCTTTAATTGATAGGACAGTAAAATGAACATTTAATTTCCCCCCTTTTTTTTTTAAAGTTTGGTTAGCTGGTGATGTTCGTCATCAACCAGCCAATCATCCCAACATTGTATACTTGTTATTGATGGTTTAACAGTTCCTTTTGACGGTTTAATGGACTTAGACAAATAATTGACAAGTTTAGACAAATACAAAATGCACACCTCCACAATACCCAGGACTCGAACCCAGAACCTTTCGTGCCGTAAGCTAGTTGTCGTCCAACTGCGTACGGAGGTAGGCATCGCTGTGCCTCCCTTCAGGTCGACTATAGTACTGGTCCTATGAACAGCCGCATTAATATATACTTTCCCATTTCTCCATATAGTATAAAGCAAGACAGAAAACACTGACAACGGTAACATAGTTGTTCTTGTTTAATCTTAATACTTCCGGATTTTATTCGCGCCATGTTGTCTGGCCCATATAATCTTAAACAGCAAAAATATTTCCATGATTTATAAGAAAATCTTTTGGATATTATTATAAGTAAAATATTATCCGAAAACAATTTAATCATAAAATCCACTGCAATGTATAACTCAATGCATAATCATTTAATTGAGCATAGCTATTCATTTATATCCCAGAATATTTTGTACTAATATCATAATTGAAGAAAAAAGGAA